>NC_052626.1:116191811-116491811 GCF_016161935.1 Mauremys reevesii
CACTTCTTCACGTTATCCAGCACCTGCTGAGCAACAGACTCTGAGCTCTTTGGTGTTTCTGGGGGGTTGCAGTTACATTCTGTCCCTGTTCTGGTAGAAACAGACTGATTTTCACTTTCTCTGCGTCGCTCGGCTTCACGTACATTAGGCACCTTTAAAGCTCGGCGCTGTACGGTTTAGCCTTTTAGTATTCGGCTCAGTCGGTTCTTTGAAGAACAGACTCGTTTCAGCATCCAGTAAGTGAGTTGTGGTTGGTCGTTAGGCCCCCTGAGGATACAGAGGTCACCAGTGTTCTGAGCAAAGCGTCAGATTTTTCCCAACTCTCTTTAGAATGCCGTTTTTTAGCCCCCCCCCGCCCTCTGGGACACAGCGTCCATCAGTTTTCTGAATGAACCATCAAACTGTTCCCAAATACTAGAATATAGGGGAGCGGTGACAAGCTTATGGTTTTGGGAGAATGGTTTGTCAGTCCTTGGTGTTTTATTCACAACCCCTAGAGCGCATGCTCCGGGTTTGTGAATGTGTATGGTTCTGCGCACGTTCAGAGTCCCTCGAACGCATGCTCCAGGTTTGTGAATGTGGGTGTTTTCTCAGGGTTTGCTGTGGCAGTGGCCGCTGAGGAACTGGAGTTATGGTTGTTGTTTACCAGAGTCTTGTTTTGCCCTTGGGTTTGCCGTATATGAGATTTGGACTGCCTGGATGCTTCATCTGCACTCTTGTGCTGTTTTGCGTTGTTAAAAGTCTCAAAGCAGATTCCTGGTTCTTTGGCGGTTCTGGAGGAGGTGTCCTTGTAGCGCGGACTAAGTGTTGTCAGAAAAGTTGCCCATGCCTATGGGGGGTGGGGGGAACCATTTTACAAAACTGAACTTTACCATCTTTCTCACCCACACCTATGTATTCACTTCAAATACAAAACCTCACAGAACAACCCAACCAATAAGCAAAATATATTTACTGGGCTTCTTCCATCCATCAGTCACTGATGCTGGTGAATTTTCCCTTTCAGCTGTCTCGTTCCCTTTTCTTCTGAGCTTGTTTTCCCTCTGCTCTAAGGATCTCTCATGTTTCCACCGTACTGTGGAGCAAACAGCATTATTATAAAACACATGAAACCGTCTTGTAAACTTAAAAACTAAATATTCATTAGGGTGTTTTTCTGTTTAAAAAGTCACAGCTTTAAAATAAATCATCCAGTTCAGGCTGTACGAGAAACACCGGTTTTGAGTTTATTTCTACCACTTAAAACATAAACCAAAAAACAACAAACAAACAAACAACAACAAAAACCTCAACCATTTTTTTAAAATACATCTCATTTTGCAGAATAAAAACCAAACTGCTTTTAAAATCCATTTTAAATCACATTTTGCACAGGAAAAAACCCTGTTGGTTTGAAACAAACCAAGTACTTTTAAAACCCTATACCTATGCCTTGCCCAGACCCCTCTCACACAAAAATTAGCAGCTTTAGAAACACACTAAACCAAGTTTGCCTCCATATACTTTTCAATAACCCCCACCCCCCATACATTTAAAAGTCAGTTGCAAAAATGTTCCCTTTCACTAAGGGAT
The DNA here is from genome assembly GCF_016161935.1 of Mauremys reevesii. Classification (NCBI taxonomy): domain Eukaryota; kingdom Metazoa; phylum Chordata; order Testudines; family Geoemydidae; genus Mauremys; species Mauremys reevesii. The sequence continues at coordinate 116,193,384 of NC_052626.1, forward strand.
CAAGTGTTGCAGGCACATGCTTGTCCCGTTCCCCCATGTGTGTTTGGGCCTTCAGGTTAAAGAACAAGCAAAAATGTTAGTTACTATTACCACCAAATCCCTATACAAACTGTGCAATACTTAAAGATTTTTAAAACAGTATTAAGCACAACTATAGTTAAAATGGTTTTTACCTTGGCCTGGTGGTGAACTGCAGCTTAACGTTCTGGGTCCATGCTAAGCAGATCATGCTGCAATGAAGATAGGCACCATGATTTTCCTAAGACAGCCTGGGCAAAGAGTGGCATTATACAATGTATAGTTTCAGAGTTCAAGCCAGCCAGCCCTACCTCTGTCTGCCGTCCAGCAGCCTTCCAAGAAAGTTTCTGTTGAAAAGGACAGTCTCCAACAGACCTGAGGTTTTTATACCATCTTAGCCCATTGTTCAAACAGACTTCAGCATAGTAGCTAGCAGGTTAATTTAATCCCCACGGCTCTGAACTAATAGATCCTTAAGGACTTTAGGCACCCCTCCCGCAGCACCCCCTGTGGTGATCTGGGGTGGGGGAACCAAGCTGTCTGCACAACAGGGCTTTTTTTTTCTTTTTTCCTTTTTTCTGTAAGTTAAAATAAATGTTTCTGTGGGGCCTTCTTAGAGTATTGAACAGTCCCCATTTCCAAGCGGGGGGCCCTTTGCAGATATCAATGAATGTCTTGGGGCTTGGGTTTTTTTTTAAACACGTTTCTTTCATGCTTAAAGTTTGGGGTGGGGGTGTTTACTAGAAAGAATGACCCAGAGCATTCGACCAACTCCAGGGCCATATTTAATCTGTCCAATAGTGTTCCACCAACTCCTGGGGTCATATTGAAACTGTCTAATTGAGTTCTGCCAACTCCAGCAGTTATATTGAAACTGTCCAATAGCATCTGCGAATTCCTGAGGTTTTATTTCATTTCATATTAATCAGAACTCACCATCCACCCCCACCCACCCCCATCAAATTTAACCCTATGGCAACAAGGGTAAGTAATCGCAGTCACCCTGGCAATTCAGTGAGGGGGTTAAACCCACTCAGTTCAACAGGATAAGTCAACTGTATTGTACTCAAACACAGGTCTGATCAGCCTGCTTGTTTTACTGTAAGCACATTTCTTAGGATTTTCCCCCCACCCACAACATACATTTCAGCTTTTTGCTGTAAATGGGTCACTTTTACACTCAAAACCCACAAGCGCTAGCTTCTCACAAACAATTGATTTCTTATTTAAAAGACATACAGCTCCTTGAAACCAAGCCAAGATGCTTCATTAACACTTTTAGCTCATTTAAGGGCCAAAGGCCTTTGAACAGAAACACAGATAGTCACAAAGCCCTTTTCAATAGGGTTTATTTTAAAATTTACAGCTACCAAGTTTTCTATCGCATGTTTGTCCCCTCACCATTCTCTAGCTGAATCCTTTTAGATTCCTTACAAATAGTCTTTTCCTTAAGCAGGAATCTGTAACTTTTTGTGCAGACTAGACGGCCAATATCACGCCGTGTCGTGGATAAATGACCCCGCGTTGTGTTTGGATCAGAATCACACGAGGCCCCTTTATTACGAGCATGCCGGGGGCGGGGACCAGCGAACTGGCTTACCCATGAATAGAGATTTTTCAACAGGTTTTATAGCAAAAACTCCACAATTTGTGGGTCTTTGTTCACATGATTGCCATAACTGGAGAAATGCTGTGCAAGTGAGTGAGTGGAGACCCTGACTGTGTTTTAAAGAAAATGAACCAGAAGGTGCCTCCAATTTTTCCACTCCAGCTGTAAGCAGGTTATTTTCTTTAAAACACAGTCAGGGGCTCCACTCAACTGCACAGCATTGAACAAGGTCCCCCCTTGCACTAAATGTTCTTGGCTTAGGCACAGACATTGCACAGCAGAACCTCTGGCAATCACGGTGTTTAATCAGCTTTCCAAACCCAGCTCAGCACATAGGCCCCAGAGCTTGTGGTTTATATCCACTGAAGTCCAAGACACTCAGTCGTGGGGCTGTTGGCCTGGCGCATCTATGACACGGCCCTCGCAATCTTCACAAAGCTTTTCCCTCAGGCAGTGCTTAAGGGCAGCATAAACAGCAACGCGTACAATAGTCTGCGTGACTTTTTTACGCTCACGACGTGGCACTGGCTCAGTTAGTTCTATGCCAAGCCTCCTCCGAAACCCCTCATGGCCATCATCCTCAGAGTCTTCTTCAACAATTTGTATCGGCATTGAGCAAAACCGAGGTGGGCCCAGTTCATCTTCCCTGCTTGATGCAACGCTGTCCAGGGCTTCCAGGCCGTCTAGAAAGGCATTGTCGAGCTGTTGAGAGATTATCAGAACAGAAACAGTGTAAGCACCACAGTGTTTGTTTTTAGATTTACACAACTCCTGGTTCCTTACCCGTTAAGAAGCGATTGCTTCTTAATCATTCATTTACCTGTGTGACGTCTTTACCATTCACCTTGTCCACCGGTGACTCCCCCCAGCCTCAATCGCATTCCACCTCTAAGTGGGTGGACAAAGAGAGGTCACCATGTTCATTGGGGTGTCTCACAAGCAGTTGGGTTTGGGGTTCTGGTTCCGGTTTATCCATCAATGGCTGGGCCGAAGGGCTCCCCTCGGTCACTCCCTCCTCCTCCTCCTCGGCACTGTCGCTGATGTAGCGCTTTCTCCGCGGATAGTCAAAGACCCTTGGGATGAAGACAGTCTGAAGTTCTCACGGGGATGGTGAAGGAGTCCAGGTTTCCTCTCAGCAGCCTTCCCACGATTTCTAAACCATGTGTCCTTGGTAAGAGATGGCCTCATCTGTCCGGCGCTGGGACTTAAGGGGTAATGGTGCTGCACTCTGATTGGCAGAGGGCCTTGGGAGGAGTTCTTAGTGGGGTCATACGGCCCACTTCCGGACGGGTCACCCTGCCCCGGAATTCTCCCTGATTGGTCAAAATCTCCTCTTAGGGCAGTCCTATCGGGTCAAACCCATCCTAATTGGTAGATGGCGGTCGGAGGAGTTCTTAGAGGGGTCACACGACCCACTTCTGGATGGGTCACCCCACCTCAGAACTCACCCTGACTGGTCAAATCTCCTCTCAGGGTGGTCCTTCTGGGATGAAACCCATCCTGATTGGTAGAGAGTGGTGGGAGGAGTTCTTAGAGGGGTCACATGACACACCTTGCTTCCAGTCATGTGGCCACCTTGACCCCGGAGTTAACCCCCCCCATGGGGCGGGACTTCCGGTGACAGGTGGGAGAGACTAAGGGGTCAACGGGTAGGGCTTGGGAGGGTCAAGGGGAGGGGTTAGGGTTTGATTGATGGTGGCATTCCTGATAAATACCAAGATTACATGGATAACGTGGAAAGAAATGTGGACTCGTTACCTCTGCACCGGGACTATGACTGCCCTATTGACCTACCACCTTGGTTGAAAGCTGCTTTTCCCTGTATTTATGCATTGTTGGGACCAGAATTAGTGGATCTCCCTGCGTGCAGTCATGAAAACCGGTCCTAAGAGCAGGCCCTTTTGGGGAAGAAGAAATGTGGGACTCTGCTACGCCTCTCTTTAGACAATCAGCTCCTGAACAAAGTGATCATTTGAAACCATGACCCTCTGCTGCGAATCCCACAATTGTTGGCTCACAGGAAATCTGCAAAGGGTTTCATCAAACTTCATCTGCAAGGATTTCCAATCTAACCCTCGTTTGGCCAAGAGACAAATTGAAGACAGATTTCAAAACAGACGATGGACATTTTAACGGTCTGATATGCTAGTTGAGCTAACTAAGGGTCCCCTGACCTTGAAACACTTCATCAGTGATGTATTTGGGGACAGTGTCATCTATTCGGGTGAAATACGTCTCTTTTTGGAGAACCCAGAGCAGCACACGCAGCACATCGAACCTGGAGAGGTTTCGGCAGCATGGTCTCAACACAGAATTGGAAAAGCGGAACCTCCAGCCAACTCTCCACAGAGTTTGGGGGGTACATCCTCTCCCCAGAAGATGTTACCATTGATGCAAATAAGGTGGAAGCCATTCATAAATGGGGCAAAGTTGGAAGTCCTCAAGAAGTGCAGCGCTTCCTAGACTTCACTCATCCTGTGAAATCGAGACGTGCTGGCTCTCAGTGATGCTTAGACGGAAAACCACGCACCCCACACAGAGGTTGGAACCACCCACTGCCCCGTTGTCCTGAGGAGCCATGATGTCTCCAGGAGCTGGGTAAAGGGCACAGGGATCAGCCTCTCAAAGGTAGGGGAGGGTCATGTGAGGAGAGGGTCTAAGAGAGGAGGATCGTGGGCTAGGCTCTGTATTTGGGCTTGGCAGCGATCGAGAGAAGTGAGAGGGCTGTTAGAGGGCAATGCGAGGTGGGAGGGGGGTCGGAGATGGGGGCAAGGCCTGAAAAGTTCAGCTGCTTTAGATCAACTGTGCCAGAGAATCACTGGTTGAAGTGACTGAAAGCTCTGAGCTGGGGCTGGCCAAAATCCTCCTCCTCAGATGGGAACATCCCAAAAGTCTGTAGAAGCTCAGCCTCTGAGGTGAACGTTGTGGCCCTAACCTCTCTCTGCTCTATACCTCACAGGATTCCAGCCGGCTGTTCCAATCCAGGAGGAAAACTGTGCCACCGAAGTCTCCCAGCACCTGGTCAGTGAAGTGCCACTTAACCCCGCTGTGATGCACAGACCTTGCCCTGGCTGGCTGCACAGGGCTGAATTTCACCCCATCAGAGCGTAAGGAAATAATTGTCTGAAAGCCTTTTTCTTTTTGGATGTCTGTCTAGTGGGAAAGAACCATGGGGATTTTTAGCCTGTTTTGCTTCCTATTTTCTGCTGCTTCCCTGAACCCGCTTGAGGAGAACAGGCAGTCAACTGAAGTAGTAGGAGCCGAGTAGGCCCTTAAGATGCTTGTATCTTCCCTCATTCAGACCCTGCTACCAGCCTGCTTATTTGTCCCCTGCCACTCTAGCTGGCACAGAACAGCAGTCATGAGTGAAAGAAGAAAAGGCCCCTCTGAGGCATCATTCAGAAAAAGAAAGAAAGCAAAGGAAGCTTTTCTGTCTACGCAGGAATGACACTCTCCTGAGATACATAGATACAAATGTTCAAGGTGAGCCTTCTGGCCCCAGTGAGGATGTGAGTGGTGAGGAGATGCCTGATCTTCCAGGTAGTCAGAGTGCACGTGACCTGGCAGCTACTGCAGCATCCATATCTTCATCTCAAATGGATGTAACCATGCACATTCCTGAAGAAAAGTGTAGATCAGAGAAGAGTGTGGTGGAGGCACAAGAAACAGCTGCTGCTGAGTTTAGTTCCTTAAATCTAGATGATCCAGGACTGTGGACCCACTTGAGCAGTAGCCTGAGGGACTTCCTTGTACTGCCTGGGCCACAGCAAGTGAAAAACTTCATGTTCCCCAAAGACAATGAAAACAGAAGTTTCCATCCAACACATTCCTGGTGTGAAATCCCCAATGGTGACAAGGTGGAGAGGCCATGGCTTATGTACTCAAAAACCCAGAATGCTGCATACTGTTTTTGTTGCAAACTCCTCCAGTCTAATGTTCCAGCCACACTGTGTTCTACAGGAACAAAGGACTGGAAAAATCTGGCTAGAAATGTGGCATGCAATGAGAGGGCAGCAAATCACCAGAGAGCATTCCATAGGTGGAAAGAGCTTGAGATGAGCCTAAGGTTAAAGGCCACCAGAGATGATGAGCATCAAGAGAAGATTGCATCAGAGTTCTGAAAAGGCTCTTTGCCATTGTGAGGGTGCTTGCTACCCAAAACTTAGCACTGTGCGGCACTTCAGATCAGCTGCATGTGCCAAACAATGGAAACTTCTGCATAGAACCTCCTCACCACACAAGTTCCCCAATCCACCACCCTTTTTTTAATCATCATAATAATTCATAATAAATAAATGACTATTCATCAGAAGAAAGAAAGAACGTCCTAGTTCTTACATCTCCTGCTTTCTTTGTATGTGTCAGTCTTCCTTAGATCATAGGGGCTTTGTATCAGGGAGTGTCCTTACTTTCTCTGTCTTGTAAAGCGCACACTAGTGACACTGACCAGATAAATAACCAAGCCCTTTGTCATGAAGAATGTTCTCCTCAGTAAAGCAAGCTATAAACATTAGGAAATGCACAGAGAACTAAAAGGCTGCAAAGTGAAGCACTCTCAAGTTAGGAAATACCAGAATGAGCATTGCCTGTGCAACGTTGAAATGAGGCAGGGATCCTACAGGCAACAGACTCCTTCAATACCCAGCCCCATAGCAGAAAACCCTGTGCGCTGAATAAGGAAGGGGTCCTGTGGGAAAAAAATACTATGGGATCATGTCATTAAAGTCTGCATCATCCTGCAAATGCACAAGAGGACTGAATTGAGGGTGCCAGGGCAACACTTCTTTGGACATTTGCTAACCTGAGAATGCTTCACTTTGTAGTCTTTTCATCCTGTTTAAAAACCTTGCCTTTGTATTTCCTAATGATTTTATTGATGAAAGCAAATGTCAGTAACGTTAAATGAAGGGTTTTTGTTTGTTAATTTCCTTTTTTTTTTAATAGAAAGAAAATTTTTTATCTCTGTGCTGTGTAACCTGGTGACCCCCCGCTCCAGCCTGGAAGGGGGGTAGAAAAGCCTTGCAGAGGGCTGGGCTGGGCAAGGTAAAACCCTGGCTGATTGGGGGAAGTGGCTGCAGCTGGGGCCATGCCCCAAACTGAGCGACAGGGCCTTATACGAAGGCAGGGGAAGCTGGAAGGATCAGTCTTTCTCTGTCTGTAGAGAGAGAAGGGCCTGGCTGCAGGGAGCTAGAGACAGGATACCTGAGTGGAGCAGGGCTGGGGACAGGCAGAGGAGCTGGGGATCTCCAGCCTGGAAAGCCCCAGGCTGTGACCTTGCATAAGGCCAACAGGTCCTGGGGGTTGCAGAGGGCAGCCCAGGGGTAGGCCAAGGCAGTAGGTCCAGACCCTCCTTGCCAGTGATGAGTGGCTGATACTGCAGCCTGCCCCAGGGTGCAGGGCTAGATGATGACTGGCAGTAGCCATATACTGATGCGAGGTGGGAATAGTGGGTTGGAGGTTCCCCAAGGAGGGGAGACCCTGAGACTGAGGGGTTACTGCCAGGGGGCAGCACCCCTGCTAAAGGGGCACCGGCCAGAGGACAGGCAGATCACTAGCCTGCAGCGAGCGCTCTGGAGCTGGAATGAGCTAATTAGCAGAAGTCACCAGCAGGAGGCGCTGCGGGGATGAGTCCACACCTCTACAAGCTGTTTAAACAATGAAGCTCTTACTCATGCGTTGGTTCAGTCTATATTTTATTGCCATTGTTATCTTGATGAAAATCCCCGTTTCACCACTCAGTGCTGTGCTGATCAGAGTATTGAAAGTCATTAAATTAAACTGCATTAAAATAAAACTCATTTTATGCAACTGCAGGGTCAGTGAAAGTTCTCAGCTGTAACCCTGAATGTGCAAGAACCAGAGAAACAATATCCAAGAAAAAGAGTTGGAATTTTGCATCTTGTTTTCACCTAGGCCTTACTGAGGAAAGTAGCAAGCACCTGCCCTTTGCAAAGGAACACAGAACCGCAGCACTAACCCCACTGAGCACAGCAGGGACTGTCCCGGTTATCCAGCTCTGGCCCTGTTTCATTACAAACTTCCTGTCTGTGATGATGTTCTGGTAACAAGGGGGCAATCAGCTGTCAAAGGGAGCTGTTGCCATGGCAGCCAGGGTGCTAGTCATTCTCCCCAAGTATGAAAATGGACCGGAGGGAAGGAGTGCTGAGTGGTGGGTTATCTCTGATGTCACAAGGCTACTGCTCAGGCAGCACCAGTGGGCAGCAAATGTGTGGTGTGTATGTGTGTTTGGGGGGGCGAGGCTTTGCCAGTGTTCCTGTTTCCCCAAATTTCCTAAAGAAGCCAACAACATAACTACCCAGAATACACATTAATGATGATTCCACCCACATGTTAAGTAGTTGCTGAAATTTGATTCAAATCCCACATGGCATGTTTAGAAACAAGGGTTCCAAAAAAGGAAAGACCTCGTTAAACAGAAAATATTGATGCTCTGGTGCATTTGTGGTTGTGTTAAAATTGAATACTGTGACTTTAAATGTTGGGCAGGGTTCCTGGGCGTGCTTGCATGCTGGGGAGCTCAGTAGGGCAGCACACAATCGGGGCGTAGCAGCAGCCAGTCAGCAGGTCCCCAGTGAGTTGTGCCTCTCTGTATTAGGCAGTAGCCTGCGTTCTCTCCCTCTGACTTTTGGGTTCTTACGTGTTGTTGTTCTGGCTCCTAAGAAACAAATTAGTGAGACTTTGCGAACATCCAGCAAGAGTATTTTATATTTTCTTTAACTTGTCTGCTTGTGTGCCACAAACCATGAAAGGCACAATCTCATCCAAAATAAAATAAACTTATGAAGCCAAATGTCCTTTTGAAACAAAAAATGGAACCATTTCATTCTGGTGACGTTGATCTTACTGAAGCACTTCACTTTTCCTTTCCCTTTCACAGGGAGGAGCCTAAATTAGGTTTCCCTAAATCCATGATTGGAATAGTGACGCAAAGCCTCACTAGAAGCCAAGCAGCTCGGAAAGAATGGGATGATCACAATACAGTAGAACCCTGTTTATCTGACCCTCCAGTATCCGGTTCTCCGTATTAACCCAACAACCAGCGCACATCGGTCCAGAAGTGGGCGATCTTTCCTATGGTCCCTAGATGGTGCTGCAGCCTGGCACGTTCCCATTCATCCGATTATCCGACGTTTTGGTTAACCAATCCGGCCCTGGTCCCAACTCGATGGGATAAAGGGGGTTCCGCTCTCCTTGTGAGCGATCGTTTGATGCAGGGAATCTGCTGCTGGTGTTATTCCTCATGGAAAAGTACAAATTGCAAAACTGATGGGAGGGGCCTTCTGAGGTGGTAGGGAGGGGTCACACTGTTACCTGCAATGTACACAGGCCCCACAGCAGGGACGCATTTCGGACTGTGCATATAAACAGCTTAAAAGTGCATCACAACAGTGAAGCCATTGTCAAGATGCTATTCTGTGAAGAGGATTGTAAGACAGTCCCTGTTCCTGATCTGAGGCCTGAATGCAATAGGGATATCCCACTCAAGAGCATTGAGGTGTGTGACAGGGTCACCCTAAGTGAAAAGACAGAGGTCATGGCTGGTCTGCAAAGTGACTGGCATGTATTATCAAGCAGGCCCGGCGCGGCTCACAAAAGTTGCCTAAGATGAACACTGTGGGATAACAACCTGTACCCAGCAAAGCATCCCACAGAACTGGTACATTGCGGCAGCAAGTTCATAAGGAGATGGCAAGCCTGCTTACAACACTCCTTCTCTTACCTCCATATTACAAGTGGCAAACAGAGGCAAAGGAAGACTAAACCCAGGGGTTTTAAAAGTATTTAGGCCACATAAATCCCATGGATTTCAGTGGGAATTAGGAACTGAAATCCCTTTAAAAAATCGGGCCCAATGTGATTTGCTCAAGATCACAAAGGAAGTCTGCAGCGGGGGTGGAATTTAAACTCAGACCCCTCAAGTCTTAGGCGAGTGCAGTAACCTCTGGCATCCTTCCTTTCTCCTGTGTGTGTCTAATGATGTGTTTCTGTCTGTCTAGCCCCAGACATAACCATGTCTCTGTCTATCTAGTCACAGAGACAAATATCCATCTGTTTAGTGTCTACCTCTCTGTCCCCAAACAGAACCACCTGTCTCACTATCTAGCTATAAAAACACCTCTCCATGTGCACCTCCCTTTATTTAATTGTACAGGGATTTCAGGTGGGAGCTGTGGGAACTGAGATAATAGTGGTGGCAAATGGAAATAATTACAGTCTGAGCATCTCCTCTTTATATCAGCTCTAAGTTAAGCAACATAGTTCAGAAGGTAATGGAACAAGCAGGGGCAGGTGTCTATATTGAAGAAATCACATATCAGTGCATAAAGGAGAAGCTGTAACACAGTTACTGGACACTGTTTTTCAAGGAACATGGCGCCTTCCTTCATTATCGGGCTCAAGTTCCATTTCCATTTTGTTTTCTCCTGTAAATCATACGATGATTTGCAGAAATTTCTACACAATTACTTAATGAGTGAGAACTAGCTCATATCTGCACTCCAGTACTGATCAGAAAAACCAGTCCCCATATTTACATACAGTGAGGAATAATTTTCTGGTGTATTGTCCTCCTCAGGGCGTCCTTCACCCCCTTGTTCCTCAAACTGTAGATCAGGGAGTTCATCATGGGGATCACAAGGGTATCGGACATGGCCACGATTTTCTCCCATTCCACTGAGCTGCCAGATGAGGGTCATAAATATGTAAAGATCAGGGTCCCATATAAGAAGGAAACGACAGTCAGGTGGCAGGCGCAAGTGGAGAAGGCTTTGTGCCTTCCTGCCGTGGAGCGGATCCTCAGGATGGCAAAGATGATGTAAATGAAGGGGATGAGGATGGTGAAAATGGTGCCTATGATTTCTATGGCTGCAAAGAGGAAATGCACTCGCTTATTGATGCGAAAGTCAGAGCAGGAGATTTCTTGGAGTGGGCGAATATCGCAGAAGAAATAATCGAGGACATTGGAGTGGCCGAAGGACAGACTGAATACAGTACACGTATGCACAGTGGTGTTGACACAGGCGCTTAGGGAAGAGCCAGCCACCAGCTGGAAGCAGACTCTCTTGGACAGGATGACATAAAAAAGCAATGGGTGGCAGATGGCCACAAAGCGATCGTAGGTCATCACAGCCAGGAGGCAAAGCTCATTTCTTGCACAGAAGGAGAAGAGGAAAACTGAACCACACACCCAGGGAAACAAATGTATTTACTCGTCGCTAGGGAACTGAGCATCGCCTTGGGGGCAATCACAGAGGAGGAGACAACATCTAAGAGTGACTGAGGAAAAAGTACATGGAGCAGTGGAGTTGGGAGTCAACGCTAATCAGCACAATCATCCAGACATTCCCCACCAGCCTGCAGAAATAAATGGCAAAGAAGAACACAAAGAGGATGTTTTGCAGCTTTAGACTGTCAGTGATTACCCGGAAAATGAAGCCAGTCACTCTGGTGCAATTTCCGGGAACCATTTCTCCTATCACTGTGCTCTGTGTCAAGGAAGAGGCAGAGGAGGGGATAGAAGCAATGGGTACCACAACAATAAATCTGATGTACAGTGGAGACTCGTGATATCTCTTAAGAGATGCCGAAATAACGGAAATTCAATTTCGTCCGAGTTTCCAAAGCCCAAAGGAACCATTTTCATTATCTAGACCAGTGGATTTTTTTCTCATTTGTGGATGAATCCAAAATTTTGAATGGAGGTGGAAATTGTAGACACAATCTGTGGACCCCTAGGAATCCACAGCCACAGGTTGCAAAGCAGTGTTCTATGGTAACAACCACCTTTGGAAGACCCCTTAGATACAGTCTGTGGATCCCAAGGTGTTCGCAGACAATACATTCAACACCCCCAATCTAGTCCAATTGCTTGTATAACACAGGTCATAATTTTTTTCCAATAGTTTTCATTGTAAATTAGAGCATATCTTTTAAAAAATAATCCAATCTTGAATTAAAAATTGTCCATAAACTGAATATCCACCACGACCCTTGGTAAATCATCACCCCTTGTTAATAGAGGGTTTTTATGTCGAGCTGGTCAAAATTCCCACCCATCCCCTTGGAAAGTGTTGAGCTTTTATGAATAAAACCCCAAATCCAAACTATTTTGGTGCTGGTCTATTTTGGCTGAAATCTGAAGTATTTTGGTTTTGAAATGGAACAACTGGGAGATGTAGTCTGGCCTATAAAGGAGAATGGAAGCCTGAGGAACTTCAGCTAGACAGATCAACATGTGGACTGCTCCGTGTTGAAGGTGTTTGAGAACAGGTCAGAGAAACACCCATCGGGATGTTTACTTGGTGTTACTTGGTCTTGCCCCAGCATGGGGACCCTGACTTGACTCCATGAGGTCCCTTCCACCCTACATTGCTAGGACTCCCTAATAACAATATTTGTATTGATTTTTGTTATTTTATTTTATTTGTTGTAAAAATGCTGACATTTCTATGGAAAAGTTCAATGCAAAAGAGATTTGTTTGTTTTTGTGGGAGGAGGGCAATTTTCATCTATTTCCTAGGAATGTAGTGTTCCCACTCACCGTAGGGGGTCTGATCCAAAACAGATTGACGCCAAGTGGAGTTTTTCCATTGATTTCAGTGCACTTTGGGTCAGGCTATTTGTTACTATCAGATTTAATCATCTTTCCAGCTAGCAGAGCGAGAAGCAAGGGAAGGTAATACTCAGTGTATTTGAACCTTCTGCACTCCCTAAAGGAGGAGATCTTCAAGGCAAAGAGATTAGTAAAGTTCACACCAAATTATAAAAGTACATGAACTCAAAGAAGAAAACACACGTCCTCTTTTACTGAACTATTCAGTATGAGATTTTGAATGCACTGAAATCGGGAAGTTGAAAGCAGGGTCTAAAATCCCATGATGTTTGTGACAGCTTAACCTGCCTTTAACTGATGAGTAGAAACAATATCTCTAACAAAATGGCACGACCAGTCCACTGGCCAGCTCAGTCAATGCAAAATACAGCCAGACCCACCCAACCATCTCTCTACATGGGCTCCTACCCAAAATCTCTTTAAAGGTAAAGTTGTGGAGCCAGTTCCTGAGCTGCTATAAACTGAAATAGCTGGTGGACTTTTCATTCGAGCACTTTAATACTTTGAGATCATTTTGGGTTAAAGTCTTGCAAATAAAAAATAAAAACACGGTAAACAATATATTTGCATGAATATTCAGTCATTTCCCTGAGATATGCATCTTCTGCACAAACTGGTCTTCTTTGGCTGCTTTTTATTACAGCTCCTAGTTTTTTTTCAGATTTGCCCATCTATGGTTATGAACAAGGTCACCAGTAACAAAGTTCTTGCATTTCTCCATGAGACTAAGAAACATCAAAGATAGGAATCAAAATTTCCATATGGAAATGGAAGCATAAAGTCACACTCATCTGGAAGCCCCATTTCCTAGTAATGTGGTTATTATGGTACTAGATTTCTACAATTCTTTACCTTATCAATGTGAAAAATTAAAATGCATGTGCGTGCGCGCACACATACACACGTTTCAGTTGTCCTGTTCCAAGCATAAAGTCACACTCATCTGGAAGCCCCATTTCCTAGTAATGTGGTTATTATGGTACTAGATTTCTACAATTCTTTATCTTATCAATGTGAAAAATTAAAACGCATGTGAGCGCGCACACACACACACACACACACACACACACACGCACGCACATGTTTCAATTGTCCTGTTGGGACTAATCAGGTTTCACCATAATAGGAACCCATCAGAAAACATCAAGAGAAAAAAACATTATATTAAACAGACAATTGAAAAATAAAGGATTTTTTCCACAAAATGGAATATTAATATCCGTTATCATTTACAGGTTTCAGAACTGATCCTAAAACATCATCAACTCTTACCTTGTTGTAACAACGCAATATCCAGAACACTTTCAAATGCCGTGTTCCCTTCTAACTGTGATGTAATGTGGGATAGAAAAGAAATTAATTCAAGAATCTTTTTCCGGTAGAAAGAGCCAAAATTGCTAGTAAAGTGAAAACATCTCATCTCTAGGTGAATCCCACTAATACTGTAGCTATTTCGAGAAAGTGAACTGAATGACAATGGCAGAGAAAAAGAATTACTTTAAAAAGAAGGAGGTGAGCGTTTTGGAATTTCCAAAGGCTGCTTGCTTCAAAGCAATTGACAATTGCAAATGTTTGGGTTTTTTTCCCCCAAATCAGCATTTTAGAAATGCCAACCACAAACAATGTAAAGTCAGCAATTGCAACTATAACTTTCTTCTTATGAAACTAAAAGGCCAGGTGTCCCCACAGCCATCTGATCTATGGCGGGGGGTGCTTGGAGTGGTAGATTTAAGCCTCATATTAGCACTCTAGCACCTTTCCATAACTAAACCAGGAGCTATGCGATTTATAATAAGTCAGTTAAATAAGATCCCACAAACTAGGAATAAACTCTGATTACATTCAATAACCAGCATTTTTGTTGAAATCAGTAAGATTATGTTAACAATGTTTCACTTTATATTAACTGAGGAGATATGAATGAAGAGCAATGTTAATCAGCAAGAGCTGAATTAAAACGATGGGTGAGACCCTCATGCCTGCTCTGGTTTCTTGCACAGCCTACAACTGGAGTTCTGCAGTGGGGAAGCAGAGGCAGCAACTGAGTTTGGAAAAGCTTCCACCTCCAAAGGAAAGGACCCTAATGAATACTAAGTAAAACATCTCTCTCTCTCCCATGTTCACATGCAGTATCTTATCATCCTGTACAACCTATGGCTACAAATCTCTATAATTTACCATGAGTGAGTGGAGACAGTGGGAGGACCAGCCTGTCCTTCTCAGAAGATAGTTCTTTAGCAGAGTCATAAAGCAGCTTCCTCAAGAATATCCACTGATCTCCACCTAAAGGGCCACAATGAATTGCAGGTCAAACAGCATCAAGATAGATTGTTCCCTTGGAAGCTAGGTGGGTCCAGATGTTCCTGTTCCTTCTCCCGCATCAAACTAAGAAGAAAACTCAACTATGCAAGAGGGATTTCATTCTATTGTCAGTGTGTATCCACCCCGAACCCATGAGACCTTCCATGGGGGCAGAAAATGGTGCACTGGGGAAGCCCATTCCATACTGTACTGTCTTTTTTCACAAGCTTCTCTCTCCAGGGCTGTCAACTGGGAATATTTCACCAGCACAAAACCTACTCTGGGAAATTTTAAATGAAAATGTTTGATATGCAAATAAATGAAGCACATTTTTAGAAAAAACCCTCCATTAAACAAGATTCTTTGAAACCAAGGGGTCTTGCCCCAGCATGAGGAGCCTGACTTGACTACATGAGGTCCCTTCCACCCTACATTTTCATCTTCATATGCACAGCGTGTGAAATTTTTTAACTCAGTACAGCACAATGGACCAGACACCCAGTTGGTATCAATCACCGTAGCTCTGCTGATACTGATGAATCTGTGACAACTGATGCCAGGTGATGCGCTATCCTGATAGTCCCAAACTCTGACATGCAGCGTTCAGGATAGTTTAGGATAGTTTAGGCAGTTGGTCCTATTTCACTGCAAGTTATTTTGTGAGAGAAAATGAAGAGAACATTTTGGGATCAAAAGCATCAGCACTTTGAGAACAGAAAAACAATCTTTTCTCTTGGTTGACAGAATGGATTTTGGAGATCTCCTTCAGTATTAGAACTGAAAGAAAAATAGACCACTCACCTCAGTCTTTGCCCCGTAATGTTAAAACTTGTTGCAAGAGAGATATCTCTCTTTCTTGAACTCAAATGGATTGTGTAAGGGGTAATTGGAGGTGGGGTTTCTTTGTCCTGCCAACACGAGAGGACAGAATTCATAGAATAGCAGGGTTGGAAGGGACCTCAGGAGGTATCTAGGCCAACCCCCTGCTCAAAGCAGGACCCATCCCCAGAGAGAATTTTACCTCCATTCCCTAGATGGCCTCCTCAAAGATTGAACTCACAAAACTAGATTGAACAGGCTAATACTTAAACCAGTAAGCCATCCTTCCTGAATTCCAGGTCAGGCACAAGCAGGGTGAGTGTGTCATTAAAATACAAGTTGCCTCTCCCGGCAGCAGGAGGTCGTTAGACACCAATATATGGTCTTCAAATATTGTTCAAGTTCTTAGACATGTTGATGCTTCTCTTTGTCTTTCCCTCTGTTTCATGCAGTTCATGTGTCTAAAAATCCCCCCTAGCAAGAAGCACGTCCAATCACAAATACACTTAGAGGAGCATGGCAAGATTTTAATCAATATCTGCCAGGATTAGAGCTGTGAAGATGGTTTCTTTCAGAGCAGCAGGACTAGACGTCTGTGTGTCGCACAGCAAAAAGGGGCAAGGAGCATTCTGCTGCTCAGCGCTGAGCGAGAAGGAACATTTGCAGCAGCAGCATGAGAGGGTCCAGGAGTCCAGTAAAAAGTCAGGAAATGCACCTGCACATGCCCATCCTATTCAGATCTCGATTGGGCACAGTCAAGGGCCCTCAGCAAAGAGCCTGTCCTGCCACATGCCATTTAGCTGAGCCCTGGCGGGATCCTTATCAGGCAGGATAACGAGGGTGATGCTGCAGCTGGGAACAGGGAAGATCCTGCCAATGTCCCTAAAGGCCAGGATGTGACCTCACATTAGATCAGGAGGACCAGTTTGGAGACGATAGCAGTGAAAACTCTGCAGAGAGGGATGTGCCTGGCCAGAGACTGGAAGTCCAGGTGGTTACTGCAGCTCTCTAACCCCTCCCTCCCATTGTTTTCTAGAGAAATTGGACTTTCAACACTGAGGATTTGGTAGGTTATGGCCAAATAATTTACTGTCCTGGATATTATGCCCTGCATTGCTGAGTGTGTGTCTGTGGGGTAGTGCAGATGCCACAACATTTGCATGGCCTGCACTCCCTTTCCCTTCCACTCCACCTGGGCAGCAGCCAGCAACTTTTCTGAAGCTAGAGGAGGTTCCCAGATGTGCAGGTGGGGCCCTGCTGTTGGGAGCACCTCAGCTCCTACCTACTACTTGGGAGCACCTCGGCTCCTACCATTTTGGGGGCATCCACAGAAATGGACCCCTGAGCCCCAGAAGTAACTGCAAGGGAAGCCCCTGAGCCCCCGCTGCAGAGGCTGGGCAGAAGCCCAGAGCCCAGGCACCCAGAGCGCTGGCAGGAGTGGGGAGGGGAATGAAAGTCCTGAGCCTAGTGCCCCAGCACTGGCTGCAGCCACAGGGGGCCAGAAGCTCTGAGCCCAGGCACCCAGAGACGTGATTGGAACAGAAGCTGCCAAGGCCAAAGCCCTGAGCCCAACGCTGGGCCGATGCAGCGCACTCACTTCTGCATTGCCTCTGCAGGTGTGTCTGATATCCCCACGGAGAGGAAGTCCTGTCCCCAGCCGGGCAGAGAAACAGCTAGGAGGCCTCTACTGGGTTCTCCTGGCTGGGGGGCTCCCAGCAGGACGGGGAGATCAGATTTCACGGGGCAGAGCTAATTCGATCTAGTCAAAAAAGGCACAACAAGAACCAACAGCTGCCAGCTGAAGCCAGAGAAATTCAAAGGAGACGTAGGCACACATTTCTGACAGTGAGGGAGACTAGCCACTGGAAGAAATTACCCAGGGGAGAGGTGGAGTCTCTGTTTCCTGGTGTCCTCACGTCACAACTGCCTGTCATTTTGGAAGGTGCCTTTTAGTGACTTACAAGCAATTAGGCTTCATATGGTGCAAAGTGTGTGAAATTTCATAGCCTGTGAAATAGAGGCCAGATTAGGAGATCGAATTGTTTCATAACCTCTATGAAAAGTTCAGTGTGGGGTGAGGAACAGACTCTGCTGTTTTACTGGGTAGCCTGCTTGCTTCCCAGAATCAATAATGAGCAAGTGGGGTGATCCAGGGTGCAGCTCAAACATCCAGCTGGGCTGGCCAGGGACAGACATCAGGCCTGCCAGGGAAAGGTGGGTGTGGCAGTGACTTCACAAAGGCCTTTGGCAGGAACTCAGCTGCATGTCGACTGCAGCTGGCTAGAGGTTCCCTGAAGGATTCACAGACATATTGTTGTTGGTCATACCAGTGGTCCATGTAGCCCAGAATCCTGTCTTCCGACAGTGGTCAAGGCCAGGTGTTTCAGAGGGAATGAACAGAACAGGTAATCAAGTGATCCAACTCCTGTTGCCCATTCCCAGCTTCTGGCAACAGGCTAGGGACTCTCAGAGCGTGGTACTGCATCCCTCCCCATCCCGGGTAATAGCCAGTGATGGACCTATTCTCCAGGAATTTATCTAGTTCTTTTTTTAATCCTGTTATAGTTTTGGTCTTCACAGCATCCCCTGGCAAAGAGTTTGATGGGTTGACTTTATGTTGTGTGAAGAAGTACTTCCTTTTGTTTTTTTTAAAACCTGCTGCCTATTAATTTCATTGGGTGACTGCTAGTTCTTGTGTTATGTGAAGGATTAAATAACATTTCCTTATTCACTTTCTTCACACCAGTCAAGATTTTATAGATCCCCCTATCATAATCCCCCCTTAGCTGTCTCTTTTCTAAATTGAAAATTCCCAGTCATTTTAATTACTCCTCCTATTTCATAATGCTATTCACTTTAGTTGCCCATCTCTGTACCTTTTCCAATTCCAATATATCATTTTGGAGATGGGATGACCAGATCTGCACACAGTATTCAAGATGTGCACGTTTCATTGATTTATATAGAGGCAATATGATATTTTCGGTCTCATTATCTATCCCTTTCTTAATGATTCCCAGCATTCTGTTTGCTTTGTTGACTGCCGCTGCACATTGAGTGGATATTTTCAGAGAACCATCCACAATGACTCCAACATCTCTTTCTTGAGTGTTAACAGCTAATTTAGACCCCATCATTTTGTATGTATAGTTGAGATTATGTTTTCCAGTGTGCATTACTTTGCATTTATCAACATTGAATTTCATCTGCCATTTTTGTTGCCCAGTCACCCAGTTTTGTGAGATCCCTTTGTAACTCTTTGCAGTCTGCCTGGGACTTAACTATCTTGAATAGTTTTGTGTCATCTGCAAATTTTGCCACCTCAATATTTACCCATTTTTCCAGAGATTCCAGAACACTGGAAAAGGGCAAACATAGTGCCCATCTACAAAAAGGGAAATAAAAACAACCCAGGAAACTACAGACCAGTTAGTTTAACTTCTGTGCCAGGGAAGATAATGGAGCAAGTAACTAAGGACTTGGCTACACTTGACAGTTGCAGTGCTGGGAGTTACAGCACTGGTCGTACAGCTGTGTAGGGACAGCACTGGTGTGTGGCCACACTGACAGCTAACAGTGCTGCATTGTGGCCACACTTGCAGCATTTGCAGCGCTGTATTGAGAGGTGCATTGTGGGCAGCTATCCCACAGAGCACCTCGTCCCATTTTGGCACTGTGGGTTGTGGGAAGGGGACGGAAGGGTGTGGGTCATTCCGCTTCCTGTCCCAACGCCCCGTGGTGCATCGCTTCACATCCCAGCCGTCACAGTTTTTCCGGCCACGTTTGGCGCCATTGTGAGTCTGTTGCTGTGTTTTACTCTCTCTTTGTGAAGCGCGATTTCTGTGGGAAATGGAGCCTGAGCTGCTGAGGACTGTGCTGATGAGTGTTGCCAGCACATCACATTTGGCAGTTGAGCTATTCCTTCAGCTCCAAAGTGACAGTGAGGAGTCCGACGATGATATCGAATCGCCTGACGCGTGTGACACTAAATTGCTTGTGGCATTCACGGAAATGCTCAGCACCGTGGAACGCTGCTTTTGGGCTCGGGAAACAAGCACTGAGTGGTGGGATCACATCGTCCTGGAAGTCTGGGATGATGAGCAATGACTGCAGAACTTTCGGATGAGAAAAGCCACTTTCATGGGACTGTGTGCTGAGCTCACCCCCACCCTGCGGCGCAAGGACACAAGATTGAGAGCTGCCCTGACGGTGGAAAAGCAGGTGGCTATTGCAATCTGGAAGCTGGCAACTCCAGACAGCTACCGGTCGGGAACCAGTTTGGAGTGGGAAAGTCGACCGTTGGAATCATGCTGATGCAAGTTTGCAGGGCCATTAATCGCGTCCTGCTAAGAAGAACCGTGACTCTGGGGAATGTGCAGGACATTGTGGATGGCTTTGCACAAATGGGTTTCACTAACTGTGGAGGGGCGATAGATGGGACACATATATCTATTCTGGCACACACACCCCGCACCTAGCATCAGAGTACGTTAATCGGAAGGGGTATTTCTCAATGGTTCTCCAGGCGCTTGTGGATCACCGTGGGCATTTCATTGACATTAACACAGGCTGGCCTGGAAAGGTGCATGATGCACGCATCTTTCGGAACAGTGGCCTGTTCAGGAAGATGCAGGCAGGGACTTTTTTCCCAGACAGGAAGATCACAGTAGGGGATGTTGAAATGCCCATTGTGATCCTTGGAGACCCTGCTTACCCGTTACTGCCTTGGCTCATGAAACCCTATACAGGGAAGCTTGACAGGAGCAAGGACCAGTTCAACTACAGGCTGAGCCGGTGCCGAATGACTGTGGAGTGTGCTTCTGGCCGTTTAAAAACCCGCTGGAGGTCTCTGTATGGGAAGCTAGACTTGGGGGAAAGCAGCATCTCCGCAGTTATATCCGCATGCTGTACCCTCTGTAATATTTGTGAAGGGAAGGGTGAAACATTCAGTCAGGCATGGACCACCGAGATTCAAGTCCGGTAGGCTGAATTTGCACAGCCAGAGAGCAGGGCTACTAGAGAGGCCCAGCACAGGGCTACAAGAATTAGGGATGCCTTGAGGGAAGAATTTGAGGCTGAAAGCAAACAGTAAGGTTTGCTGCCTTGCACGGGAGTGAAGTGCAGTGGTTACACTGTTAGTAGGATTCAATTTTCCCTAAAATGATTTGCAGTGCCTGTTTCTTTACTGGGCTAAGGTATCTTTCACTTTCTGCAATAATAAAGACTGTTTTCAAAGCCAAGAATTCTTTTATTGAAAAGAAAATAACTTCCTTGACAGACACACAACATTTTGGGAACCTAAAAGGGCAGGGGGGTGGGTTGGTGAACTGTACAGTCACAGGTTTGCATATGTCCTGTCTGGAGTGCTGTGCAATGACTGCTGCACTTCAGGGTGCATATACTGCATGGTGATGGGGGTTGAGTGCAGAGGGTAAGGGTCGTAGTTCTCAGGGCTGGTTGGTGAACGTACAGGTGTTGGAGGCAGCTGGTGGAGGTAAGAACCTGGATGCTGGGGAAGGGGGTTTGGAGCTGACATTGGGGCACAAGGGAAAAAGCTTTGGGATGGGGGGGCAGGGGGGCAGCACGGTAGTGCTCTGCCTGCATGGCTACGAGTGACTGGATAGAGTCCGCTTGGTGTGCCAGGATTCTTAGCAGCTGCTTTGTGCTTTTCCTCCTGGCCACTGCGTTTCTCTGGCGGATCCTGCTTTCCCTTTCTCTCCAGTCCTGCAGGTTTTTACTCTCTCTAGCAGACTGATCCATAACCGCTTTCAGCATGTCTTCCTTGGTTTTTTGCAGCTTCTTTCTGAGGTTTTGTAGTCTCTGTGCAGTCAAGGAGACAGGCAGTCCAGCAGTCAAGGTCGCTTTTGGAAAGGCAAAAATGGCAACAGTTAACAGGGGTAGCATTGTTCATAATCTCATCCAGACAGTAATTCCCACACACTGAAGGAGTTTACAGTCTTCACTTTAGCATACTTTTCCCATACCAAACAGAGCACACATAACCCAACAGGAGCCATGAAATGGTGAGTAAGGGAGACTGATTGCTTCAGGGCTGTGCAGGGGTTTCTGTGCGTTGGGGACAGCAAACAGCTACAGGGGGCATCTGCACTGAACAGTCTCCCAACATTTTCCACAGGAGTTAATCCTGGAAGATATCTCGCTGCTGCAGGTCACCAGGGAAGAGCGGGAAGGTTTTCTACAGCAATGTGGATTCCGCCCTGGCCCCTATGCAGCTTGTCTGTGTGCAGCAATGGTCCCCCCACCCCTCGCGGCACAGTGGCACAGACGCGTTAGCCTGACTGGGACAAGGACCACAATGGCTCTCCCTATAAACTTGCGCAGGCGCATTGCCCACACTCTGGCTGAAACTTTTGAGGAGATTACCGCAGCAGATTACCGCGACGTGATATACCACATCAATGGGCTATTCCACATCTAGGCATGCATGCATGCAGCCTTAACTCCCCTCCTCTTCCGAAATATTTCCATCCTGAAAATAAAAGCCGCTTACCAGTAACCCGCTCCTCTGCTTGTCCTTCACCAAGTACTGGCTGCTGCGATTCGCTACCTTCCTCCTGGCTTGAGAAGAGCTCCTGGCTGCATGCCTCCTGGGACTCTGGGGTGTCTTCCCCCACCCCAGTACCTTCAGTCTCGGTTTCCTCTGTCCCGCCTCTCTCCTCCTCCTCCTCCTCCTGTCCCCCACCCCGCTCAGAAGTGTCCATTGTGGTCATCGGATTGGCAGTGGGGTCACCCCCAAGTATCACGTCCATCTCCCTGTAAAAACGGCAGGTCATGGGGGCAGCGCCGGAGCGGCGGTTTCCCTTGCGGGCTTTGTAATAGGCACTCCGCAGCTCCTTTACTTTAACCCTGCATTGCAGCGCGTCCCGGTCATGGCCCCTTTCCAGCATGGCCTTTGATACCTGGCTAAATGTATCATAATTCCTACGGCTGGAGTGCAGCTGGGACTGCACAGCTTCCTCCCCCCAAACACTAATGAGGGCCAGCAACTCGCCATTGCTCCATGCTGGGGCTCGTTTGGCGCGTGGAGGCATGCTCACCTGGAAAGATTCACTGATTGCACTCCACACCTGGCTGAGCAAACAGGAAGGGGATTTTTAAAATTCCTGGGGCATTTAAAGGGCGGGTCACCTGAGGCCAGGGCAGTAGAGTGCAAATTGATGAGCAGAGTGGCTGAACAGGAATTCTGGGATATCTCCTAATACCCTGGAGGCCAGTAACAACGCTGGTGTGTGGCCACACTTGACGAGCAGCACTGCATCACCAGCGCTGCAGTCGTTATTCCCCAAGCAGACCAGGTGTACAGCCAGCGCTGCAGCCAGGGAGTTGCAGCGCTGGATGTGCCTTGCAGGTGTGGACAGTTACTAAGTTGCAGCGCTGGAAAACCTCCACCAGCGCTGCAACTCTCAAGTGTAGCCAAGCCCTAAGGAAATCATCTGCAAACACTTAGAAGGTGGTAAGGTGATACGGAATAGCCAGCATGGATTTGTAAAGAACAAATCATGTCAAACTAATCTGATAGTTTTCTTTGTTAGGATGACAAGTCTTATGGATAGGGGAGAAGTGCTGGATGTGGTATACCTAGACTTTAGTAAGGCATTTGATATGGTCTCACATGATATTCTTATCGATAAACTAGGCAAATACAACTTAGATGGGGCTACTATAAGGTGAGTGCATAACTGGCTGGATAACCATACTCAGAGAGTAGTTACTAATGGTTCCCAATCCTGCTGGAAAGGTATAACAAGTGGGGTTCCACAGGGGTCTGTTTTGGGACCGGCTCTGTTCAATATCTTCATCAACAACTTAGATATTGGCATAGAAAATATGTTTGTTAAGTTTGCAGATGATACCAAACTGGAAGGGATTGTAACTGCTTTGGAGGATAGGGTCAAAATTCAAAATGACCTGGACAAATTGGAGAAATGGTCTGAGGTACACAGGATGAAGTTTAAAAAAGACAAATGCAAAGTGCTTCGCTTAGGAAGGAACAATCAGTTTCACACATACAGAATTAGAAGAGACAGTCTAGGAAGGAGTATGGCAGAAAGGGACCTAGGGGTTATAGTAGACCACAAGCTAAATATGAGTCAACAGTGTGATGCTGTTGCAAAAAAGAAAAAACGAACATGACTCTGGGATGCATTAACAGGTGTGTTGTGAGCAAGATATGAGAAGTCATTCTTCCGCCCTACTCTGCGTTGGACAGGCCTCAACTGGAGTATTGTGTCCAGTTCTGGGCACCACATTTCAAGAAAGATGTGGAGAAATTGGAGAGGGTCCAGAGAAGAGCAACAAGAATGATTAGAGGTCTAGAGAACATGACCTACGAAGGAAGGCTGAAAGAATTGGGTTTGTTTAGTTTGGAAAAGAGAAGACTGAGAGCGGACATGATAGCAGTTTTCAGGTATCTAAAAGGGTGTCATAAGGAGGTGGGAGAAAACTTGTTCATCTTAGCCCCTAAGGATAGAACAAGAACCAATGGGCTTAAACTGCAGCAAGGGAGGTTTAGGTTGGACATTAGGAAAAAGTTCCTAACTGTCAGGGTGGTTAAACATTGGAATAAACTGCCTAGGGAAGTTGTGGAATCTCCATCTCTAGAGTTATTTAAGAGTAGGTTAGATAAATGTCTATCAGGGATGGTCTAGACATTTGGTCCTGCCATGAGGGCAGGGGACTGGACTCAATGACCTCTCGAGGTCCCTTCCAGTCCTAGAGTCTATGAATCTATAAATCCTGCCCCTCCGCGAACCGCTCTGCTGCTCCCCGGCAGGATGCAGCACTGGCTACATCACCCCCGTCTTCCTCTGAGATCAGGGACCAAAGGGGGTGAGACAAAGAGAGGAAGACCCCCAATGGCAGGGGGTTCCCCAAGGCTGGGGGAGGGAAGAGCCCCCGAAAGAAAGGTAACTGTGTGACCTTGTTGGCAGGACCTCTTTCAGAGTCTCTGGTGGGGTTATAAAAGCAGACGTTCTGCTGGTTTCCCTAATCCCCCTGCAGAGTCTGGGCTCCTGATAAAGCTGCCAGACAGCTGAGTGGGTAACCATGGCAGCAGGCTGGCTATGACCATGTGCACCTCCAGACCACCTGTTTGTCCTCCTTCAAGGCTTCACAGTGAGCCCCCTGCACACCCAAGTATGGGTCCCCTCCCCAACCAGCTGCTAAATCTTGCACATGTGGAGACATTTCTCCCACCAGAACTGTCACCTGCACCTCAACTGCCTTAAAAATAAAAACATATGGGAGAGGAAAAAAGCCCCTAAATTTGTACAAGGGAGAGAACCCCCCCATGCCTTGCAGCACCCGCAGATTCTGTAAGAGTTAGTAGAGACCAAAATATTATGGAGGCAGGAAGAGAGGCGCCTGCAATGGGGGTGGGTGGAGATTGTAAGGCTGGGTTGAACAGGGGGAGGAAAAAACCTCGAAAGTGTTTGTGGGAATCTGAAGGGATAAACCCTAATTTTGGGGGGGAGGGTGAAGAAAAGAGGACATTCAAGCTGAAGCCGAAGAGAAGAACCCCACAAGATTGAAAGGCTAAAAATATTAGAAGATACCTGAGAAGGTGAAGAGAAAGAGACCCCATGATATCTTCAATGGAAGACATGGAAGACATAAGGCTAAAATGGAGTAAGGAAATCAAGAGAGACCTCCAAGGAAGAGCACTGAAAGTGGGGAAAGACCCTAAAGGAAAGAGGGGGCACCCCTGGGAAGTAATATGGGGACAGAGGAGAATTAATAAAGATAGAGGGGGCAAAAGAGAAAGAATTAATGAAGTATAGAAGAAGTTTCTAGGGGCAAGCCAGAAAGAGAGGAAAAAGGAAAAGATGGAGGGAGAGTTTTGGGGGAGAATGTCAGGAAAAAGAAAAGGGTTAAATTGCAGAGTAAACACAGATATGCAAAAGACTGAAGGAAAAAAAGAGACTGGCAAAGAGAACAGGAGAAAGAAGAAAATATCTGAGCAAAGAGTAAAACAAAAGAATAAATAAATAAATAAAATTAAAAAGAGGGGGAGACAGAATGGCACACAGGTTTTTTTTATTATTATTTTATAGTAAGTTTGATGCCAAAATGTAGCGCTTAGATACACATTCACTGTATGTTGCCAAATGTTAAAAATCATGAGTCAGGCCTCAGAATCTTAAACTGAGTATAGTCGTGTGACTGTCTTAAAAATCATGAGATTTTTTTTTTAAATGATACACTAAATTCCTTTTGTGTGTCTTCTGGTTTTTCTTTTAATGGAAAGTCTTACTTTGTCACATGACTCTGGGAGCTAGGACTTTACAAAAACATCAAATATCAAGAGATTTGTGATAAAACTGCAATGTGGCAACATTGTATATGTCACAACATGATGCTCTAGGGTAATGGGTCTCTGAGGGCTTGGCTACACTTACGGTTTGCAGCGCTGGTAGTTTGCAGCGCTGGTCATCCAACTGTGTAGGAGCAGCGCTGGTGTGTGGCCACACTCACAGCTACCAGCGCTGGTGTGTGGCCACATTTGCAGCATTTCCAGCGCTGTTGGGAGTGATGCATTATGGGCAGCTATCCCAGCATTCAAGTGGCCACAACGTGCTTTTCAAAAGGGGTGGGTGGGGTCTGTGACAGAGCGGGGGGGAGAGAGAGGGGATTTTGGAGCCAACACTGTGTGTTTAGCTTCCTGACTTGAAAATCAGAACATTTTTCTTAGTCTTAACTATTAATTGCAAACAGCCTGCACGTATCCCAGCTGTTTCCCTGCATGCCTCTCATTTGATTGTTTACAGCCAGGTACAGATGATCACAGCAAACAGGAGCTATGTTTGTTTTTTAGATAGCAGCAGCGGCAACGGAGGAGCTCCACAGAGCTGTTCACAACAGGGAGGAGGATCTCATTTGATTGTTCACAGATTGATCACAGCAAACAGGAGCTGATAAGCAGCTCCGGTAGAAACGGCTCCGGAGGTTCACAACAAAACAAAGACAGGCTGCATAACAAAACAAAGGGAGTAATTTTAGTTAAAAGCATTCTGGGATATCTCCTTATTCCCTGGAGTCCAATAAAGCGGTGTGTGTCCACATCACTTGATGAGCAGCGCTGGATCACCAGCGCAACGCTACACCCCAACCTGGCCAGCAGCCAGCGCTGCAGCCAGGAGTTGCAGCGCTGTGTGTGCTGCAGGTGTGGATTTGTGCGCTGGAAACTCAGCTCTAAAGCTGGAAAGCCTTGCAGCAGCTGCCAAGCCCTCTGGTCTGACTGAGAATGGTAGAGGGCATTTGAGTCCATCATTCCTGAGATTAGCGGCAGGAATAACCAGATTTTTCTTTTTAACAAAATTTTAAGTGTAAAATAAAGGGTTTTCAGCCCTGATTTAACTGTAATCTGAATGCAAACTTAATCGTGGAGCTGCTTATGCCTCTCCATACATTACCCCATCAACTCAAGTTGATGCTGGGTTTTAGAATACAGTTGTGTATGCATCTCTTGACAAATAATCATATATATTTGGGAGTCTTATGGTTTTGATGCACTTCTATATTAATATGTAATTTGACACATATTATCCACAAGTTATCCTAGTGCAGAACTCCACATGAATACCAGGAATGCTCTGATTATTCTAATTGTGTAGAATTTGGAGCTGGGACATGGCTAGAGGTGGGTAGTGGGAGTGAGGGGCCCAGCTCTGTGTGCGGTTTGGACTGTGTAACAAAGGGAGTGTGCAGCCCTCCAGTAAACTGCTGCCTGTGATATGTGCATGCAGCAGTATAGGGCAGGAGACAGCAAAGGAGAAACGTCCAACACATTAATGGCTTCTACAGTCCCAACCAATGGCTTAATGGGATGGGAAGGAGACGTATCTGCAGAGGGAAGATACCAGCTACACACCCTGTTGAGCATTTACATAATTGGTTCCCAAACTGGGGGGGTGCACCCCACTGTGGGGGCGTGAAGAAATTCCAAGGAGGGCGTGAGACTACCCAGCCCTTGAGCTCCCGGCCGGGGAGGCTAGTCCCCGGCCCCTCCCCTCCTGTCCACCCTCCTCCGCAGCCACGCCACAGCAGCATGGTTTGTGCCCACCCACCTCCTAGGCTTTCCAATAAGCCAGTCCTGCCACTTTGAGTGGCCTGGTAAGGGAGAAGGGGAAGTGGGAGTTGGATAAGAGGCAGGAGGTCCCGGAGCAGCGGCAGTCAGGGGTCAGGGAGCAGGGGGCATTGGATAGGAGGTGGGGTCCCGGGAGGAGGTAGTTAGGGTGGGGGGGGTCCTGGGAGGGGGTTGTCAGGGGACAAAAATCAGGGGTGGTGGTAAAGGGGAAGTGTGGGGGGTGAGGGTTTCTTGAAAATTAAAAAGGGGGCGTGATGCCAAAAAGTTTGGGAACCACTGATTTACATAAAGTAAATGCATAAAGGAGGCCAAATGTCACCTACCCCAACCTCTGTAATTTGCAGTTTGGATGTTTCAGTTCCTCACACAGCAGCTGCACTCCTGAATATCTTAGTTTGATATCACCCAGTTCCAGCACTGCCTGACTTTGGCTGGTTCTGAGAACAGCGGCAAGATCCCCACAGCAAGCGTCTGAGACACCACACCCCCACAAGCTGCAGGAGAGAGAAAGGCAAAAAACTCGGTAAATGGGGTGGGGAAGAGAGGGAGATCCTGAAACAATCATACAGGGGCTACATTTGTGGCAACTGGTTGTACAGGGGGTGGAGGAGGAGAGACACACCAGTCTTCCCTCACTTGATTACAATTATTTAACAACCCCTCTGCTGAGCAATAGTAAGTGTCCAGGGCCTTGCAGATCAGAGGAGAAATCAGTGACAAGGCATCTGGGTGCACTCAAAGTGTACCTGTAACTCTCCTGCTACTCCCGCAGCTCCTCTTTCCAAAGCCGCTTGACAGAAAACCCTGCATAACGTAAACATTACACATCTCCCCCAAATAAAAAGCTTTTTATATCCTAAACAAAAAGAACTTGGACACCTGTAACAGCACCATCTGGGGGCATCTGCCATAACAGCATGTCCAGTGCCTAGCACAGTGAGACTCTGATCTCCGCCAAGGCATTTTACCACTACTGTAATTCACTAATAGATAATACTATAACTACTGTAAACTATGTGGAATTCATTCTGCCACCACCTGAGTTGGTGGTGGTTGGCTGGATGAACAAAGGACCTCATTGGAGCAACTTTTCATTGATACATTGGAACCCAAACAGGAGACCGCCTCCCCACTACCATCACCACAACCAGCATAGTAGTGGCTAATGAGCATCACCTGGACTATTAAATTGGTGGGTCACGAACCATGACTAAAGAACAAACACACAGAACATCTGTTTAACAAATCAATACTGTATTTAGTGCTCAACCGTGAGATGCACAGAGCCTGTTCATGGGTAAGTTGTTCAAGTATTTCTGTAAATGTGCCAAATTTGGTAGCTCAATGGCCAGAGTTTTTGGCTTCCAATCAAAGATTTGGTGAAATACCTCCTCATGCAATTTTTTTCACCTGTAAACTAAAAAATCCCTGTCATGCAAACTTAAATCTTTATTTTTAGTCTTTACTTTTACATGGGTAAGGAATAGTGTCCCTAGCCTCTATTTGTCAGAGGGTGGTGATAGACGGCAGGAGAGAGATCACTTGATCATTACCTGTTAGGTTCACTCCCTCTGGGGCACCTGGCATTGGCCGCTGTCAGCACACAGGATACTGGGCTGGATGGACCTTTGGTCTGATCCAGTATGGCCATTCTTATGCTCTTACTTTCTTACTTGAAAGTGGGAACATAAATAAGTAATATCTGCAGAAATACACCTTTTGTCATGTTCTGCTTTGGCTCATTCCTCACACTGGATACTGAGAGTAAGCAGGGTGGAGAAAAAATGATGTTTCTTTTAATAAAAGAATCAAAGACACTGTAACTTAAATCAGATTAATTTAAACTGAATTTTTATTTAAATTAAAAATATTTTGCTTTTAAAAATAAATGCATTTAAAATTAAATTTGAAATTATGCATCCTATAGTAAGACAAACTTATAGAATCATAGACTATCTGGATTGGAAGGGACCTCAGGAGGTCATCTACTCAAAGCAGGACCAATCCCCAACTAAATCATCCCAGCCAGGGCATTGTCAAGCCTGATCTTAAAAACCTCCAAGGAAGGAGATTCCACCACCTCCCTAGGTAACCCATTCCAGTGCTTCACCACCCTCCTGGTGAAATAGTTTTTCCTAATATCCAACCTAAACCTCCCCCACTGCAACTTGATACCATTACTTCTTGTTCTGTCATCTGCTACCACTGAGAACAGTCTAGATTCATCCTCTTTGGAACCCCCTTTCAGGTAGTTGAAAGCAGCTATAAAATCCCACCTCCTTCTACTCTTCTCCAGACTACACCATCCCAGGTCCCTCAGCCTCTCCTCATAACTCATGTGCTCCAGCCCCCTAATCATTTTTGTTGCCCTCCGCTGGACTCTTTCCAGTTTTTCCACATCCTTCTTGTAGTGTGGGGCCCAAAACTGGACTCAGTACTCCAGATGATGCCTCACCACTGCTGAATAGAGGGGAACGATCACATCCCTCGATCTGCTGGCAATGCTCCTACTTATATAGCCCGAAATGCTGTTAGTCTTCTTGGCAACAAGGGCACACTGTTGACTCAAATCCAGCTTCTCATCCACTGTAACCCCTAGGTCCTTTTCTGCAGAACTGCTGCCTAGCCACTCAGTCCCTAGTCTGTAGCAGTACATGGGATTCTTCCATCCTAAGTGCAGGACTCCTACTATAATCTATTTGAATAACTGAAATTAAACCAAATGATATTCAAGAAGTGTGTGTTTCCTGCTGAACTAATGTAAATCATCAGCTGAGCACCTGGAAGCCCTGAGAACACCAGCTCGAGAGAGGGATCGGCTTCTGGCTCCCTGCCGCAGAGCTGGAAACTCTGGAAGCCCCAGCTCCCTACCTGTAAGGCTCCTGGCTCAGTCACTGTTCCCAGGGCCTCTAGGTTCTGATTCCCTGTCAGCATACTAGAGCTGACAGGGAGCCAAGAGTCTAGAAGCCCTGGGAGCCATGGCTGAGCTAAAAGAATGGTTTTCAACCTTTGGTCTCAGGACCCATTTGTAAACCTTGGTGGCCTGTTGCAACCCAGTAAATATCTTTAGCTCAAGAAAAGTTTGGCTTAGAATATATTTCTTACCCAAGATATACACATTAACATGATACATACTAAATGCAGCAAATATTAATATGCAGTACTTAAGTAGTTGTTGTATAAATCCAAGATTCTGAGCATTGCAACCTGTCAGAATGTATCAAGAGAGCTCCTGGCTGAGGTGGCTCATCCATTTGCCTGTCCAGGATTTGAAGCTGCAATGTGTTAGCCTCTACCTGTATCTGGTTTGCTTCATTCTCAGCTTCCAGTTGCTGCATACACCTTAGATGAGCTTCCCTCTCCATCTCAGCATCAGCTAGGTGCCTTTGGTGGGCTTTCTCCTCAGCCTTAGCTTCCATGGCATCTTTCCTCTCCTTCATTCAGAGTTCCACCATCTTCGATTCATGCTCATGTAGTTTCTCCGATGCCAGGACCTGCCTTCGGATCGCTTCTGCATCTGGCACATGGGGAGACTGAGACCGTGCTTTTTGGTCACAGTCCATGACCAAAGTTCTCAGTTCCAGAGCTGAGATGTCTTTCTTAATAGTTATCCCCCTATCTTTATATAAAGCTTTAAGTTCTTTTGTGGTCAGATTCTCATATGATTGTACCTGATCTTTAACCCTTAAAACTCTCAAGATCAAATTTTGATTAGCATTTGATTATGATCTCAAAGCTCAATTAACCTGTGTTACGTGAATCCTGCAAAAAATTATGCCAATTCTGATGGTGTCCAGAGTGACTCACAAAATGTCTTTAGGGGATCTCTGTCCATTCACCTAGAACACCCCCGTGCCAGGATTCAAGTCGTTCAGATAGAATCATAGAAGATCAGGGTTGGACAAGACCTCAGGAGGTCATTTAGTCCAACCCCCTGCTCAAAGCAGGACCAACCACAACTAAGTAATCCCAGCCAGGGCTTTTTCAAGCCAGGCCTTAAAAACCTCTAAGGATGGAGATTCTACCACCTCCCTAGATAAACATTTCAGTGCTTCACCACCTTCCTGGTGAAATAGTGTTTCCTAATATCCAACCTAGACCTTCCCCACGGCAATTTGAGACCATTACTCCTTGTTCTGTCATCTTCCACCACTGAGAACAGCCTCACTCCTTCCTCTTTGGAACCCCCCTTCAGGTAGGTGAAGGTTGCTATCAAATCCCCCCTCACTCTTCTCTTCTTTAGACTATATAAGCCCAGTTCCCTCAGTCTCTCCTCATAAGTCATGTGGCCCAGCCCCCTAATCATTTTTGTTGCCTTCCACTGGACCCTCTCCAATTTGTCCACATGCTTTATGTAGTGGGGGGATCAAAACTGGATGCAATGCTCCATATGTGGCCTCACCAGTGTCGAAGAGAGGAATAATCACTTCCCTCAATCTCCTGGAAATGGTCCTACTAATACAGCCCAATATGCCGTTAGCCTTCTTGACAACTGTTGACTCATATCCAGCTTCTTGTCCACTATAATCCCCAGGTCCTTTTCTGCAGAACTGTTGCTTAGCCAATCGGTCCCCAGCCTGTAGCAGTGCATGGGATTCTTCCATCCTAAGTTCAGGACTCTGCACTTATCCTTGATGAACCTCATCAGATTTCTTTTGGCCCAATCCTTCAATTTGTCTAGGTCATTCTGGACTCTATCCCTACTCTCCAGCATATCTCCCTCCCTCTCCACAGTTTAGTGTCATCTGTGAATTTGATGAGGGTGCAATCCATCCCATCATCCAGATCATTAATAATGATGTTGAACAAAACCAGCCCTAGGACTGATCCCTGGGGAACTCCGCTTGCTACCGGCTGCCAACTAGACATCAAGCCGTTGATCACTACCCATTGAACCCAATGATCCAGCCAGCCTTCTATCCACTTTATAGTCCATTCATCCAATCCATACTTTTTTAACTTGCTGGCAAGAATTGTGTGGGAGACCATATCAAAAGCTTTGCTAAAGTCAAGGTATATTATGTCCACTGCTTTCCCCATATCCACAGAGCCAATTATCTCATCATTGAAGGCAATCAGGTTGGTAAGGCATGACTTGCCCCTAGTGAATCCATGTTGACTGTTCCTGATCACCTTCCTCTCCTCCAAATGCTTCAAAATGGATTCCTTGAGGACCTGCTCTATAATTTTTCCAGGGACTGAGGTGAAGCTGACCAGTCTGTAGTTCCCCGGATTCTCCTTCTTCCCTTTTTAAAAGATTGGCACTATATTTGACTTTTGACTTTGACTTTTTCCAATTGTCTGGGACCTCCCCCAATCGCCATGAATTTTCAAAGATAATGGCCTATATTTCATGTTATAGCAGTCTCGGATGCTAACATTAAGAATATTTTCACAGCAAATTTAACAAAATGTAAAGAAGGCACCAGTGTGAGATTTCTCCAGCCAAGTTTTAAGAATCTGAAGTGCTTTCCAAAATCTGAGAGAGACGAGGTGTGGAGCATGATTTCAGAAGTCTTAAAAAGGGAACACTCTGATGCGGAAACTACAGATCTTTATAGCAAGATCTCTCCCAAGGCTACTTTTTATAGCTGCAGACAGTTCAGTGAGTGTCATTGGCACAGCATGGGTTTTCGTTCAACAAAGAATAGGTAATGCAGACAGTTTGTGAGCTTCCACTATCCTACCCACAGACCCATACTTTGAAGGATAAACATCACTGATGATCAGAATTAAAGGAGAAAACAGACAGGCCTGAGATGAGTCCTGTCCATCTACATACTAACAGGCAGAGTTTTGAAGGTCTTGCATGAAGCCTGTTGGGAATAGATGGGGACAGAAGCACTTCTGCCCTCCAGGCAATGGATCTGGTCTCTTGGGGAGAGTAAAGGGGAACCTGAATTGGGGGTTAGTGGCATTAACACGAAACCTCCAATGACAGACAGCAGCTGGTGCAAAAGGAGGTTGATTTTGCGGTTCATTTTGCTGGTGCTTTTGGGGCAGATTTTCAAGAGGGCTCAGGATCCAATGTGCAGGTGTTTTGAAAATCTGATTGGAAATGTCATAATTGGAGCTGCTGGGTGCTGAGTTCTTTTGAAAATCTGGCCTCAAGTCCCATAACTTCCCCAGAATCTCAGAGGCCTGGGATGGGGCTTCTACCTAGAAAGAAGGAAAAGAACAGAAATGTATTGAAAAAGAAAAAGGAAAAGCCTCAGTTTTTGTATAATGAGTACAATTGGTACCTACTCTCACCTGCCCTATTTATGACTGTAAACACACCTCCCCATCCCCAACATGCTGCACTTCAAAGGGTGTTTCTTCAAACTGGTGCTGGCTCTCAGCTGGGAGCACATTTTGCCCCAACTCTGGGAACACCAAAGGGAGAAGCCACCATGGCTGGGGCTGAAGCGTAAACTCAAGTTGACCATTTCTGCTCAGATGGGGAGGTTTAGAATCATTCTATTAGTTATAGATGAAAATATCAAGGTGTCAAAACTATTAAAATGATCTGTAAAATAGACTGCTAACTGAAGGGTAAGAGTGAGCTCTTTTTAATACACAGATACCAACTTTTAATGTGTGTATGTGTGTGTGTGTGTTCCCCAAACACCAGAGAGCTGAGGCGCTAGTTGTCCAGTGTGAGCTCAGCTGTAGTTAAAGTTTTTATTTTACAAACAGGGCAGGCTGGGGCATGTTGTGAACTACTGACACAGGTTCTGGAGACACTGAATTCCCAGCTTCTCCATGTAGCTGCAGGGAGCAGACACCAGCCATACACCCTGTCACATCTTTACATAGAGGACATCTGTAAATACACAG
Organism: Mauremys reevesii; assembly: GCF_016161935.1. Lineage (NCBI taxonomy): Eukaryota > Metazoa > Chordata > Testudines > Geoemydidae > Mauremys > Mauremys reevesii. The sequence continues at coordinate 116,227,689 of NC_052626.1, forward strand.
AGGAAGGTAAATATTACACATTGCAGTCTCTGTAATTTGCAGTTTTGTTTCGGTCCTCACACAGCAGTTGCATGCCAGCATCTCCCAGATTATTATCACTCAGCTTCAGCTCTGTCAAGCTCTGGTTGGTTCTGAGAACAGAAATCCCCACAGCCAGAATCTGTGAGACAACAACCTTGAAAATTGCAGGAGAGAGAAACACAGGGAAGAGCAATCACGGTGTGAACAGGACTTGTCATAGCTGATCTGACAGGTGGCCCTACCTACCAGCCCCTGTCCCTGACCAATCAGCATTGAGACTGAGCCATAAGTTCTACCGTAGGCCCTGTTCCAAGCCCCACCCCTTGGCCAATGGAAGACCAGTGTTGGGCAATTGAGAATGGCCCAGACGTTTCAAAACCCAAACCTCTGCCAATGCCATTGACCAAATGAGGAATAAGATTTGTGGTAAGACTTCCTCTCTAAACACCGCCCAGCTCTTTCCACTGACCAGCCAGATTTCAGGATGGGTACAACATCCCTTAAGTCCCACCCACTCAACTCTCAACCAGTGAGACTGGTGGTGTGGTTCCCCGCCGCCCTGGAGAGAGGTGAGCCCTCGCTGACCTCTCTACAATGCAGTATAGCTGTAGCCATGTCGGTCCCAGCATTTTAGAGCTACAAGATAGGTGAAGTAATATTTTTTTATTGGGCCAACTTCTGTTGGTGAGAGAGACAAGTTATCAAGCAACACAGAGCCCTCAGACAGAGTCTGAGCAACAATAATATATAACAATAAGACCAGGCCCTTGCATCCAAATGACCCGGGAGAGGGGGAGACTGCAACCCATGAGTTGGGTGGCAGGGGGGATGCAGGCCCTCCTGCTCCACTATGTCCCAGCCCGGGGCCCTAGCAGCAGAAGAAGACCCAATGCTGAGTCAGTGGGATCCTGGCCGCAACACACTGACATGGGTTCTGGCAGTGCTGCAACCAGACTAGGGTCATGTGTGCAAGTCACCTGATATTGGACACCATGACAATATTAGTACTTTTCCATTTACCCAGGGTGGGAATCACACTGGGGGACAAAGGATTCCTACCATACATAAAACCTATTTACGGCAGGGGAGTTTGTTCTTCACTGGCTCCTTGCCTACAATGACTGCTGTAAACATTTAAACAAAACCTGGCACAACTGTGACACCAATTGCGCATGGAGAGGGGTGGCTCCTTAAAATGGAGGATCAAAGGTCAGTGCAGGGTGGCATTCAGAGGGAAGCAGAACTAGCAATCCCCTGCTCCACAGGGAAGCTGCAGAAGAGATTTTGCTGCCTGAGCCCTCTGGAGAAGCAGAGGAACCATCTTTACTCTGCTTCACTTTTCACTAGAGCCCAGGTGCTCAACCTGGGCCTCTGACGCTCAGGGTGTTAGGAACCCAGCCCCCTTCTCAGAGACTATTCGCCTGTTACATTTTGAGGAACAATGAGGTTAGCCCAGACTCTTTTGTGGGTTGCAGGATTATTTTGTTTGCTTTTTTTCTGCCTTGTAGTGTGGCCAGGCCTTAAAGGGGGAGAAGCCACCTCCCAAAGACTAACCGCCAGGAGACCCATCCTGCACTCCAAACCAGCGCTATAGGAACACCTCCAGACAGAAAGGGACCTTAGGGATGAGAGAGGTGCCCACCTTCACCCCACAGGGGTGCCCTAGAGATATGACCTGTGACAGAAAGTTTAAATAGGAATTGCCAGTTTGCTCAGAAACTTCACATATTCTGCCACAAGGACTTAGCCACATAGTTCAGTCTACTTCTCATCTCCAGCCTGGATCACTGTAGTGAATTGATTCTAACACTCAGTCTAACACTGCACATGTTCCAGCCAATAGAAGAGGACTCTCCACCTCTTCTGTGGTTTATGCCACTATGACCATATCAGGTCAGTGCTCCAATCCTCCATTGGACATATACATGTATAAAGAACACAGAAAGAAATGCAATCTTTGAAATGAAATCTCACAGTTTCTTGTCAGTTTGCATTGGGGTAGCCGTGTTAGTCTGTATCCACAAAAACAACAAGGAGTCCGGTGGCAAGTAAATCAATTTGTGTAACCCTAGAATGGGGAGAGTTAGTCTGTGGGGTTATCAAGTACCCGGTAGCGCTTATCAGTCCTGCAGCTTTTTCAATACATTTAGCAACTCTGGAGTCCCACACAGTGACCTCAGTCTTATATACCCTGATTGCAGGGCTTGCTGGCAAGAGCTACTCTCTGAGGCCTGGTCTACACTAGGAGGTTATGTCAAATTTAGCAGCGTTAAATTGAATTAACCCTGCACCTGTCCACACAATGAAGCTATTTAGTTCGACATACAGGTCTCTTTAGTTCAATTTCTGTACTCCTCCCCGACGAGGGGAGTAGCGCTAAATTCGACATGGCCATATCGAATTAGGGTAGGTGTGGATGGAATTTGACGGTAATAGCTCCAGGAGCTATCCCACAGTGCACCACTCTGTTGACGCTCTGGACAGCAGTCTAAGCTCGGATGCTCTGACCAGCCACACAGGAAAAGCCCCGGGAAAATTTGAATTCCTTTTCCTGTCTGGCCAGTTTGAATCTCATTTCCTGTTTGGACATTGTGGCGAGCTCAGCAGCACTGGCAATGATGCAGAGCTCTCCAGCAGAGGTGTCCATGCAATCTCAGAATAGAAAGAGGGCCCCAGCATGGACTGACCGGGAAGTCTTGGATCTGATCGCTGTGTGGGGCGATGAGTCTGTGCTTTCGGAGCTGCGCTCCAAAAAATGGAATGTGAAGATCTACGAGAACATCTCCAAAGCCATGACAGAGAGAGGATACAGCCGGGATGCAGTGCAGTGCCATGTGAAAATCAAGGACCTGAGACAAGGCTACCAGAAGACCAAAGCGGCAAACAGGCGCTCTGGATCCCAGCCCCAGACATGCCGCTTCTATGAGGCACTGCATTCCATTCTAGGTGCGGCCGCCACCACTACCCCACCACTGACCATGGACTCTGAGGATGGGATAGTGTCGATGGCCGGTTCCTCGGTGATGTTCGCAGACGGGGAAGATGAGGAAGGGTTTGAGGAGGACGAGGCAAGCGACAGCGCTTACAACGCTGGTTTCCCCGACAGCCAGGATCTCTTCATCACCCTCACGGAGATCCCCTGCCAACCCTCCCCAGCCGTTAATCCGGACCCTGAATCAGGGGAAGGATCAGTCGGTAAGTGCTTTAAACATGTAAACATTTATTTTTAACAGAACAGGAATATTAACTATCTGAAAAGATAGTCAATATGAACGGGGATAGAACAGAAATCCTCTTGGGAGATCTCCACGAAGGTCTACTGGAGGTAATCGAAAAGCCTCCGCACGAGGTTCCTGGGGAGACCGGCCTTATTGTGTCCTCCGTGGCAGCACACTTTTCCGCGCCAGGCTATCCTCAGGTACTCTGGTATCATTGCCTCGCAGAGCATGGCGGCATAGGGCCCTGGTTTTTGCTGACTTTCACGCAGCATGCGGTCTTTCTCTGTCTCACTGATCCTCAGCAGGGTGATGTTGCCCATGGTGACCTGCTTTGAATTAGGGGAATGTTAGTATTGGGACTGCTTGCCTTTTACTTTACATAACTGTAACTGGCGGTTTACAGCCACGCGGTGGAGGTGGGACAGGGCAGAGTTCATGCTTTCCTGATTGCTGGCAGCAGGAACTGGCCAACGCTAGGAGCATTGCTTTGACCGTGAAAGGAGGGCACTGCTATAAATTAAGTTTTAAGCAGCCAAAAGTCTACGGCTTACCATGTCTGCCTGCTCCATGAATTCTGCTGCCCTGCCCCGCTTGTCTGATCTCCACTGCAAGACTCCAGGCACTGAATGCAAAGGCCAAAAATTCAAACTGGTCCTGAGTGCGCATGAGAGAGGTGCTGTGCATGGTCTTGTTCACAGAGACAGACTAGACTATGTTCATTGTTTGCAAAAATGTATCTTTGTAAGGAATTCACTCCCTTTTTCCCATCACACAGCTGTGACTGTCTCCCGACCTACCCCGGCATCCCCCTCACAGAGGCTGGCGCAGATTAGGCGGCAAAAGAAAAGGACACAGGACGAGATGTTCTCAGAACTTATGGGCTGCTCCCGAGCCGAGGCGGTCCAGCAGACCCAGTGGAGGGAGAACATGTCGCAGTACCAGCGCTCACACAGCGAACAGGAGGACAGGTGGTGGCAGGAAGACCAGCAGGCGACTCAAACGCTGCTTGGACTAATGAGGGAGCAAACGGACATGCTCCGGCGCCTTGTGGATGCTCTGCAGGACCGGAGGCAGGAGGACAGAGCCCCACTGCAGTCTATCTCTAACCGCCCTCCCCCGCCACAAAGTCCCATACCCCCCTCACCCAAAGTACCAAGAAGGAGGGGCGGCAGGGGCCGTGAAATCTGTCACTCCACCCCTGCAGAGTGCTCCATTACAAAAAGGCTCTCATTCCCAAAATTTTGATAAGTCCTTTCCTTCCCGCCTCACCCAAGCCCCCGTCCCAGTTTCATCCACTAACTGTCTAGTTGATAATAAAAAATACTTTTCTGTTAATTACTGGTTCCGTCCTGTTCTTTTAGAGGAGACTGTGTTTGAAGGGGGGGAAGGGGGTTGGTAATTGGACAGGACAGTCACCTTTACCAGGGTACAGACACGGGGGCAGGTTCAGCAGCAGGTCACACACACAGTGCAGTCACTAGGCACCCTGGTCAGTCTGGGAGGTGGTTTTCATGTTCTGTGTGGGGGGGGCTATGTGACTATGTGGCGGTGGAGGGAGGTTAGAGATCTTATGCAGCAGTCCTTATCCTGGATCACAGAGCCATGCAGCAGGGGATCTGTAACCGTCCTCCCTCGCCACAAAGTCACATAGCACGCACACACAGAGTCCCGAAAAGGAGGGGTGGCAGGCTCCGTTGAAACAACCAGTCTGCCACTGCGGAACACTCTAGGAGCAGGAGCCTGTCATTCCTCGAGTTTAGAAGCGGTCTTTACATCACTACACACCCTACCCACCACAGTCTGCGTCCCAGTTTCAACCCTTTACCGCGAAATCAGTAATAAAGAAAACGGTGTTAATTAACAAAGTTCCATGTATTTTATTTTTAAACGTGTCTTGGAAGGGGGGGAACGGGGTGAACGGGGTATGTAACTGCAGAGGATAGTCAACATTAACTGGGTAAAGAAACGGGGGCAGGTTCAGCTTCTCTGTAAACAAACTTAATAGTCACAGGTTACCCTGCTCACTGAGGAACCTAGCTTTCAAAGCCTCCCAGATGCACAGTGCTTCCCGCTGGGCTCTTCTAATCACATGGCTGTCTGGCTGGGTGTAATCAGCAGCTAGGCTATTTGCCTCAACCTCCCATCCCGCCATAAAGGTCTCCCCCTTGCTCCCACAGAGATTGTGGAGCACACAGCAAGCTGCAATAACAATGGGGATATTGGTTTCGCTGAGATCTGAGCTAGTCAGTAAGCTTCTCCATCTCCCCTTGAGACGTCCAAAAGCACACTCCACCACCATTCTGCACTTGCTAAGCCGGTAGTTGAAGAGTTCTTTGTCACTGTCCAGGGCACCTGTATAGGGCTTCATGAGCCATGGCATTAGCGGGTAGGCTGGGTCCCCGAGGATCACTATAGGCATCTCCACATCCCCAACAGTTATTTTGTGGTCCGGGAAGAAAATACCTTCCTGCAGGCATCTAAACAGACCAGAGTTCCTGAAAACACGCGCGTCATGAACCTTGCCCAGCCATCTGACGTTGATGTTGGTAAAGCATCCCCTATGGTCCACCAGTGCTTGCAGCACCATTCAAAAGTAGCCCTTTTGGTTAATATACTGGCTGGCCTGGTGGGCCGGTCCCAGGATAGGGATGTGAGTTCCATCTATAGCCCCACCGCAGTTTGGGAATCCCATCTCGGCGAAGCCATCTATGATGACCTGAACGTTTCCCAGGGTCACTACCTTTAAGAGCAGTAGCTCAACGATTGCGTTGGCTACTTGCATCACAGCAACCCCCATGGTAGATTTGCCCACGCCAAAGTGGTTCGCTACTGACCGGTAGCTGTCTGGCGTTGCAAGTTTCCAGAGGGCTATGGCCACTCGCTTCTGCACAGTCAGGGCTGCTCGCATCCGGGTGTCCTTGCGCTTCAGGGCAGGGGACAGCAACTCACACAGTTCAAGGAAAGTTCCCTTATGTATCCTAAAGTTTCGCAGCCACTGTGATTAATCCCAGACCTGCAGCACTATGCGGTCCCACCAGTCCGTGCTTGTTTCCCGGGCCCAGAATCGCCGTTCCACAGCATGAACATGACCCATTGCCACCATGTTGTCCACGGCGCGGGGTCCCATGCTTTGTGAGAGGCCTGTGCCACTCTCAGATTTCATGTCCTCACCGCACTGCCGTAGTCTCCTCGCCCGATTTCTCAGCATCTGACTGTGAAAAAGGTGGACAATAAGGTGCGAGGAGTTGACAATGGCCATAACTGCAGCGATGATCGCAGCGGGCTCCATGCTCGCAGTGCTGTGGCGTCCGCGCTGTCACTCACCAGAAAAGTGCACGAACTGATTGCCCGCCGGCGCTTTCAGGGAGGGAGGGCGGGAGTGATGGTTGAATGATGACAGTTACCCAAAACCACCCTCGACACATTTTTCCCCCAGCAGGCATTGGGGGCTCGACTCAGAATTCCAATGGGCAGCGGGGACTGCAGGAACTGTGGGATAGCTGCCCACAGTGCAACACTTCCAATGTCGACGCTTGCCCCGTTAGTGTGGACTCACAAAGTCGAATTACTGTCCTTAGTGTGGATACACACGTTCAACTTTGTAATATCGGTTCCAGAAATTTGATTTAAGTAGAATCGAATTACTCTGATAGTGTAGACATACCCTTAGAGTCTCTAACCCCATTGGGGGTGCCTCTCTTCCTGCCTCCAAAATATCTCAGGGGCTCTACCAACCCTTACTGAACCTGGGGGTAGAATCTTATCCAGAACCTTATTTTTCGGTGGTCAACGGCAGAAGTTTAAAGATTGTGGTGTCTGGACCATTCTCAATGCTGATTGGTCAAGGGTGAGATACAAGGGATTGGGCTTAGGCAGGCAGTCCCACCTAAAACTTGTTACTCATTGGACACAGGTGGGGATTGGTCCAGTGCTGGGGCAGGGCTTCTGGCTCATTCTCAATGCTGATTGGTCAGGGAGTAGGGCTGGTGGGTGGAGCTTCCCATCAGAACAGCTGTGATGAGCCCTGTTCACATTGTGATAATTCTTCTCTGCCTTTCACTCTCCTGCAGCTTCTTTAGTGGTCATCTCCCAGGTGCTTGCTGTGAGGATCTCGCCGCTGTTCTCAGAGCCAACGAGAGCCTGACAGATCTGGACCTGGGTTACAATTATCTGGGAGATGTCGGCATGCAGCGTCTGTGTAAGGGACTGACACACCCAAACTGCAAACTGCAGAGACTGGGGTAAGTAACATTTAGCCTCCTCTGTGTATTTACAGGTATCTTCTATATAAAGCACTTGACAGGGTGTGTGGCTGGTGTCTGATGTCTGCTCCCTGCATCTACATGGAGGAGCCGAGCATTAAGTGTCTCTCCAACACCTCCATCGGTTGCTCACAACATGCACCCAGCCTGTCCTGTTTAGAAAATGGAAATCTTAAGTAAAGCTTGTCCCACAACAGACAGCAGGCTCCTCCGTCCCCTGGTGTTTGGGAGATAAACAGGGCTGGTGCAACCATTTAGGCGAGCTAGGTGGTCTCCTAGGGTGCTAGGATTTGGGGGGGCACCATTTTCTTCAGCAGCGACCACAGCGGCCGGATCTTCGCCCCCACCCCCCGGTCGCCGCCAGCATTTAGGCGGATGGAGCTGGGGCACGGGATCACAGGGAGGGCTGCTTGCAGCAAATGGGAGGGGGTGTGGCACGCAGGGGAACTCCTCGCCGCAGCTCACTCCTGCCCCGCCTCCACCCCGAGCATGCCGTGGCTGCTTCACTTCTCCTGCCTCCCAGGCTTGCGGTGCCTAAGCTGAAGTGAAGCGGCGATGGCGTGCTCGGGGTGCTCGTGTGCGCAGCAGGGGTGAGCTGGGGCGGGGGGGTGCCTCAGGGCGGAGGGTGGGGGGTAGGGAGCTGCTGGGGGGGGCGCCTCAAGGCGGAGGACGGGGAGCTGCCGTGGGGGGATGCGGGGGGAGGGGCTCAAGGTGGAAGTTTTGCCTAGGGCGCGAAACATCCTTGCACTGGCCCTGGGGATAAAGATGCATTTTAAAAACTCTCTCTTAATAAAAATATATTTATTAAAAAGTGCTAATTCTTACCCTTCACTCAGACTGTTTTAGATCATTTTATTGACTTTTGACACCAAGGAATTGTAAACGTCCCTATCTGAGCTGAAATATTCAACTTTGGTTTCAGCATCAGCATGAGTCCCAGCCATGGTGGCCATTGAACGACCTAGCATGGGGAATCAGACAGGACCACTCCATAAGTAGACACCCAAATAGGGGACCAGGGCTGGAAAAAGGAGTCCAGTGCAGGGAAAGAAATAGCACTTCCCTGTTTTATGGTCCCCCTCCTAAGGGCAAGTGAGCTTACAGAGCGAGTGGAGTTGGAGGAAAGTGAATTTACAAGATCTAAAGTTCCAGAAAGAACAATGGGCCACAGATCTCCAGTTCTCTGAGGAAGAGAGAAACTGTTTACTCTCCATGGTTCATGAACTTGAGACTAAAGTAGAGATTCTTCATGCAGAGATGGAAAAGCCTAGACAGAGATAAGATCACCTAGAGATTGTACCCAGTGATCCTGGGCATGTGAACCTGGACTTACTGCATAAAACTCAGGGTGATTGGGACCCACTGTTTGTGCTTGGGGGAAGCTGACTATGGTTTCTGGGACTCAGAGAACACTCCATTATGGGGAGGGACGGGGGGGAATGGTATTATGTTACACTACTGAGGGAAATAATTTGGTTAAGTTTAAGAAAACTTTGCCCCTGAAAGGTTGTAATAACTGATGTTGCAGAATGTCGAGGTGGACAGGTGTTTTTGCATTGTATGGGGTTAGAATAGCCCTTGGGGGGGGGCACCTTACAAAAGGAAAAGAATACATAATTTTTTCTCCTGGAAAGGTGGGGGGTATGTCACAGGGTTGATAGACTGAGCCCAGCTCCCCTGGACCAGAGTAGGTGAGCCCAGTCTAGTTAATTAAAGAGGGCTGGGCAATACCTGAACTTATAAAGGGCTGCTAGTAGGCAGCTGTGGAGGAAGGACTGAGTCAAGTGGAACCCCTGGGAGGGGAAACCACACTGGAGTGGAGCTAGCATCTTTGGTGCCCCTGGACCCTCCTCTCAAAGAGACTCTCACTGTGCCCAGTGCACAGGGTGGCTATTCCTTGAGAAATCCGTAATACTACTACGAACAGGAAAGGAGTGTAAAGCCCAGTGCACAGGGGATGATGGGGACAATAATGTAAATAAAATAAACCTCAGCAAATGAAGGACACACCATGAGTAACAGAGAGGGGAACTGTATTACTCACAGGAGAATAGGGTCTGGGGAAGGAAGGGGCTATGGTTATCTAATAATGAAAAAAACATTAACAATTAACCCAGTCCCCTGCATCCTAACACTCTCAAGCTCCTCCATCCCCACCTCTATCCCTGGCATCTTCCCAAGGTGGGTGGTACTGCCCGATCTGTGTGTCCTGAGGTGGAGTGTGGCAGCACTGTAGTGGTGGCTGGCTTAACCTAAAGTCATCTTGTTTTGAATTCATGCCTGAGTGGGGCAGGTTCCTCTCCTGACTCTAGCCGGACTCACTGGAATCCCCTGGGGGTCTTAGCTGGCTCCTGGAAGCCACTTCAGGGTCAGATCTTAATCAGTGCTGGTCACTGCAGTGCTGAAGCTGCTAGATCCCTAAAGCCAGGGTCTCGGAGTGATACAAGCTTCGTTTGTGGGGAATGGGAATTTAGCAGCCTGACAATGATTAAAGATGGAAGGTGGCAAAGAGACAGCACTGCTTGCCTCCCCCAGTAGCCCTTCAGTGCCACAATTTAAAAGCAGCAGGGAGCCCCGGGTGGCCCACCCCCGCTGCCATCGCATTGCGCCACACCACAATTTAAAAGCGGCAGGGAGCTCCTAGCCGCCACTACCACAGCAGCGGCCGTGACCCTGGGAGTCCTGGGCCCTTTTAAGTGACCCTGGCTCCTGGGCAATTTCCCCCTCTGCCTTTCCCGCCCCCCCGCATTGGAGGCCCTGCTTATGCCTTAGGGTTCCCCTGCATGAAACCTTAAGCAGATCTGAGATTTAAAAAAGGATCAGGGTCCCAAGGGTCTTTATATACAGTTTTCTAGCAGCCTCTTGACCATTCAGTCCTGGATGAACAATGGGCAATCCTAGAGACTTCCAAATGGACCTATCTCCCAAGCATCACAGGTAATTAGTTATATGGATTAACATAAGACAAATTGCCCATTTCACTGCTCTTCCCTGAAGTTCTCTCTTACTCCGGGCCATGGTGCATCTTTACTTACCCCACCTGAACCTTATCTCTTCCATTGAACATATCATGGTGGAAGGGAAGAGGGTTATTTCATAATCCCACTAGTAATAATTTGGGCCTGGTAGTCCTACCTGAGTTGTAAACCCAGCTGTGGAAAAGTGGCTAAGAAAGAGAGCATTAAGGGGCACCCATTCTGGCAGAAAGGTAGGTTCAGTGGTATTTCAGCACCCCACGGGATGCCCCAGGGGGTCCAACCCGTCACAGGTTCAGTCACCCATAATAACAAATGTTGATGGGAAAATTTAATAAAATAAAACAACATCCCTTTGCTACTGTTGGGGGGATGGGTTTTCTCCTTTGGAATCCAATTGTAGTCCTTCTTTCCCCTTACATTTCCTCTCCCCACTTTGGGGTCTCTTTCTCCTGATCTGCTCAGGTGTCTTCTCTCTTGTTTTATCTGTAAATTTTATGTGGATTTTCTCCATCACTTTATCTTGAATGCCCTCTTCTGTCCCCAGCCTCTGTCCCCCAAGTTAGGGCTTAGCGCCTCAATTTCCCACATACACCCATGGGTTTTTTCTCCCCATATTCACCCCAACCTTAGAGCCCCTCACCTCACTGGGGGCTCCTCTCCTCCTGCATCCAAAATATCTTGGGGGATCTGTTCTCTCTTAAAGAACTTCTGGGCTCACCCAGGGATTGAGGGCTTCTCTCCCTTGTACAAATTCAATGGCTTTTTCTTTCCCAAGCGTTGGGGGCTCTGCTCTCCCTTCAGTAGGATGACCATAGTTTCAAGCCAGCTGTAGTGATGGAGAGGTCACTGCTGTGTCCAGTTCTGGTGGATGTGGTGTCTTGAGGTGTGTACAGAATTTGGCAGGTGTTGGGGGTGGGGATGGCTCATGCTTGGGTGTGCAGGGTGCTCCCTGTGAGACCTTGAAGGAGAACAAAGACAGTCATACTTGGGGTTGGTTCCTGAGGTGCACATGCTCATAGCCACCCTGCTGCCATGGATACCCATTCAGATGGGTGGCAGCTTTGTCAGGAACCCAGACTCTGCTGGAGCATTACAAAAACCAGCAGAACTTCTGCCAGGGTTCTCTCCCCACTCTAAACTCTGGCATACAGATGTGGGGACCCGAATGAGAGACCCCCTAAGCTTATTTCTACCAGCTTAGGTTAAAACTTGCCCAAGTCACAAATCCTTTCCTTCTCTTTGGACGGAATTCCTGCCACTACCAAGTAATTTTGACAAAAATCCAGGAAAAAGGGCACTTGGAGTCCCTGTTTCCCCAAAATAGTCCCCAAGCCCCTTCACCCCCTTTCCTGGGGAGGCTTGAGAATAATATACTAAAAAATTGGTAACAAGTGAGCACAGACCAAATCCCTGGTTTTTAGGATACTGAAAATCAATCAGGTTCTTAAAAGAAGGAATTTTATTAAAAAAAAAAGTTAAAGAATCACACCTGCAAAATCAGGATAGAAGGTAACTTTACTGGTTAAATAAAAAGATCTAAAACACAGAGGATTCCCCCCAGGCTTAGCTTCAAAGTTACATAAAACAGGAATAAAACTCTCTCTCAGCATAGGGAAAATTCACAAGCTAAGCCAAAAGATAATCTTATGCATTTCCTTGCCTTTATATTTATGACAGCTTCTGCTTTTATAAGCTCAACAGACAGTATGAAACAGGCCCTGTCAACAGTTTCACATGGTCACCGCCCTCTCAGGGGCTCTTCTCTCCCCAAATATCAGGGATCACACTTGCTCTGAGGTTCTTTTCTCCTTTGTCTTTCCCCCCTTTGATCCCTGGTCTCAGTGGGAAAGTGAGTGTGATGTTGCCAGTTCTGGGCCTGGCGGCTGCCTCTCCTCCCCAGGCCTGATGGTCACAGATGGGAGTGGGTGTGATTATTAGGCCTATGAGCTGTACCCCCATAGTGACCTCCGATGTAAAAAGCATGTGGGAATCCATAAGATGTTACAATAACCACAAAAAATAGGCCAAGCTATTTACAACATTGAATCTTATCAGAGGTGCAAGAAAAACAGATAGAGAAAATAGATTAATCTAAACCCAAAAGGCCATGTTCATATAATCCAAGGACTGTTGAAATTATGCTTGTGAAAAACACATGATGTGGAGCCAAAAACTGGTATGACGTATATTAGGCTTAATTAGTGGACAAAATGATAAGGGAGATGAACTATGATGCCCACTTTTCCTATTTTTGGGTTCCTTAAAAAGAGACTTTGGAGAGAAAAATATACAGATCGCTTCAGATGAGCATTCCCTCTCATCTCCCAACCCACCTTGCATCCCAGCTCATCCTCCAAACTGTCAGCACTGCAACTCACCTCGGCTCATCTAAAGAACTTTCTTCCTGAGAGGCAGGCAGGCCGGCTGGCCTTGAACTTGTTCAAGGAACTTTGTTTTCACCTGTGAGTGTGAACTGATGTCCAATCCTCAGCCCAGCGGTAGGGTATGTAACTACTAGCACTGCAGAAGCACATAAGAACCTGCATTGTTCTCCCTTCCTTTTATTGTGTTATTTTCTGCCCCCCGCCCCCTTCTTTCCTTCTGTTCTCCCTCTTGCTCTTTTGGCTTTTCATCAAATCCTGAAGTCAGCTATACTATCATCCTTGTCTAAGAAGAAAAGATCTGCTCAGATAACATCCCTAACCAGATTGTAAACTAGGATCCAAGCAGCAGGTGTCGTGATCCACTTGCCAGCCAAAAAGCATCCACACATAAATAACCAGCAATACAGTGCTCCAAAAACATCCATAAAACCCTTATTGCACCCATCTTTTCTATCCTGTCTCTCTTCTGCCTTGTGTCTATCTGTTTAAAAAAAGGTAAGTAAATGCCTTCTATACATCAGGACTGATAGTAAAATTAGTCATTTTGTTTTCATCAAGGAAAGGTTGTTCTGAAAATAAGTGACTCTGATATTTTGCCTCCAAAGAAGAAAGATTTTGAAGGTTTTGACTGTTTGTTTTGCATAATCACTCAGCCAGATTTTCAATATATATTACTGTTTTGTCTTCTTGTTCGTTCTTGTGATTAATCAATAAACTTTTAATTGGAATGAATTGGTGCTGTAAATGAGATCCAGGGGCAGGCCGGTGTCAAAACTGAGATCAGAGACTGTAGACTGGGTTGGGCAAACTATGGCAGAACTTTTTATCCAGCTCTGGACTCACAATTCTTTCATGAGCATCATCTTCCAGCACGCAGAGCTACGCTGTGCAGGTGCGACTTTACCACTCTTTTACCAGGATTGGAACCCTGACTCTACGCAGCAACCTCCCACCACCCCCACCTGCACCGTGCCCAATAGGGTGACCAGGTGTCCATTTTTTGACCAGAATATGCTGTCGAAAGGGACCCTGTCAGCTCTGGTCAACACTGCTGAACATGCCATTACAAGTCTGGTCACCGGTGCTACAATGCTGAGGCAGGCTAGTCCCCAATTGTCCTGCACACTGGAAGCAGCCAGCAGGTCTGACTCCTAAGCAGGGGGACCAAGAGGCTCTGCACACTGCCCCAACTCCACAGGCCAGTTGCCAGCCAATGGGAGCGGGGGTGTAGTGTTTGTGGGCAAGAGCAGCACATGGAGCATCCTGCCTGCCCCCCACTGGCCATGCTGGCTGCTGCTGGGGCACAGCACGGTGTCAGGACAGGCAGGGAACCTGCCTTAGCTTTGTTGTGCTGTTGACCAGGAGCTGCCTGAGGTAAGTCCACACCCAGAGCTCCCTCCTGCAATTCAAACACCCAGCCCCCACCCTCTCCCAAATTCTGAATCCCTCAGCCCCACCCTTCACCCCAAACAGATTTTTGCCCCCTCAAGGATTGAACTCACATCCCTAGCTTTAGCAAGCCAGTGCTCAAACCACTGAGCTATCCCTCCCCCTCATCCTGGGGCTCATATGTGCAAAGTCCAGACTGACTGGTTGAGAGCTGAGTGGGCAAGACTTAAGGGACCTTGTACCCATCCTGAATTCTGGTTGGTCAGTTGAAGGGGTTCGGGGAGCTGCATAGGGAGGAAACCTTACTGCAAATCTTATTCCTCATTGGTCAATGGCAGAGTTTTGGGGATTGACATGTCTGGGCCAGTCTCAATGCTGATTGGTTATCTCTGAAGGGGAAGCAGTGGGGCTTAAGCAGGAAGACCCATCTAACACTGATTACTCATGGGCTAAGGGGTGGGCCCTGGAACAGGGCCTAGGGTAGAATTTCTGGCTCATTCTCAATGCTAATTGGTCAGGGAGAGAGGCTGGTGCATAGGGCCACCTGTCAGATCAGATGTGATGAGTCCTGTTCACTCCATGATCCCACTTCTCTGCATTTCTCTTTCCTGCAGCTTGCAGGGTTGTCATCTCACAGACGCTGGCTGTGCGGGTCTCGCCGCTGTTCTCAGAACCAACCAGAGCCTGACAAAGCTGGAGCTGAGCGATAATGAACTGGGAGATGTCGGCGTGCAGCTGCTGTGTGAGGGACTGAAACAAAACTGCAAATTACAGAGTCTGTCGTAAGTAATATTTGGGTTCCTCTGTGTGTTTACAGATGTCCTTTATGTAAACAGCTCGACAGGATGCTTGGCTGGTGACTGCTCTTGGCAGCTACAGGGAGAAGCTGAGAGTTCAATGTCTCCAGCATGTGTCAGTGGCTCACAACATGCACTGGCATGTTTGGAAGATGGAAATTAAGTAAAGCTGAGTCCACACCCGACAATTACCTCCGAGTCAAGGGCCCAAGGGGACAAAGACTGCAGTTCATTGCAGATTCTGAGGGTTTAACGTGTGGCTATGGGTTCTGGATTTTGCCTCCAGATTCTGCCTCTGTGGAGGAGCATGTTCTAGCTGTGGGAAAGTCACTAGGTTTAAGAACGTGAAGTATTGCCTCCCGCATGAGCAAGGCTGTTGTGATTGTTGCCACGCGTAGCCTCCTTGAGCAGGTGGTTGTGGAGGGGATTAGGGTGTGTTTGTCCCTGTTGTGCCCCTCTCAACACCTGCTGTTACACTTGCTGTTTCTAATGTCCCTCCATTTTTAGGAATGAGCAGCTGAGCAAAGGCCTGGTAAGATCACTAGCCCTATTAGGAGGATTCCTTTGGTCTGTAAAGCCCAGAGGTTCAGCCAGTCTTGTTCTTTCATAGGCAGGTCTGTATGATATTAAACAGAACTTCCAAAGTATTTAAAGTGTCCCTGAAGTATAGGATTGGGGAGTGTGACAACATCATGTTTGTTGCCACTGAGGACATGGCCTGTTTTCGTTGTGGGAGTCTGATACATTGAGTCAATCAGTGCCCTAAGAAGAGGCAGGCTGCCCCTGGTATCCTGTGCCTGGGAATGTCGGGGGTTTTGAGAGTAATGCACAGGGTGGGGTGGCTGTGGCGGGGACTGTGTGCCAGTAGGCTCCAGATATCTCTGGGGATGTTGGTTCTGGGGGGTAGTATCCCCTTTACACCTGGAGGGAGATGGTATTACTGGTTTTGTGGTTCCTGATTCAATGAACTCTCAGCCTGAGCCTGTCTGAGAAATGGAGGCTGAGCCTGTCGCTGTGGTTTCCATGGCTTTGGCTGTGGATTCGGGCTTGCTGGCAAAACTCCAGAATAAAAAAAAGCCAGTGATGGCCCCAATGGATTAACTAAGTCAGTGCAGTCGGGGAGCACATGGTGGCTGTGGGTGCTTCTGAGGGTTGGTCTTTGGTTGGAGGCATAGAGAATTCTCAGGTATTTTCATCCATCCAACCATCAACAACTCAGGTGGTGGCAGAATAAATTCCACATTTTATTTACAGTATAGTATTATTTATTAGTGAATGGCAGTAGTGGTAAAATGCCTTGGCTGAGATCAGGACCTCACTGTGCTAGGCACTCAGTCCTAGCAGCCCCTTCTTTCTGGTTTCTCAGGACCTCACTGTGCTAGGCACTCAGTCCTAGCAGCCCCTTCTTTCTGGTTTCTCTGAGCCGCCCCTCACATCCCAAGATCAGTAGTGACTCTGAGTCTGAGTGTGTGGGACAACAAACTGATGGATTCTTTGGATCCTGAACTCCATGACGGGGGGGTGGGGAATACAGCCCGGACGCTATTGGTAGGGCTCTGGATGAGACTAAGGGGAAACGTGGTGTAAAATTGGCAGATTGGTTTCCCGATCTTAATCTGTTTTTATTGTCTGTTCAATATACTATGAGATGTGTCTCTGTGTCTGAGCTTTTCAGACAAAAGTGGTATAGAATGAATAAAGTGGTCACCAAATCACACGTCTCTTTCACCGGTGGAAACATTGGGAATTAATGAATATAGGAACATGTGGCAATTTTTTTTCTTATTTTTTCTGATGAGCACTAGTCTGAGGATTACTTTTGTATGTGTCTCTCTGAATGTGAGTGGGCACAGGGATGTTAAAAATATAGGGCTCTTTTTGAGCTCCTGTCCCAGAAAAAAGTAGACATTTCATTTTTGCAAGAGACGCACAGAGATGCAGGCAACCAGATTGATCGGATTGCAGAGGGGAGGTTTTCTGAGTTGTGATTCCACTGCAAGCGCAGGGGTTGCCATTCTCTTTGCGGACAGGGCGAAGCCTGATTCAGTGATTTTTCTCTGACACACATGGGAAGGGGAAGTGCAGGGGGACCTATCTCTCATTCACCACCTCCTATAGTACTGAGTATCAGTTACTCTGTAAATAGTTGTCCCTGAAGACTTAATTTTGCTCCATCTTGAAAACAGTAAAAGTTTTGCCACTGAATTGGCCCAACTGGAGGGAGCTCACTCAAATTTCAGTGAGTGACAGTGTGACCCCATGCACCAGGTTACAACATCTAGATCACAGAGCTAGCCAGCCCTGCAGGACTGAAGGAGCAGGAGCCGCTGCTGCGGGGTGAGTGCATGGTGGGCTGTACACCCCACAGCACCTCTCATTCCCCCACCCCCAGGGCCAGGACGTGATTCACCCCCCCACCCCACCCCCGGTCAGGGCCTCCCATACGACCCTTTGATACATTCTGGCAGGTTGCAGTGCTCGGAACATAGGATTTATACAACAAATTCTTAAGTGCTGTACAGTAACTCCTCACTTTAAGTCGTCCCAGTTAACGTTGTTTCATTGTTACATTGCTGATCAATTAGAGAACATGCTCGTTTAAAGTTGTGCAATGCTCCATTCTAACGTCGTTCGGCAGCCTCCTGCTTTGTCTACTGCTTTCAGGAAGAGAAGCCAGTTGCAGCTAGCTGGTGGGGGCTTGGAACCAGAGTGGACCGGCTGCCATGTGCTGCTCCTGCCCTCTGCTTTCGAGCTGCTCCCCGACACTCCTGCTTGCTGTGCCTGGAGGAGGGAAAGAAGAGGGGGGCTAATGTCAGGGTGTCCTCCTCCCCCGTGCTCCTGCACCCGGGTTAACCTATCTTCCATAGAGCAGGGGGGACACACCAGGGCTCAGGATGGAGGGAGCTTGCAGCAGCTGGTCTCTGCAAGCTGATCTAATTAACAAGGCAGTGTAGTTAAAGGGGAAATGCACATCTCTGTGTCTCACACACATACCCCCTCCCTCCATTCCTGCTGCCTTGCAGAGTGAGAGTGTTACCCCTTGAGGGCTCAGCCAATTGCTAGTTTATCATTTAGCAGTAAGGGAAACATCCCACCCTCTGACTCCTCCACCTCAGCCAAGCTTCACAATCATCATCACTGTGTACCAGTATTCAATTGTTTGTTTAAAACTTATAGTGTGTGTGTGTGTGTGTGTGTACACACACACACACACACACACAGAGTCTTTTGTCTAGTGAAAAAAATTTCCCTGGAACCTAACCCCATCATTTACATTAATTCTTATGGGGAAATTGGATTCGCTTAACATCGTTTCACTTAAAGTTGCATTTTTCAGGAACATAACTACAACATTAAGTGAGGAGTTACTATATTTTAATATTTGCTGCATTTAGTACATATCATGCTAATGTGGATATTCTATATCGTGAGTTAGAAATATATACTAAGCCAGACATTTTTGCACTAAAGCTATTTACTGGGTTGTGACAGGCCATCAAGGTTTACAAATGCATTCTGAGAACAAAAAGGTTGAAAACCACTCTTTTAGCTCAGCCATGGCTCCCATCACTTTTAAACTCCTGGCTCCCCATCAGCTCTAGTGGATTGATGGTGAGCCACGAACCTAGAAGCTCTGGGAACAGTGACTGAGCCAGGAATTTTAGAGGTAGGGAGCTGGGGCTTCCAGAGTTTCCAGCTCTGCAGCAGGGAGCCAGAAGCCAATACCTCTCTTGAGCCGGTGTTCTCAGGACTTCCTGGTGTTCAGCTGGTGACTTCCACCAGCTTATCAGCAAACACATACTACTTGCATATCATTTTTATTTAATTATTTATATACAGATTATAATAAGTTTATGCTTTAACACTGGATGTTATAATTTCTAATTTAAATGTTTATTTTTAAAAGCAAAATATATTTAAATTGGATTTTTATTTAAATTAATCTGATTTAAGTAAAAGAATCAGACAATGTCTGTGATTGTTTTATTAAAAGAAACATAAATTTTTCTCCACCCTGCTTACATTCAATATCAAGTTTGAGGCATGAGCCAAAGCAGAGCATGATCATAAGGGTATTTCAGCAGGAATTGCTTGTTTATGTGACCTCTTTCAAGTAAAGACTAAACAGAAAGATTTAAGTTTGTGTGACACAGTTTTTCTTTATTCACAGTAGAAAAAAGTGTGCATGAGGAGGTCTTTCATCAGATCTTCGATTGGAGCCAAACACTCTGGCCACTGAGCTACCAAATGTGGCCCTTTTACAGAACCTGTTCCACAGTTTACCCAGCTCTGTGAATCTGCCTGTTGAACATCAAATGCAGTATTGATTTGGTAAACAGATGTACCATATGTTTGTTCCTTAGTCATGGTTCATGACCCACCGGTTTGATAGTCCAGGTGAAGCTCATTAGCCATCATTACGCTGATGTGGTGGGGTCTCCTGTTTGGGTTCCCATATCTCAGTGAAAAGTTGTTCCAATGAGCTTCTCTGTTCATCCAGCCAACCATCAACAACTCAGGTGGTGGCAGAATAAATTCCACATTTTATTTACAGTAGTTATAGTATTATTTATTAGTGAATGGCAGTAGTGTTAAAATGCCTTGGCTGAGATCAGGACCTCACTGTGCTAGGCACTGGACATGTTGTTATGGCAGGTGCCCCTAGGTGGCGCAGTTACAGGTGTCCAAGTTCTTTTTCTTTAAGTTGTAAGCAACCTTTTAGCCTTGGGGAGACATTCAGCATTTCGGTTATGTGGGGTTTTGTATAAACACAGCTTTGGGAAAGAGGTAACTGCATGAGCAGCAGAAGTTACAGGTACACTTAGAGTGCATCCAGACTCCTTGTCACTGATTTCTCCTCCAATCTGCAAGGCCCTGGACACTTACTACTGCTCAGCAGAGGAGTAAGACTAAAGTCAGAATAGGACACTGGTGTCAGACGAAGGAGCAACAATACACATAAACAGTGTCTGCCCTGAAGATCCTACAATCTAAATTAAATGGCAAAAAGCTTCATTAACACAGAGTTATGGTTGCCCGGTGATAGCTCATGCCTTTTCAGAATGTTGAGTTCAGCAAAAATCAAATTTTAGAATTAAGGTAAATGTGCACGCATCCTAAACTGCCCCCGCCCCCAGAGCTGGCAAAACGTTCATAGTGTTAAGTTTTATTGACTGCTGGATGAATAAATCGGAGCAGTTAGGATAGCTGGGATTGTGATACGAGGGGATTTGAGTCTGCGTCTGCTTGTGTGTTATCAAAGAAAAAAGATGTATGTGTACCTTGAGGTTCCAGTCTGGCATCATTTCAGTACAGAACTGAGGAGGTTGTGTCGGCAGCAGGGCACTTGGATCTTCTTGCCATGGATATTGTCAGTAGGGAGGTGGGGAATCTGAGTCCAGTCTGTAGATTGAATGATAGGTAGGGAAAGGCATAGTGTTAGGGCGTATCCTGTGGGCAAGTGTAAAGGGATTGGAAAAGGGTATGAAGTGGTTAAACTTTACCAGTGTGGTATTCTGTCAGGACAGTATGCCCAGTGTTTGAGTGTAAGGCAAGTGCAAGTAGAGTCTCTGCATCACAATGAAAAGGCAGAATGCACATATGTGGCACATTGGGCCATTGCTCAAAGGGGGCAGAGTTAAGGTTGTGTGGGTATTTACCTTAACTCTGTGCTTCCTGTTTTGAGAAGTTTGAGTTTCGCTGAACTCAGCATTCTGGAAGGGCATGAGCTATCACCAGGCAGCCTTGACTCCACATTATCTAAGTCACTGGTTCTCAAACTTGGGGCGGCGCTTTTTCAGGGAAAGCACCTGGTGGGCCGGGCCGGTTTGTTTACCTGCCACGTCCGCGGGTTCAGCCGATCGCGGCTCCCATTGGCCACGGTTCACCGCTCCAGGCGAATGGGGGCTGCAGGAAGCTCAGGTTACAAAGGCTGGTGTATGTCCACTTTCTATTTAATTTCCAATTAATAAACTTGCATTTCTCAAGAAATGGTCTTGAGCAGTGCAACACAGTGTTTTCCTAAGATACAACTCTTGAAGCTGGGAAGATTTACCTGATGCCTTTCTCTGTGTGATTCATGAGTGGCTCTGGGAGTATTCACACAATCTAGCTGGATATGGAGCTCCACATGCGGTTGTGCTGAGCGGTAGCAGCACCTGGGGGGGTTTGCTGCTTGCCACCAGTAAGGCATTGTGAGAGACAACCCGAAATAGAAAGTAAAGAGGACACAGCGGTCCCACAGTCACAGTACCCCAGGTTGTACCCCAGGGGTCCCATCAGACCTCCCCATTGGGCAGAGTAACAATATTATCAGGCAAAAGAGGTGATGAAGGAGGCCATGCAGATGACAGCTCTGGTGGAAGGGGTTTCTCAATGTGTGTGCAGGTGGGGTGGGATCATGCTTGGGTGTGCAGGGGGCTCATTGTGAGGCCCCGAAGGAGGACAAAGACAGCCATACTTGCAGGTGGTCCTTGAAGTTCACGTGGTTATAACCAGCCTGCTGCCATGGTTACCCATTCAGCTGGCTGGCAGCTCCATCAGGAGCCCAGACTCTGCAGGGGGGTTACAGAAACCAGCAGAACTTCTGCTTTTATAATCCCTACAGAGACTCTGGAACTGGCCCTGCCAATAGGGTCACACAGTCGCCCTCCTTTCAGGGGCTCTTCCCTCTCCAAATCCTGGGGAACCCCCTGCCATGGGGATCTTCTTCTCTTTGTCTGCCCCGCTTTGATCTCTGGTCTCAGTGGAAGATGGGTGTGATGCTGCCAGTGCTGGGCATCGCAGCTGCCTCCTCTCCCCAGGCCTGAGGCTCAGAGCTGGGGGCAGAGATAGGAGACAGCTGCATCCTGCAGGGCAGCAGCAGAGCTAGTGCCAGGGTTGTGGAGGGGCAGGATCTCCCAGCACCTGCTGCTCTGAGCCTGGCCCAGCTGCCTGGGGAGGGGGCTCCCCCTACAGCCTCCCTGTAACAATGGGCTGCTCTGATTGGGTCGCACCATCCCGGAGTTGATCAGTGCGGAGTGGGCAGGATTTAAAGGGCAACATTTTACCCTTTCTGAATTCTGGTTGGTCAATGTAAAGGGTGAGGGGGCGGTGCTTAGGAAGGGAGTCTTACTCCAAACCTCATTGGTCAGTGGCAGACGTTTGAAGTGTCTAGGCCATTCTCACTGTTGATTGGTGAAGGGCAAAGGGCAAGGGGTGGAGTTTAGACAGGAAGTCCCACCCACTGCTGGTTTCTCATTGGACAAGAGGTGGTACTTGGGACAGAGTCTGTAGCAGGACTCATTCTTGATGCTGATGGGTCAGACAGAGGGGCTGGTGGGCGGGGCCACCTGTCAGACCAGCTGTGATGAACCGCGTGCACGCATTGATCCCCCTTCTCTGCCTTTCTCTCTCCTGCAGGTTGTGGAAGTGCGGTGTCACAGCCACTGGCTGTGGGGATCTCGCTGCTGTTCTCAGAGCCAGCCAGAGCCTGACAGAGCTGCAGCTGGGTGAGAATAATCTGGGAGATGCTGGAGTGCGGCTGCTGTGTACGGGACTGAAACACCCGACCTGCAAACTGCAGAGACTGCGGTAAGAAACAGCCGCTCCCTTTAGTCTGTAACACTGATGCTGTGAGTTACACTCAGGGTACCAGGAAGGATCACAGCATCCTACAGTGCACGTAGTGGGCTCAGGCTTCAGCCCCTGTGGAGCAGGGACAGCAGCTGGGCAGCTGCCCTAAGGGGCAGCTAAGGATCCCTCTGACTCAGGGTAATCCTCTGGTGGTAGAAAGCAGGTATAGCGAGCTCTGTACCACCCACTCCCTGCATCACCCTGACTCTATTTAAGAGGTGTGGAGGAGCATGAAGGTGTATGTCCGGGGCAGAGTGCATAGTGCTCCACCTCTCCTAGACCGGCACAGCATCTGGGGCAACGTATGTCAGCCCTAAGGTTCCTCTGTGTTAGACCAGATGTTGTTTTGTCCCACACCTGGCCCAGGATCAGGGCAGTGCAGAGATGGCTTGCAACCAGTTACTTCAGTCTCTCATCAGCGCTGATTGTGAAGTTGGTGCAGCTGAGAACAGAGTCCAGTGGTTTTTAGCAAATCCCAGATGCAGCATATTTTGATGTTACAGACACAATTATTTTAAGACCAAAAAAACCCAACAACCCAGTACTACCAACTTTAACACATCAAAAATCATGAGTTAGACCCCCGAAAATCATTAGACTTAAAAAAAATAATCTAACTGTGGTTGGTTTTTTAGTCTACTTGTTGACTTTTAAACTCTGCTCTACTCCTTTGCCAGTGTGTGTTAGATGATATCAGGTTGAAAAATCAATCTTTAATGTACACAAAAATTCACAAAAAAACAGGAGTACTTGTGGAACCTTAAAGACTAACAAATTTATTTAATCATGAGCTTTCGTGAGCTACAGCTCACTTCTTCGGATGCATAGAATGGAACACACAGACAGGGGATATTTATACATACAGAGAACATGAAAAGGTGGAAGTATGCATACCAACAGGCAGAGTCTAGACTTCCACCTTTTCATGTTCTCTGTATGTATAAATATCCCCTGTCTGTGTGTTCCATTCTATGCATCCGAAGAAGTGAGCTGTAGCTCACGAAAGCTCATGCTTAAATAAATTTGTTAGTCTTTAAGGTGCCACAAGTACTCCTGTTTTTTTTTGGGATACAGACTAACACGGCTGCTACTCTGAAACAAAAATTCACGTCTCTCCCTGGTTGCTCAGATGGAGACTGCATTTAATTTCTCCTCATCCATAATGGAGAGGAACTTTTTTATCTGCTTTCCAGTGACCGTCTTGACTTTCTCCCCTCCAAATTGGTTTCCTTGGATAATATAAAGGCTGGATTGTAAATAGTTCAAGGACCACTGACCTCCCACTCTCACATACAACTTACACTACTTGTTAGGGTTGATGAGTTATAGATATACGTATTAAAGAACTAGAAACTTATTCATATAAAGCTATAAGCCAGAGATGTAGAACCTATGGCTCGCGGACCGGATCCAGCCCCTTGCTCGTTTTTGTTCAGCCCTTGGGCCACACACGTTAAACTTGCCTGCTGAGGGGGACACTGAGGTTCTGGGCTTCCACCTGCAGCGGGGCAAGGCAAGGTTTACAGCTCCAGCTCCTTGGGGGCCGCTGAGGCTCAGGGCTTCCTGCCCGCAGGACCAGAGCTGAAAGCGCTGGCTCATCCCACCACAGGTGTGAAGCCCCAAGTCTCAGCACCCCCAGCCCTGTGGGCCTGAAGATGCGAGCGCCAGCTTGTCTCACCATGTGTGGAGAGAGAAGCCCTGAATCTCAGCACCCCTGGCTTATCCCACTGTGGGGGGAACCCCGAGCCTCCGTGCCCCCTCAGGCAGATGAGTTGAATGTGTGTGGCCCACCATTCATTTTTTCAGTGGGTCAGTGACCTCTGATACAAAAATGGTTACCTGCCCCTGGTATAAGTGATAAACTCACAGTAAACATATTACGGGATTGTTTTAGCCTTTTCCAAGAAGCAGCACTCCCCTGATCTCTCAACCCTCACGTCTCTGCCAGAGACTAGACAGCGCTCCACCCCGCAAATACTCCTTTTCCTCCAGACCCCCCTTCAATATATTCCCTTCTGTGCCCCACATCGCCCTGCAGCCCATTTTCCTGCACCCCTAAATTTGCCTCCTTCTCCCTCCCCCATTTCCCTGCTCCCCCTCACTCGCTCCATCTACATTTAGCCCTGTGCTTGGAACACCTCACAGACCCTGTGCCCTGTCTACCCTCCAAACCAGAGTGGCAGCCATTTTGCCTGTGGGCATGGCTTCTATCGCATTGTAAACAGCAGGAGGTGACAGCCAACTTTATCAAGGGCAGCCTCACTTCCACAAACAGATGGACTATAGAGAAATGGAAGCCATATTGCTGGCTTGAGCCTCACTGGCAGTAATAGGCGATGGTGGCCATTTTGAATAAGGGAAAATTTGCAAGTTTTTGCCTTTCATCATGTTTTCAGGTCGGGGTGGGAAATGTCAGTACTGCAAACTCTAGTGGTTTTACCACAACTCTTTTATGTGGTCCAGCCACTAGAGAGGGACAGAGACATAGTAGGTAAGGTGGGTTATGCTAGCACATCCCTTTCCTTAAAACAGGACTGTCAAGCTGTCTGGGAGGGACTTAAGAGCATGGGCACATCCCAAGAGACAAGTCACTCACCAAGGTCAATTTGCATCCTAGATCTCACACCAAAGACACTGGCATCCAATCCTATAGTAAGCTATTGAGAGATACATTTCTAAGGGTTTATCTACACAGGAATGTAAGCCCAGGCTCAAGCCTAATTGCCCTTATGTCCACACATCAATTGTGTTAATCTAGGAGTCAAACCTAGGGTCCAGGACCCTGCAGGACTGGAGCATCTGAGCCTGTTTTAAGCTGGGACCTAGGGTCCGAGCCCTATTTCTTGCCTCTGTGCACGTGGTCCCTCCAGATGTATCCCAGAGTTCCTTGGGGCAACTACCTTAGTCCTGTCTATGCCAACAATTGGTGGTGCAGTCTGTTGCACTCTATTGCAAACAGAAGCCACGTCACCCTTTGCAAACTGCAGCAGCTCAGATCAGCATTAACCCATTGTCTGTTGAACAGCGGTCTGCCAGCACCCTGTCAGCGAACCTGCAGGGTTTTCAATGGAGACTGATCAGAAGAAGCTTTTTGCAAAGAAAGCTGCTTCCTGGTCCCAAGAGCACAGCTAGATTTTGGTGCATGCTGCCCAGGTGCTCTTCCACAAACAACCCAAGGGAGGGTTATATGACCCCTAACACCCTGGTTGGTCCCCTCCCTACAGGACAGCTGCTTAGTCCCCACTCTGCCCCCCCCTGCACTCCCTGAACTGTGTGTGCAGAGGTGTCCAGGCAGCACACACTGTGAGGGCAGTGAGAGGGAGCCAGCCTCAGAACTTCCCCACAAACTCCCAGGGATCCCTTATTCCTGCTTCCTGGGCAGTGGTGGGATGGTGGAGCACACTGCACCCTGAGCCCTAGCACCGTTCCATAGCCAGCAGCAACCAGGCTGGGGTGGGAGTGTGTTTTTTTTCCTCTGAAACCTACATTTTATGTCAAACTTCAAAACAAAAATACATAAAAGAACAACCACATAAAACCACCTTCATTGAACGGCCCACTTTAAAAATTAAGAATTGCAAAGTTTCATTTATTAGTTTACCAGCCCTGGAGACTGACGTCCTAATTATCCTCTGAACAGGAGCACTTGGGCATTTTCATGCCAGTGTGACTCAGCCTAGAGGCAGAGAGCCCAGTTCTCAAATTAGATGACAGTTCAGTATCTTCACAAGTTATAGTCGTACTACTGAGACAGCCACCAAAGGAGCTAATTATGGGGTTTCTGTACTCGTGTGTCCTTATGGGCACCTGAATCCCATCAACAGCACCGTCACAGTTAGGAAATAGGGGGGGCAGTAAGTAGAGTGCAACATGTTCGTAGGGCTGGAGCGTTGACACTGGAGGGGGAGCGGGCGCCAGGCACAATGGGATCGGGTTACTTCAGGGGTAAGCAGCCTATGGCACGTGTGCCAAAGACGGCACGCAAGCTGATTTTTAATGGCACGCTGCTGCCTGCCGGGGTCCCGCTCAGCCCGCTGCCGAACCCCTGCAGCAGGCTGAGCTGGACCCCGGCAGGCAGCAGCATGCCATTAAAAATTCTGCCCGACCCAGCTTGCTCTTCTCCACCCCGCACCTACTGCTCTCTCTGGCAGGGGGCGGAATCAAGCTTGGTCCCGCCGGCAGCCAAGCTTCCCCCTCCCCCACCTCTTCCCCCAGCGTGCTGCATTGAGCCCCACCTCCTCTCCCTCCCTGTCGCCGGTGGCCCTTACGAGGGAGGGGAGAAGAGCAGCCCCAGTGCCCTCGCTGCTCAGACTGATAAGGAGGTGAGGAAGGGAGGCAGAAGTGGGGCCTTAGAGAAGGGGGGTAGGAGCGAGGCGTATCCCTCCAGCCCCCTGCTGTGAGCCGCTCAGGGCAGGAGGCTAGGAGCACCCCCCTGATCCCAGCCTACCCCCCCAGCCCTCTGCCCTGACCCCGCACTCCAGCCCCTGCATCCCACCCCATGACCCCATCCCTGATTCCTGCACCTTCTACACATACCCAACCCCCTCACACCCCATGCCCTGTCTCCTGCACCCTCTCACACGCCCCCCAGCCCTCTGCCCTGACCCCTGCACCCCCCTTGTACTCCAGATCCATGCATCCCCCTCAAGACCCCCTGCCCTGACTCCTGCACTCCCCACTGATATCCAGCCCCCCCCACATCCTCTGCCCTGACTCCTGCACTCCCCACACATACCCTGCACCCCCCCGCATCCCCACCCTGAGCACCAAATGGGAGCTCCTGCACCCACCCACCCCCCACATTCCCACCTGCACCCATTGCACCAAATGGAAGCTGCCTAGGTAAGCACTCCACACCCAAACCTCCTGCCCCAACCCTGAGCGCCCTCCCTCATTCTAGCTCTTGGCCAGACCCTGCAGCCCAACCCCCAGCCCTATGCTCAGTGCACCCCCACCCTCAGCTCAGTGCAGAGAGAGAGAGAGGAAGAGAATGGGCCAGAACCAGGGAGAAGGTAGGTACCTGCTGTATGTGGGCAGGGCCGGGACCCCAGGCTGGCAGGGGGCTGAGCGGGGCCGGCGGCTGGGACCCCAACTGGCAAGGGGCCGGCAGCCAGAACCCCAGACTGGCAGCGGGCTGAGCAGCTCGGCCCGCTGCTGTTCTGGGGTACCGGGCCCGCTCAGCCCGCCAGCAGTCTGGAGTTCTGGCTGCCGGCCCCTTGCCAGTTGCGGTCCCAGCTGCCAGCCCCGCTCAGCCTGCTGCCAATCTGGGGTTCTGGCCGCAGCCCCGCTCAGCCTGCTCCCGGCCTAGGTGAATGGAACCCCAGGCTGGGAGCGGGCTGAGCAGGCCGGCGGCTTAAGATCAGCATTTTAATTTAATTTTAAGTGAAGCTTCTTATATATTTTGAAAACCTTGTTTACTTTACCAGCAACAGTAGTTTAGTTATATTATATAGAGACTTATAGAGAGAAACCTAAAAAACCTAAAAATGTAAAAAAAGTTAAAATGTATTACCAGCACACGAAACCTTAAATTAAAGTGAATAAATGAAGACTTGGCACACCACTGCTGAAAGGTTGCCGACGCCTGGGTTACTTTGAATGGGGTCTGCGCACTGCAGTGTGGGTGCCAGAGTCCTAGGTTCAAGCACAGGTCAGAAAATTCTTATCCTAGGGTTAAAATGCAGAGTAGATGCTCAAGCTCAGCATTTCCAGACACAGGTCAGGTGACTCCAGTCCCACTAACCCTCGGCTTCCATTCCTGTGTAGACATACCCCAGAAAAAGAAATGAGAGTTATTGAGAAGTTAAAGCAGGTAAAGATACATGTATAGGTGAGTTACAGTCTATAATTTCAAATGGTAGCAGAGATGGAGGTGATCAAATCACAGAACAGGGAACCAGTTGGATCACGTTACAATTCAGCACAAATGGAGCAGAACTTTGGAGGATGTACACAGCAGGAAAGAGGCATGTGTGGGAGTGGACACTTACCAGGGGTAACTAAAATGAGAATAAAAATAAGAATTCAAACAGTCAAAAGATGAAGAATTTTTCCTTGTGTCCATATTTATAGCTTCTGTTCACAGAAACCAAGTGCTCATGATGGCCATACATGGGTTCAGTCTTCATAGCGGGAAAGAGGAATGAACTGAGAGACTGAGCTTTGATTCGGGGGAGGGATAGCTCAGTGCCTTGAGCATTGGCCTGCTAAACCCAGGGTTGTAAATTCAATCCTTGAGGGGGCCATTTAGGGAACTGGCATAAAAATCTGTCTGGGATTGGTCCTGCTTTGAGCAGGGGGTTAGACTAGATGACCTCCCGAGGTCCTTTCCAACTCTGTGATTCTGTGATCTCACACATAGTGACCATTTGCTTTCACTGCGCAGGAATTAACACTTTCTGTTAGCTGGGCCAGATTTCCAATTAGGCGCAGTAGGAACATGGCTTGTGGCACTGTCATTCTAGGGGCACCTTAAAAATTCAAGGTTTGCCACTCCCAGCAGGGGCGGTTAGATGGGGGAAGATGGCCTCACATGGCCCCGCTGGAGCACTCCTGCCAGCAGGGAAGGCAAAGCAGCCCCCTATGGCAGGGGAAGAGCTCAGCAGACCAACACAGGGGGCTGTGCCAGGCAAGTGGGTCCTGAGGGAACCTGGCCTGGGGTAGGCCCCACTCTTGTTCCTGCTCCAGCCTGGTTGATTGCTGTCCTTGAGGGGCCAGAGCAATCCCTGACTGTGCTGCTGGCTCAGCTCCACAGATACAGTCACCTGCCAGTGTGGCTGGGGGGAAGAGCACAGGAGAGTGGGTCTCTGAGGGGGCTTGTGGGGTCGCTGAGCATTGAGGGAGTTGGGGGGTGCTGGGCGTTGCAGGGCTTGTGAGGGGCAGGGGAGGTCTGTGTGTGTTGAGTTGCTGGGCAGTTGGGAATCTGTAGGTGGCATTGGGCTATTGAGCTGGTTGAGCTGTGCAGTGGGTGCTAGGCAGTGGGGGCGGGTGGTGTGCAGGATGCTGTGCAGTTGTGGTGGGGGTATCTGGGTTGGGGGTGCTGAAGATGGTGTGCCTAGGGGTGCGTAAGGTGTAAATCCAGCCCTGTCTGTCAGAGTTCTTAATTTGCGTTACAGGCAGCTTCTTTCTTGTTTGATGAGTTACTTGCTTACAGAGGCACATACAATGTAAATGTTTGCTATTACATTAGAACAGGGTACAGATAAGTGAAAACAATACATGCTACATCCCACCAGATTTTCATGAAGTTTAAATACTGAACACATTCTTATACATTGAACAGCTCCTTTGAACGATACTAAAATACCAGTCAGCGGGTCTGGCTTCCAGCTATGAGTTTGTCAGTTCTTAGCTGATGCCTACGGCTTTGGCCAGAGCTGGCCCTTGGTTTATCAGCATCACAAGCACCATGCTCTGAACTGAGCGCTGGCTCCTGCTCTCCCAAACTGGCTGCAGACAGACAGACCCCATTCATCTGAACTGGCTGTAAAAGTAAATACAAGAGTAAGTGACATGTTCCTGTCTTCCTGTAGCCAGGGTGGAGTTTGAGCTCCCACCTGATTTCAGCAGTGTCAGGCCAAATCTGCAGCCCCACAATAGCTGCTAAAAACTCTTCCCCTTTCAAGAGCTGTGTTACTGATGCCTTTGGGGAAGGGGTGTGAGGAGCACTTGAGATCATGCTTCTTCCATGGGGAGATTCTGTGATCTGGATTTTGCAGCCCCTGCTCCCTGTAAACACTGAGTAGTCCCACAGTGATCAGTGGGCCTTTCCGTGTCAGTAAGTGCTCACTGCCCTGAGTAAGAGCTGCACAATCCAGCCCTTTACATGCAGAAAGGACATTGCTGTCCCTGCCCAGAGCTCACAGGGTGAGTGGTGTATGTCTGTGAAGACAGAGGCAAAAAAAGCATTGAGTACACTAGCTTTCTCCACATCCTCTGTCATAGAATCATAGAATCATAGAATTCAAGATCAGAAGGGACCATTATGATCATCTAGTCTGACCTCCTGCTAGATGCAGGCCACATAAGCCGATCCACCCACTCCTTTAGCAAGCGACCCCTGCCCCATGCTTCGGAGGAAGGCGAAAAACCTCCAGGGCCACTGCCAATCTTCCCTGGAGGAAAATTCCTTCCCGACCCCAAATATGGCGGTCAGCTGAACCCCGAGCATGCGGGCAAGACTCTCCAGCCATACCCTCTGGAAAAAGGTTATATCATATCATTGACCCATTGTACTATTTACCAGTGTGGCACTTAATTGACCTATTGACTAAGCCCGTTATCCTATCATACCATCTCCTCCATAAACTTATCTAGCTTAATCTTAAAGTCGTGGAGGTCCTTCGCCCCCACTGTTTCCCTCGGTAGGCTGTTCCAGTATTGCACTCCCCTGATGGTTAGAAACCTTCGTCTAATTTCAAGCCTGAATTTCCTGACTGACAATTTATATCCGTTTGTCCTCGTGTCCACATTAGCACTGAGCTGAAATAATTCCTCTCCTTCCCTGGTATTTATCCCTCTGATATATTTAAAGAGTGCAATCATATCTCCTCTTATCCTTCTTTTGGTTAAGGAAAACAAACCGAGCTCCTCAAGTCTCCTTTCATACGACAGGATAGGACTGTCACTAGGTTCCCTCCCTCATTCAGCAAGGGGCCCACATTTTCCTTGACTTTCTTCTTGTTGCTAACATACCTGAAGAAACCCTTCTTGTTACTCCTATCATCTCCAGCTAGCTGCAACTCCAAGTGTGATTTGGCCTTCCTAATTTCACTCCTGCATGCCTGAGCAATACTTTTATACTCCTCCCTGGTTATTTGTCCAATCTTCCACTTCTTATAAGATGTTTTTTTGTGTTTAAGACGAGCAAGGATTTCACTGTTGAGCCAAGCTGGTTGCCTGCCATATTTTCTTTTCTTCCTACACATCGGGATGGTTTGTTCCTGCAACCTCAATAAGGTTTCTTTAAAATCACTGGTCTGTGTTCTTTGCCATCAGTGGGCTGGTCCATGGCTGGGTTCCACGCACTATAGGATTGGGAATCTGGAAAGAAAAGTGTAACTCACAACACCACGATGTTAACAGGCACCGACTAATGGAAACCAGCTGTTACTTACTGCAGTGTCTGCAGTTTGCAGTGTGGATGTTTCAGTCCCTCACACAGCAGCTGCACTCCCAGGTTGTTATCCCCCCAGCTCCAGCTCTGTCAGGTGGAGCTGGCTAGTGCTGAGAACAGAGGAGAGATCCCCATGACAAGCAGCTTTGAGACCGCAACACCTCAACCTAGAGGAGACAGAAACTTACAGACAATAAAATGAGAACCTGTTTATGCCCATTCTCTGCCCCGCCGTCTCTTGAGCTCAGTATGTATCTCTAAAGTGATTCCTGATTCAAGACAGGAGAGAGAAATCATTTTATTTATTTACGTTTTTTAAAGAACTACACGCATCTTCAGGCCCATAACCCATAATTAACACTACAACAACCCCCCAGCAGCATTAAAATAATTAAAATAATTATTCAAAGAAGAAGTCAGCAAAAATCTCTTTCCCACCCATTCTTCATGGAGGGAAGCACTCCTCAGCTCTCTCCAAAACCCTGATCAAGTGTCTTTTTCAGTGTGCCTGGAACAGGGGCAGCTCTAGACATTTCGCCACCCGAAGCACGGCGGCATGCCATGGGGGGGTGCTCTGCTGGTTGCCGGTCCCGCGGCTCCGGTGGACCTCCCACAGGTGTGCCTGCGGACTCTCCGCAGGCATGCCGCCGAAGGCACCCTCCCTGCCGCCCTCCCGGCGTCCGGCAGAGCACCCCCCATGGCATGCCGCCCCAAGCACGTGCTTGGCGTGCTGGGGCCTGGAGCTGCCCCTGGCCTGGAAGGTCGCCAGACTCAGGTTGGTTCAGACTAATGGGCAGAAGAGCAAATTCCACAGTCCCAGCACCATTCCAGAGAATGCCCTGCCACTCGCCCCCTCTTTATTTTATAACAAGAAGGATAAGCTCTGGTGCTCGTGCTGACTGCAGCTGTGGCAGACTAGTATGGGAGAGGTTATCCCTCAGACAGGCCAGTCCCTGGCCATTTTGGGTGTTATAGGTCATAACCAACACCTCAAACTCCATCTGGAGACCAATGGGCTGATGGTGCAGATCCCAGAGCAATTAAGTCATGCGCTCCCAGCGAGACACTCTGCTCAGTAAGTGACCCTCTGTGTTTGCACCAGCTTCACTCTCTGAATGGTTTAAGGGGTAACCCCCTGCTACCCATAATGCTTTGGTAGTGAGTGGTGGCACTGTAAGTGCTTCAATTCAATTTTTATCTATTTAAATTTGTGGTAAATTGGGCGGGGTAGACAACAGGGAGGTCAGACAATAATTATTTAATGACAGTCAATGTGGAGATTCAAAATGTTAAAAAACTTTATAACAGAACAAAATGTCAACATCACATGTCAAGATATACAAAGCAAATATCTTTAACTCAAATTCTAATAAGTTCTCAAGCAGAATTGTTCTTACTTTGTCCATCATTGATGGAAATAAGAGATCAGCTCAGGGTCCCTTGCACAATTGGGGAATGGTAGAAAATAGGCCTAAAGGAATCTAAATTAGCCTAAGGAATTCTGGACGTGAGGGACTGACTGAGGGCAGCAGAGCCACACAGGGCCAGGGACTTTCCTAGTGGAACTGTTGCAATGCCCCGTCTATGTTTCTGGCCTGAAATAGCACTTAGCCTGCTACTCTGGGATTTGCAGAGCAATGAACTGGACCTGCAGAGCTAAGTAGATTTGCCAGCATTGCCAAAATCTGTGACTGCTGCCTGGAGAGATGGACAGGCTGAGAACAAGAAGGCTGAAGGCTTGGTTCCCCCCCCAGGTAGTCCCCAGCTAATGATAATTCCAGCTTCAGTTATTTTCCTTTTTGTCTTTTTCTTTTTCCTTCTTTCCTCCTTTATCTAGTTGCTAGGCTTTGTCCCAGCATTAGTTCTTGTGATGGTGGTAAAGGATTTCAATCATGGAGGATTATTCTAATCAAATTGTGAAAGTCTCCTATAATAGTGTTTTCATTCATGCTTAGTGGATACAATAACCCAAGGGGCTACACTAAAATGCACTGCATTTATGGTACATGAAGAGCCACTGTGTGATCCAAGTTTTATCTAGTAAACTATGATAAATCTACATGGAAGTAGATAAATCTACACTGACCCATTCAATGACTTTGAGCTCAGCAGTCCTGTTCCAGTCCAGGTGCTCTCAGTTGGACCAATTAAGAAGGCAGGGCAGCACCTGGGGGCTATAAGACATCTGGTTAGAGCCCGAATAGGGCCGATAAGCAGCTGAGTTGAGCTTTGGCAGGTACAAAAAAAAAAAAAAAAAAAAAAGAGAGGCAGGACCTAGTCTAGAAAATGATGCAGGAGATAGAGGGGAAGACTGGTTGCAGGTTAGGAAAAGAACAGGGTGGACATGCCAGAGTTAGAAGAAGCAGCAGCCGGCAGAAAGACAGGAAAGAGTAAAAGAGAAAAAACTGTTACAGTAATGAAATCACTAGCCAAGGATGCTTAGACAGGGGATGTGAATCCTCTGAAAGTGGCAGAGTGGATTTAAAAAATGCTGAAGATATGGGCAGAGCTAGAAAACTACATTGAACTCTATTAATTGGATGTAAAAGCAAGAAACAAGTGGGGAAAACTAAAGATTAAAATAAGAGAACTGAAAGTAAGCTGCCAACTGCCTAAGTATCTGATGGAGACAAGAGGAGTTGTCTGTGGGATGCTAACAGTGCTGAATTTGAGCTAGCCCTGAGTACTGGCACCTCCCAACATGGCGGTTCAGAGCTCTGGCACCTCTGGGTTTGCCACCTCAATTATGAAAGTAAAAATGTTGCTTGAGCCCTGGCACCTCTTTCATTATGAATTAAGCCCCGGGTGCCAATCAAAATGGCTGGAGATGAGGTAAAGCAAGGCATAGGGGTGACAAGGTACTATATCTGAAGAGGTTAATTAGCAAGACAGGCAGGGGAAAGAAAGCCCTCAACAGCTGTGCTAGTTGCATTTAAAGGACAAACCATTCCAGGTGGGGTAACAATAAGATACCAGATTTTTTTGAACCAAACCATATATCCCACCCCTGGTGAGGTGCTACAGATGCCAAAAGTTTTGGACACATGGGAAATATATGTAAAGGGAAAATTATATGCAGTAAGTGTGCAGGGAAGAACTCTAATTCTGCCCTTCCATACAATTGTCATAAAGTGTAGCGACTCTGGGGGAAAGCACAGTGCAGCCATATGGAAGTTGTATAGTAGCAAAGCAAACGAGAGAGAAAAAACAAAAGTTACAAATAGAGCATACGTGGAAGCTATTAGGAGGCATTTAAGACCAAAAAGGGAAGAGGAAAGGAGACTCAATAAAGAGAAAGAGATAAACACACAGCAGAATAAATCAAAGAATATAATGAGAGATAACAGGGAAAATAGGAGATGATGTATTATGTCTAGACAAAGAGGTTTTAGATTATTGAAGTAATAAACTGCACATGGGAGAGGGGGAAACAGAGAAAATGAAAATTACAGGTAAAGCAGCAGAAAAGTACAGCTCCTGTGGAGAATGGGAGATTACGAATTTGACAAAGATAACTGAAGATGTGACAGGCCCATATAATATATGTGGAGACCTAAACAGCCATAACAGATTGTGGGAAAGTGGGAAAAATGGTAAGAATGGCAAATTTGTTGGTGAAAATACTTTAGTAATAATTGAATGAGGGTACACCCATTAGGTTTAATGCAGCTAATGGAAATCTCTCCTATCTAGACCTGGAAATTTTGTCAAGTAGTATAGCATGCAAATGCAGCTGGGAAGTCAGTGCAGAGGGAATGGGAAGTGATCACTTCCCCATACTTATAGTATATCAAGGTAAAGACAATGTTGAGGATGGAGGAAGGCTCCCTCTTTGGAACATTAAAAATGGGGAACTATTTAGAAGCAAATGGAAGGAAAGTATTACTGAACAATGTATAAGGGATGACACTGAGGACTTTAGTAGCAATATAACTAAGGAAATCATGATGGCAGCAAAGTTAGCTATACCTGAGACACCAAGTCACCCTAAAGGTAGAAACAATGAACCATGGTGGAATGAGGAGAGTAGAAAGGCACTTAAGGAAAGGAACAAGGCCTATGAGAAAGTGAATAATAGAATGAGGAGTGAGGACTTAAGGAAATATAAAAGAAACAAGGCAACTGAGCAAAGGGGTATTAAAGGCAAAATAAGAGAGCTGGAGAAAGTACTGTGGGAAAATAAATAAAAATACTAAAACATCAGAGAGATGTAGGCAGATGACAACAGGGAATGAAATATGGAGTAACAGCAATTCTATACCAGGCTTCACAGTAGAAAGCCAAGGGATTAACAAGCTCTAATGAAGAAAAAGCAGAAGCCCCAACAAAACTATTCAACACTGTTAGTAATAGTGAAAATCAGAGTGAAGAAATCTGCATGAGGAATAAAATTCAATGAAGAGAATCATGAGAAATGGAAGAGATCGGAGGAGGATGAGAATACAATATTAAATAAAAACTTCTGCAGGAGGGAACATCAAAAAGCTATAGATAAAAGCAAAAACTGCACCTGGCAAGGATGGGGTATGTAAGGGAATGCTAACACACCTGGATGAAGGGAGTCTGAAAATATTGCTTAAAATTTTACAATGGTGTATGGGGAAAAGGTAGCTACCAGTGGAGTGGAAACATGTGGTTATAGTTCTAGTGTGGAAACCAGGCAGGCTGCAAACAAAACCTGATGCGTACAGGCCAGTTGCTCTTACATCATGCATAGGTAGAGCCATGGAAAGAATGGTGACTGAAAGATTGCCAATATGTCTGTAGAGAAATGGACTTAGACAATGAGCAAAGGGGTTCAGAAGGGAAGGGAGTACAGCTGATCATATAGTAAGAGTAGAGATGGAAGAACAAAAAAGTATGAGAAAAAGAATGAGAGTAGCTTTCTTAGATATTGAAAAAACATATATGTTATGGAGAGAGGACTCATTGCATAAAATAGCATCCATGGGCAATTATTCCATACAACTCTCAGGCATTTAGTTAAGCATCATAAATGAAGCTAAGAAAATTTAGACTCGATCCAAGCCCAGCCATTTCACACTGCATGTGGTGCCTTCGTCATGACCTCTTTGCATGTAATACAGATAGCGGCTGGCAAAATGCCTGTAGCATTAAGAATGAATTATTAGACTTATCCTTCTCGGCAAAAGTCATAGGGATCAGGGAAAATGGAAACACTAAACAAATATAAGAAGAAAGCTGCGAACTCAGTGGACAACATGGAAGGAAAAACCCCAAATGTCTCATGTCAATAGGATTAAAGTATGGACAACGAAACTAAGAGAAAAAGACTTAAAAGAAATGAGCATATATAGCCATGGGAAAATGCATTATAGATAGAAAATCACACACACACCCTTCCCGATATAAATGTGGAACTACACAATGAAATTAAAACAGAAAAGGAGAGTTAAATGTATTACATTTGACAGATCAATATGTGACAAAGTTCACCCTAAAATAGCTAGTCAGAGCATCAGGAAAATGGGGCACCTTAAGAAAGCAATATTACTATTTTAAAAAAAAATACTGGGAAAAGAGACTAGAACTATATCATGGAATCCAGCACCTGGTGGTTCAAGTCTCAGAATGTGAGCCTGCTACACACACAATGCAAGAAGAAGAGTGGGAGAGCAGACAGGAGACAGCAGGGAATAAGAGCTGACAGAGAGAGAAGGTGTTTCCTGGCAGCAGGGGCATCTCCAGACCCCAGCACGCCAAGCGCGTGCTTGGGGCGGCATGCCACGGGGGGCGCTCTGCCGGTCGCCAGGAGGGCGGCAGGCAGCTCCAGTGGACCTTCCGCAGGCGTCCCTGTGGAGGGTTCGCTGGTCCCGTGGCTCTAGTGGACCTCCCGCAGGCGTGCCTGAGGAGGGTCCGCTGGTCCCGCGGCTCCACCGGACCCTCTGCAGGCATGCCTGCGGGAGGTCCACCGGAGCTGTGGGACCAGCGACCAGCAGAGCGCCCCCCGAGGCATGCCACCCTGCTTGGGGCGGTGAAATGTCTAGAGCCGCCCCTGCCTGGCAGAAGGCTGAAGGCAGGAAAGCAGCAAGAGGGATTTGCTGGCTGGCATCCCTGAGCCAGACAGCCAATGCTGAGGGTAGGAGGAGCAGCAGATGGAAATCGCTTCTGTCTCTAAGCCAGAGCCAAGGGCCAGAGAAGGCTGAAGGAAAGGGGAGCAGCAGAGAGCGTCTGGCGTCTCCCTTGCTCTAGAGCTGCACCCAGAGGAACAGTGAGAGGTCCAGGGGGAGTGAGGGTTGCCCCCAGCAAAGAGGCTGTGGCAGTTCCCAGTGGGACGAGCAGGGTTGTGCTCCAGAAGGAATGGCTGGGGTGGCTGTCCCTGGCAGAGGGACAGAGCAGGATTGATGAGGCCATGGTGGCAGAAGACACCGGCGAGAAAGAATCCGCGTTTTAAAGACTACTTGTGTGGGAGTGATGTGGACTATTTGCACTATGTTTTGGTTACTATGTTCATGGACTTGAAGATAAGCTTGTATGCAGTTACTGGGGACCCAGAGGGAAACTGAGGCTAGAGATCACTTGCAGGACTGCCCAAAAGTCATCAGGGGCACCCGAGAGGAGGCCATCTGTTCACAGGGTCTCTTTCCCACTTGTTGGGAAGTTGTGGGTGCTTTTCAAGGATTAGTGGATTCATAGTAGGGCTGTTGGTGAATCACAGTTAACTCACACAATTAATTCACATTAATTGCGATTCATCATAGTTTTAATCGCACTGTTAATCAATACACTACCAATTGAAATTTATTAAATATTTCAGGATGTTTTTCTACATTTTCAAATATATTGATTTCAATTACAACAGAGAATACCAAGTGTATAGTGCTCACTTTATATTTTTAATGCAAATATTTGCACTGTAAAAATGATAAAAGAAATAGTATTTTCAATTCACCTCATACAAGTACTATAGTGCAATCTCTTTATCATGAAAGTCAACTTACAAAGGTAGATTTGTTACATAACTGCACTCAAAAATAAAACTGTGTAAAATTTTAGAACCTACAAGTCCACTCAGTTCTACTTCTTGTTCAGCCAATCGCTAGACAAAGTTTCTTTACGTTTATGGGAGATAATGCTACCTGCTTCTTATTTACAACATCACTAGAAAGTGAGAACAGGCATTCGTATGAGACCTTTCTACTGGCATTGCAAGGTATTTACAAGCCAGATATGCTAAACATTCATATGCCCCTTCATACTTCAGCCACAATTCCAGAGGACATACTTCCATGCTGATTACACTTGTTAAAAAAATGTGTTAATTAAATTTGTGACTGAACTCCTGTGGGAAAACTGTATGTCTCCGGCTCTGTTTTACCTGCATTCCGCCATATATTTCATGTTATAGCAGTCTCAGATGATGACTCAGTATGTTGTTCATTTTAAGAACACTTTTACTGCAGATTTGACAAAACGCAAAGGTGAGATTTCTAAAGATAGCTACAGCACTCTACCCAAGGTTTAAGAATCTGAAGTGCCTTCCAAAAATCTGAGAGGGAAGAGGTGTGGAGCATACTTTCAGAAGTCTTTAAAGAGCAATACTCTCATATAGAAACAACAGAACCCAAACCACCAAAAAAGAAAATCAGCCTTCTGCTGGTGGCATCTGACTCAGAGGATGAAAATGAACATGTGTCGGTCCGCACTGCTTTGGATTGTTATCGAACAGAACCCGTCATCAACATGGATGCATGTCCTCTGGAATGGTGGCTGAAGCATGTAGGGACCAGCATTTGGCAAGTAAATATCTTGTGATGCCAGCTACAACAGTGCCATGCAAATGCCTTGAGCTAGCATCTCTGTCTACTCCTGGAATAGTGGTGACGCTGCCCTGTGTGTACCAAACTCTTTTCATTCTGCAGGCCCAAATGGGTTCAGGCCCTTCCTTTGCTTCCCTGCAGCTACCTCTGACCAGTGACGGTGACCAACAGCCTTCGTAAAGCGAAATATTTTTCTTTAGCAACAGAAACAAAACATTAGAATAAAAGAACTTTGAAACAACAAACAGCCATGTCTACCTTGCTTCATGTCCTACCGGGCTGTAATGGTGACCTAGGCAGGCCTAGCTTCTCCACCACCATCAGTGGGTTCCTGTGGTTTCCACCTTTTCTCCTCAAGCAAGAGTGCTTTTAAAAGCTGCCAGGAGTCTTTGTCAGCAGTGTAGATGGGCTTCTGCCCCTCTTGGCCAAGGCAGTTTATGGCACAATTCTCTCCCCAAATTTGTGACTGAACTCCTTGGGGGAGAATTGGGGGACAATTGTGCCAGCTGCCGCTGTTTCCCAAAGAATCGTGCTAGGATGCACTTCAGTCACTCCTCCTCCCCACCTCTCTCTGTCCATGGCACTCTGCACCACTCTGTTGGCTCTACAACCATAGGGGACTCCCCCACACTGGGGATATCCTCAGATGGAGAATTATAGGCTGACTCTGCTCCTCTTGTGCCAGCTGAGTGATGAAAAGGGAGTGAGAGAATCTGGCCCACTCTGGGCATCTCTGCTTTGAGTTCCCCTGGCTTCCTGCTGGGATTCAGAATTAGTCATTCCTGCCATCAGCCTGTTTCTCCTTCTGCTCCTGCTGTTGCTGCCCTGGGGGAGACTCTCGGGTTTTCAATAACATTAAGTTTCTTACCTTTTTTTCTCTCTTCTCTGAGTTTAGCAGCAGAAGCTCTGAGACTGATCTGAGTGAAAAAGTCTATGGTTACATTTAGTGCAGCGTCTCCACCATAGAATTTCATCAGGAGGTTCTTAGTATCTAGCCCAGGCCCGCACAACTCGTAAAGCGGCGAGGGCCACATTCCTCCAAAGAAAACAGCCGAGGGCCGAAACCTCCCGGCCCCGCAGAAACACCCCACCCCAGGGCCGTCCAGCCCTGCAGAAACAAACCCTCCTTCCCCAGTGCCGCCCCACCAAAACAGCTGTGGGCCAAAAAGGAAGGTTGGGGGTGGGGAGGTGATACTTTATTTTAAATCAGCCGGGGGCTCCCAGCTGAAGAGGTGGCTGGGAGCCCTCAGGGTCAAATTAAAGGGCTCGGGGCTCCGGCAGCTTGGGGAACCCGTCAGGGTCGGCTCTAAGTTTTTTGCTGCCCCAAGCAAAAAAAAAAAATTTGGCTGCCCCCCGTCCCAGCCCTGGGCTCCCCCTTGTACCCCTCTGCTGCCCCAATCCTGGGCTCTCCCCCCACTGACCCACACCCCCTGCCGTCCCAGCACTGGTCTTCCCCCTTTCCTCCCCACCAGTGCTCTCCCCCCACCCTGCTGCTGCCCCAGCCCTGGGCTCCCCACCATCAGTGCCTCCCCCCCCACACACACACACCTCCTGCCTCCCCAGCCCTGGGTCACTGGTAACGCTCCCAGGGCAGGTCATTCAGCGGGAATTTTGGATGTGCACAAAACACAGACAGGATTGGTTCCCATATGGTTACAGAGCTACAGTAAAGTGGAACAATTTTCAGCTTGTGTGATTGGAAGATATCTGGATGCATATTATAAGACTGTCCTCCATAAATGAGGAAAAGTTGAGGTGCCTTTATTATTCTTTTGTTCCACTCTTTCTTTCTATGGGGAATTTGCCAATGCAATATCACTGTCTTCCTTTCAAACAAACAAAAAGGCAATGGCTGTTGAAAATAGCAATTCCAGTGCTAATAAGCATTTCTTGCTCAATTTTATCCTGCTTTTTCTACAGCAAGTTACAGTGGATCAGTATATTTGATTTGGGAGAAATGAAGTAACAGTTGCCCAAACTGAGCTTGAGCACTCCTGAATTTTGAGGTGTTCAAATTTGGAAGGCAGGTGCTGGGGGGGGGGGCTGTGGGCTCCGCAGGGGAGCATGGCAGCAATGTGTCTGGAGCTGCATGGAGACAGACACGCTGGTCTGAGTGGCACGGTAAGGGGGCTGAGGGTTGGAGCAGGGGTAGGGAGTTCCAGGGGGCAGTCAAGGGACAGGGAGCAGGGGTGGTTGGATGGGGCAGAGGTTCAGGGGGGCAGTCAGGGGACAGGCAGCAGTTGGATAGGCATGGGAGTCCCAGGGGTTTATCAGGGGACCGGTAGGAGGTGGGGTCCTGGGGGAAAGTTGGGGGGGGTGTCAGGAGAGGGCAGTTGGGGACAAGGAGAAGGGAGGCTTAGATAGGGGCTGGGATCTCAAGGGGCAGTTGGAGCAGGGGTCTTGGGAGGGAGCAATCGGGGGACAAGGAGAAGCAGCATTTAGATAGGGGGAGGGGTCCGGGAGGCCAGTTAGGGGCAGGAGTCCAAGGAGAGGCGTATCAGGGGACAAGGACCAGCGGTGTTAGATAGGGGGTGGGGGTCCTGGGGGGCAGTTGGGGCAGAGGTCTGGGGAGGTGGCAAGCAGCGGCCAAATGCCAGGATTCAAACGGCTCTGGGCTGCCCTCAGCGGCGGGGAGCCCTAAGCCCTTTAAATCCCAGCCACGGCTGGGAATCTCTGCGGGCAGCCCAGAGTCCTCTGACTCCCGGCCGCAGCTGAGATTTAAAGGGCTCTGGGCTCCCCGCTGCTGCGGGCAACCCAGAGCTTTTTAATTCCCGGCCGCGGCTGGGATTTAAATGGCTCTATGCTCCCCGCCGCTGCGGGCAGCCCAGAGCCCTCTGACTCCCAGCCGCGGCTGAGATTTAAAGGGCTCTGGGCTCCCCGCCGCTGCGGGCAGCCCAGAGCCGTTTGAATCCTGGCATTCGGCCGCTGTTTGACCCCTCCCCAGACCTCTGCCCCAACTGCCCCCCAGGACCCCCACCCCTTATCTAACACCGCTCTGGGCTGCCCGCAGAGCGCCGTGTGCGGGGGATTTAGAATCCCCTCGCGGGCCGCACAATGAGGCTCCGCGGGCCGCATGCGGCCCGCATGTTGTGCAGGCCTGATCTAGCCTGTCAGCATTCTCCAGCAGACCCCAGGGGATATTACTTTTCCCCTCAAAGTCAGAGTGTGATAATTTGTCTTTAAATCTTTTCAAGTCTTCCTGAGAAAGGTCATTGAGTGCTCGTAAGAGCAGGTCACTAATTCTGCTACTTCAGTTTCCCATCCCTGAGTAACAGGAAATAAAACTAAAATACGAAGTAATTTGCTGTTAATATTGTGATTATTCCATATTCATTATTTCCCATGTAGAAGAAAGCAGCTTAACCTTGGGGCTCATAACTCTTTGGTGCTTTGCCTCACTTGATTTTGTCTCTCTGTGCCTCAGTTTCCCCCTTTGTAAAGTGGGAATAATCATAGTGCTCTAGCACACAGAGGCATTGTCTGGCTTAATTAATGTCTGCAAAGCCTGTTGAGGATCTAGAATGAAAGGTGCTATAATAATAGTATTTATCTTCCAAATGGATTTGTGAACACAGAGATGGGACCCTCCACCCACAGTTTAAAATATTTCAGAAAACAACCAAATGCAGTCTGGAATCTGTACATCACAGTCTTGGAATATCAGGACCTGTGTTCAGAGATGCACTGTTAGCTTCGCATGGCCTCAGGAAGGTTTTGGATATTAGAGCAGCAAGGTGAAGGGTAGCAATGGTAACTTCTGATATACTGACTAGGGCCCATTCTGACAGGTCCCACAACTGTATAAACTGTAACATTATCAGATTAGAAGCAGCCTATCCCCAGAGAATGATGTATTTACTATTAGCCAGACAGCTATTGGAAACAGCTGGTAACCCTCAGCTGATTTATTCTCTCAGTCTTCTCAGTGCTCAAACGCTGGCACCCAGAGAATCTAGAAAGAGGAAGAGAAAACAATTTGCTCAAAGTTTATTACATATTTTTTCAGCCTTTAATTACACACACACACACACACACACACACACACACACACACACACACACACACACACACACACACACCTACCTACCTCTCTTTTCTTCTGTTTTTTATTCTTCCTGGAAACTTGCCTTTTGGATAAGCCCCTTTGGCCTCAGCAGTTTGCATAACTGTTTCCTGTGACTAGTGACACCACAAACTCCATAGACGTGTTCATCTTTTTTCCCCTCCCACACACTCTGTATTGGGAGAAAATAAAATACCCAGATTCAAAGGCATGTAGAAGTTTAACTAAGATAAACAAACAATGTATAAAGTAAAGCATGTGGCAGAGTGTGGAGAATGCTCCCTGAATCTGCTCAATATGCAAATAGCAGTGATATCAGCAGGGGGTGGGGCTTCAGTCCCTCTCACTCTGGTTTTTCTGTGAGGGGGATGCAATTGCTGTGTTAAATTAAAAGTAATGAAAATAGGTATTTTAAATAAAACATGAAGGAAGCAGAAGTGGATCTTCATGGACGGAGAATTTCATAAGCTAACAAAGTGACCACGAAATAGCTTTACAATTCTCTTTTACAGTTACTCAGGAGGAAGTTGCTGCTTGATAAGACGTGGAAGGGAGAAGGCGTTTCTGACACACTCCTGTGAGATTCTTTATTGCCATTGTCTTTCTGGGGCAAGCTCCTTTATTCCCTCAAAGATTTGTTCCTCTTTGAGTGCAAAGCCCCCAGTGCTGGCTCACACCCTGGCATCATTTGGGGCTTTGTGTTCTCATTTTGGTTTCAGTTACAATAAAAATGTATCACGCTTGTTGTCTTCCTTTGCAGTTCCCAGAAACTCCTGTCCCCGCTGAGAAGTTTCAGCAGAGAAATGAGAAGAATGGTGACAAGGGATCCATGGGTCTCACTCCACTTAGGAGGGTCACAGAATGGGGGGTTTCATCCCGGTTTGACAGCCAGGGTCCAATCCTCCCCTGGGATAAATCAGCGCAGCTCTGCTGACATCAATGGAGCCACCTTCATTTACACCAGCTGAGGATCTGGCCAAGGAGCTATTTGTATCCGAAAGGGACGGAGGGGGCTGGGAAGAAAGCCAGCAGGTCACCGGGACATGGGTCCCCACACGAGGGGCCTGGATTTGCTTGTATCAAACCTCCACACAGAGTGACTACGG
This sequence comes from Mauremys reevesii, assembly GCF_016161935.1. Classification (NCBI taxonomy): domain Eukaryota; kingdom Metazoa; phylum Chordata; order Testudines; family Geoemydidae; genus Mauremys; species Mauremys reevesii. Next base: position 116,272,417 of record NC_052626.1, read on the forward strand.
TAACAGATGAGTTCTCTGCAGCAGTGGTTGAGATTGGTGATGTGAGTGCGATGGCTCCTCTCTCTGCTTGGTCTCCTATTACATCCATGAGCCTGTGCTCGCACCTCCAGCCCAGACAGACTCTTCAGGACACCTCCTTCAGGAACAGCTCTTATACACATGCTGTATACTCCCTTTTATCCAAAATCCTGTCATTTGAACCGCCGCATGATCCCAATCCCTTCCTCGTCCCCCAGCCTGAGACACCCCCCACCCTCTGCAGCATGTATCTCAGGCTAGTGGACAAGGAAGGGAGTCAGATAATGCAGAGGTTTGGGTAACAGAGCAGAGACCTTGCGCCTGCAGGGATCAGGTGTCACTGACCCTGTGGCAGCACAGGGAATGGAGGAACATGGTCACAAGAGTGAGTGAGCAGGGCCACGACAGCCTAGGGGGCCTGCAGAGGGCTCCCGCGCTGCCACAGGGTCTTTGACACCCGATCCCTCCAGGTGCAAGGTGCAGAAAGGAGGCTGCAGTCCTAGGGGGCAGCACAGAGAACCCCTGGCCAGAACTCTGCTCTGCCCCGCCAGGACTGCAGCCTTCCCTGCATCGTGTGCCTGCAGGGATCAGATGTCACTGGGCCTGCCGCAGAGCAGGGAGCCCTCTGCAGTCCCACTGTCCTGGGAATGAGTGAGCGGGGTCATGCCCCTGCCTCTCAGTTATCCGAACTCCCGGTGACTCACATAATATCTGTGTTATCCCCATTTTACAGAGGAGGAACTGAGGCATGGAAATTAAGGCTGAAATTTTCAAAAAGTGTCCTCTCATTTTTAGAGCTCAATTTGGGTTACCTGAGGCCTGAATTTCCTGAGTATTTACCATTTTAAAGCACATTATATGTTCAAACTATGGCTCCAAATGACTTCAGTCGCAGTTGTAACACCAACAGATGTTGGCAAGTAGGATTGAACGTGGGACCTTTTCAGCTTTTCATGAGCTTCTACTGCATGAGCTAAAAGCCATGTGGCCCTTAGCTAAAGCTGTAGCAGCCTCATTAATCTCTGAGTGCCACTCAAGGGGACAGAGCACCACACCCATGAGATGTGTGGGTTACATACTTCCCCTAGCTGAGGAAGCATGTCCCAAGCTTCAGAGACTTCCCAGTTAATATCCCCAACAATCCCTCTCTTGTAATGCCGCCCGGGGGAGGGGGGAGAATGGGGGCAATTTGCTCCAGGCCCCGGAGGGGCCCCCATGAGAATGTCGGAGGCTCCCCCTGCCTCCACCTTTGCCTTCTTCCATCCCCTGGCACCTCAGTGCACCGCATCAGGAGCAGACCTGGACAGTGCTGCAGCAGTGTGGCTCCAGTGGGGCCTGAGGTCCTCCCACTCGGAGCCACGTGATAAGGGGGCAGGGCTGTGAGTATGGTGGGCTCAGCGGCAGGAGCCCCTGGATGCGGCTCACTGAGGCTCTGGGAGAAGGAGAAGGTGGGGGTAAGTGGTATGCTAAGCCCCTCTGAGCCGTGCACCCCCTGACCCCATCCACCCTCAGCCCTGACCCCCAGCTCCGAGCCCAGGTCCTCTGAGCTGGACACCCCCATGCCCCCCGCAGCCCTGAGCCCCAGCTCTGAGCCCAGCCCCTCTAAGCCTGACACCCCCCGACCCCATCCCCCCCACAGCCCTGACTGCCAGCTCCAAGATCTGGTGTCAAAGACCCTGTGGCAGCGCGGGAGCCCTCTGCAGGCTCCTAGGCTGTCGTGGCCCTGTTCACTCACTCTTGTGACCATGTTCCTCCATTCCCTGACCACCAGCCCCTCTGAGCTGGGCACCCCCCAACCCAGAGCCCAGCTCCCCACTCAGCCCTGGGCAACAGTTGCGCCACCCCCAGGCAGTGACAGCCCATTGGCACCAACCATCACCATCACCCAGCGACAGCCTATTATGTAATTGCAAATGTATACATACTATTAAATCATTTAATGTTTTTAAATAATGTATTTTGTGTATTTTCAAATTATTAAAAATTAATTTTTGAATGTATTTCACTGGTTATTTTTTACATTTCCAAATACACGTTACTATAGTATTGCAACTTTTTTTTATGGAAGGGGCCCCTGAAATTTCTTTGCTCCAGGCCCCCTGAATCCTCTGGGTGGCCCTGGTAACGCCGCCAGACTCTAGTTGTCAGCAGGCAAGACTGAAGCTGGGACCTTAGTGCCTGAGCCTCTGCTGCATGAGCTAAAAGCCAGATGGCCCTTAGCTAAGGCTGTAGCAGACTCACTAATCTCTAAGTAGTCTTGGTGCCACTAGAGGGGAGAAAACACCACACCCAGAAGGTGTGTGGGTTACAGAGTCATGAGCGCTCGGCACTTCTGCACATCTGGCCCCACGTGTCTCACACGCTGGGCACCCAGAAAATGAGGAACACGCAATTAGGGGCCAATTGTGAACACTTTGGTTTAAGTGACTTGTGCAGCACCACATGGACATTCTGTGGCAGAGTCAGGGATAGAATCCAGTTCTCTGGGTCACCATACACCTGCCCTTACTATGAAACCAGCCTTTTCTCTTCCTGCAGTCCCCTGCCTTTTCCACTACACACCTTTCAACTTCTGCCACAAACGAGGCAGGGGTCCTACAGGCAACAGCCTCCTTCACTACACAGTCCTGATTTGTTCTCAGAGCAGGTCTATGCTATGCACTGAATGAGGTATGGTCTTGTGGAAAAACACAGTATGTAATCATGTAATTAACTACAGCATAATAATGCATATTTACAAGGAGGCTGAATTAAGATTGCACAGACAACCTTCATTTTGGCATTTAACTTTTGAGTGCCTGATTTTACAACCTTAATGTTCTTTTAAAATATTTTTTTGGATGAATTATATTTATAGGTGTGACAGTTCAGGACCCCTGGGTCGTCACCACTGAGCCTGGCTTCTCTGCCAGCCTGGGCCCCCTTTTACCTGGTCTTGCTGAGCCAGGCACTAAAGCCTCCTCTAGCAAAGCTTACAGGCAGGGCCGCCGCCAGCTGCAGATACAGACACTGAGAACAGCTCTGGGAAGACTCAACTTAAGGGACTTGCTACAGCACACAGATGATCATCCACCACCCCTTGGGGTACAAACCTAAAGTGATATGAAGGGCGCCTCCTCCCTCAGTGTGAAGGAAGGTATGCACAGCCTCTTCCCCCACCCCCTATCCTGAGTTAGAAATTACATGAACTGGTTTATATTATAAACCAGAAATAAGTTTATTAACTACAAAAAGCTGTATTTTAAGTGGTCAAAGAGGTAGCAAACAGAACAAAGTAGGTTTCAGAGTAGCAGCCGTGTTAGTCTGTATCCGCAAAAAGAACAGGAGTACTTGGGGCACCTTAGAGACTAACAAATTTATTTGAGCATAAGCTTTCGTGGGCTACAGCCCACTTCATCGGATGCATCCGAAGAAGTGGGCTGTAGCCCACGAAAGCTTATGCTCAAAGAAATTTGTTACTCTCTAAGGAGCCACAAGAACAAAGCAGATTACTAGGAAAATAATACAAAACACGCAGTCTAAGCGAGATACACTAAATAAACGTGTTACATGTAACTTCTCACCTTAAATGTGGTTCTAATAATCTTCTTCACATGTCAGACGCCCTTCCAGCCTGGGCCCAGTTCCTTCCCTCAGTTTAGTTGTTTCCAGCCGTCATCTTGGGTTGGGTAGCTGGGGAGAACTGACCACCTGGATTACCTCACTCCGCACCCTTAAATAGGATTTGCATAAGGCAGGAGTCCTTTGTTTCCTAGTTTGACACACACATCCCAGCGTCTCCTGGAAAAGTACAGAATTCAGGAAGGTCTCCAGGATCAGGTGACATGGTCACATGTCTCTGTAGTGCCCCTGTAGCCATTCTTCACAGGCTGACCCACACGTTCACAGGAAGACTAAGCTCTTTTGTAGCCCATTGTCTCTTGCTGATGGGCCATCAGCACTGTCAGGCTTTTCTCATTGTACCTGAAGGGCCGGTAGTAGGCTTCACCCAGCATGAGCACTTTGGTAATAAAAATCTACAGTCCATATTCCTAACTTCAGATACAGAAATGATACATGCATACAAATAGGATAATCATAGTCAGTAAATCATAACCTTTCCAATGATACCTTACATGAGCCATCTTGAATGAAGTATATCTCAGTTATGTCCTGTTCATATTATAAGCATATTTCCATAAAGCATATGGAATGCCACGTCACAATGGGTTCAGTTCAAATGGCAGGAAATTAACCCCCCAGAAAAGATTGTATCTACATTTCTGGAATGAAAGAGTAATAAGCAACTATCTAGGCAGCAATGTTAAATGTCTTAGATTTGGATGTCATGATGCACGAGCAGTAAGATTTTTGTCAGACTTGTGTGACTACAACCAAATTGTTGTACACATTCGGGGCCATATTCTACCATCTCTTCTCATGTTGATTTCAGTCAGGGGATGGGGGTCATGGACTCCCGCCCTAACACATTAAACAACGTTTTGGTGAACAATGATTCATCCTCAAACCTCTAAAAACTTCCACTACATTTATAGACAAATGGAAGTAAATAAAGTCAGACAGGTCCCTGAAAAGCCTCTCACAGAGAGTGACAAATGCTCAGCTAAATAAAGATGAGACCCATGCACCTAATTACATCCATCTACCAGCAACAGACTGAGGGCACAGAGTCAGAAACAGAATCCATTTTTCTACCTGTAATCAGCTGGAGGTGCAATTTTGTGAGGGCAAATCATTGTAGGCACAACAGGTGTCAGGCCTGGAGCCTGCAAAGGGACAGATTGACCCACACTTACTCATGCAGAGAGATTCCTTTGCAGGATTGTGGCTTTAGATGACTGACTAACTGATGGTGCCCCCAAATCCGACATATGACTAAATGCCATCACTGGAGCCCAGGATTATTTGCACACCCAAAACTCAGCCCCCTCTGCCTGACATGAAGGGATTTGCTCTTGTGTCTCCAACACAGCAGGAAAACACCCTTGTCTATGGCAATTCTGATGTGGGCCTCAGGCTGTCTACACTGCCACTTTCAGCGCTAAAACTTTAGTCATTCAGGGGTGTGAAAAAACAGCCCCCTGAGTGACAAAAGTTTTAGCGCTGAAAAGCACCAGTATAGACAGTGCTCCCAGCAATAAAGCTATCGCCGCTCATTCGGAGTGGGTTTTTTTAATGCCAGGACACCTCTCCCCCGCCAATAAAGCGTGACTACACAGCCCACGTCACAGTGCTGTGGTGGCCGTGTTATAATGTGGGCAGTGTAGACAGACCCTCAGTCTTTCCTGTTCAAGCTGTTCTGCTTTGTATAAATAGTCACTGGGCCAGAGAGTGAAAGTGAGAATGACTCAATAGCCTGGAATTTAGGGCATTCACCTGGCAGGACTGGGAAGGGAGAGGATTTATACACAGCACAGGGAACAGGCTATGCCCCATGGATGGAAACACATTTGGAGACACTGCATTTAGTTACATGCTGATCTACATCCATGTATTGATAACAACACTCTTTGCTTAAACAAAAAGCAGCTAAACCTGAAGAACAGACCGGTATTTCCTGTAGGAGAGTAAGAAGAGACTATTTAGGCAACACCATGAACTGAATCACAACAGACTTGAGTATCAGGGATATAGACGAACCAGCAGTAAAAATCAGACCATGGCCAAATTGTTCTACACATGAGGGGCCATGTACTGCTCACCCATAATCATGTTGAGTTTAATCAGCTTAAGTGGGACACTTGCAGACAAAGGAGAACTGACTGACTGTGAGTAAAGGTGGCAGAATGCAGCCCTGACAAGTTCTGGGGTACAGTGAAATCCCAAAAGACCCACTGCTACCTGTACAGACAAAGGAAAGGACGACTGAGCACTACATTATGTCCAATGCCTTTCAAAATAAGAATTATCTCCATACACCCGATGACATAAACCAGCTACATACTCAGGGCCACACTTTTACAACCAGACCCCAGTTTGGTAACTGCAGCCAGTTGCAGATGTAAGTTTGTGACTGCGCATCACTACAGGCAAATCTGATGCCATTTGGAGCCCAAGCCTGCACAGGGATCCTTGTGGTCAGAACTTTGAGGAATCTGCATCCGCAGACAATGTGGAGATGATGCCTGCAAATGTGGGTGTAAATGAGGCATTTGCACAGGTCTCAGCTATTTGCCCCCCCGTTGGAATTCTCTCTGAGACCTTTCCCCATTCAGCGTATCCAGAACAGCTTGTCCAGTCCTGGGAGAACACCTCATCCAGGTCTCTGGGAGCCAGAACACGCAGTTTGACTCTGGATTTTCATCACTCAGATTCCTTTATTTGGCATGCAACCAGGGCCGGCTCTAGGCACCAACGCACCAAGCACGTGCTTGGGGGCTTGAGGTGGCACTTCTCAAGGGGTAGTACTCAGGGCAACACCTTTGATTTGGCGGTGGCACTCTGGCGGTTTTTTTGTTTTTGTTTTGCTTTGGCAGCGGCGCTCCGGCTCTTTTTTGCTTGGGGCAGCAAAAAACCAAGAGCCGGCCCTGCATGCAACAAAGCTACACTGAGTTGATCAGACTCAAGCATAAGGGGTAGGGAGAGGGCGACTCACACATCCAGACTTACACAGACATCCTCTTCCTTTATATACATATACACATTGCACTGCATTCGCTATACGTTACACCACACATTTTGGATTGGATTGGTTACTTTGCAGGAACCAGCATGCTTTGTCCAAGTGCTCTTTACATTCCAGGTTTATCTTGTCCATAGTCCCTAGCATCTAGGGGTTGCTTCTTATCTTAGGCTACGTCAACACTTGCAGAGTTTCTCCGCTGTCAGTTTCAACGGCGATAGTGAACCGGTGAAAGAAAAGCACTGGTATGTGTACTCACATACTTCCACAGGCATCAGAGAGTGTTTACATTTGCAGCACTTCCATCACTGATGAGAGTAGCAGACCGAGGGCAGCTATTCGACAGTGCAGCTCTCTCCATTTTGACAATAGGTCTTGTGGGAAGGGCGGGGAGGGTGATCGTGGGGCATCCTGGGTCCCTGCACAGCCTCCTTTCCCCAAACACTGATCAGCTCCAGTAGCTCAGCATTGTTCCAAGAAGCAGGGGATCCTTTGCCCCATGGAGCAGGCATTGTCACCTGGCCAGATGAGAAGCGAGCAGTTGCCAAGAAAAAAGGAAGGGGGGTTTCAAAGTTCCTGGGTCTTTACAGGGCAAGGGGTGGACATCTGTTTACCTGGCATCAGAGCAGCCAAGCTGCTGGCCAGACTGGTCACATAGGCACTGTGGAATATCCTGCAGTTGCTAAAACCTCTGTAAACAGGAAGAATGTTTCACTTTCTAAGTGTAATCCCTGCCCATCTCTTGGCACTGAATTTACCTCATTTCCCCTCCCCTTGTCCAGTTAAAGAAAGTACCGACACACACAAGAAACAGAGTTTTCTTAAACTTAAGAAAAGAAACACCTAGTAAATGGCCAGGAATATGCAGTTTCAGTAACAATATTGTTGAACACACTTTACAGAGATCAACAAGTTCTGTAGTGAACTATAAAATACTCTGGTCTCGTTTATTTACCATCCTCACATATTTCAACCAAAATGTTCAAATATAGATGCTAAAAAGGTAGGGTTTGTCCTACACTCCCTTCTTTAACAAGCCATGGGCACCAAGAGAAAAACAAACACCCTCTTTCAGCTGCCAACCTGTCATTTTCCCTGCACAAGCTTCTGGAAGTGTTGACTCTCATAGATAAACTGGGAATATGAAAAAAAGGCCAGAAAATATCCATCAGGATTCCCTGAGCCCTAGAGACCAGGAGGATTCTTGTGCATTAGCGCAAACCATGGCAAGAAATACAGTCTTTAAAGAGCAACATTCTTTCTTGATGCTGATCTTTATTGGACTCCAGCAAAACTGATGCAAACGTACATCCAGGATAAACAAATCTTGGAAATAGTGACACAAAATGCAAACTTAACAGCTGTGGATTTGTACAAAACCCTTGTAAATATACAAATGACAGTGACAGCTACTGGGACAGAATGAAAATTCTCTTCTGGATCCAAGGATGGCCTCTTGAGTCTCCCTCCTGCACTGACAGAGAGGTGACCAGGCCCCTCCCTCCAACCCACATCTCTCCCTCCCTTAGGCCCCAGCCCTCTGCCCCGGCCACAACACCCTCCAAAGTCAGAACAAGAGTGGAGCAAATCCACCTCCTGCTCCTGAGTGTCTCACTCAAAGTTCATGTCAGGTTATTGAATCGAATGAGCCCTTCTGTCAGTTCAGGCTCACACTTGAACATGATTTTAGGGCTTTTGTTTCCCAGGCCTCCTGAAACAGGTAAAACCAGCCACTGACCCTTTCCCCAGCGAGCGAAGCTTCAGAGTCTGGGCATCTGCATAACCAGCCTTGGGATTTGCTTTATTCACGCCTTAGTGACTCCAGATTCCTGAGGAAATCCAGCCAGCAAGCCAGGAACCCACAAATACATATAACACGTATTGATACAACAGCCTATGAATAGGTCCATCTCACCTGGCCCATCTCAGTATAAATCTTTGAAGTTTTCCTGCTTCCAAGGTCTGGCTCATAAATATGTAGATAATAGAAAGTCTAAAAGACATGCCTGTGTTCATCTGTCACAAGGCTCACCAGTCTGTAACTCCCTGGATCACCCCAACACTTAGAGATAGATTCAGTGTTTGCTATGTCCCAGGTCTCAGCTACAGGAGCTGATTTCAATGGTTAGCAGCTTTACTTCATTATTAAATTCCTACAGCACTCTTCGGTGTAACCATCTGGTCCAGGTGACTGTTTGCCATTTTTTTAACTGGTTTATTCCAGCAATTCTACTTTTGACACATCAGTCTTCGACAGTGACTCATCTCCGCTACCTGAAAAACCGTAGGCATCACCCCAACATCCTCTGTGGTGGTGATTGATACAAATAAATGATTTGGGTCCCAGTTCTGCAAACATTTAGGCTTGGGGTCTTAATCCCTCTGCAGTGTCTCTATACTATTTAATTATTTCCTTTTCCCCTGCAAGGCCAGAGAGCTCACCAGTCCCTGTGCAGGCTCCTTGCCTTCGATATACAGAAAGAAAGAATGTGTGTTCTTGGCTAATCCCTCTTCAAAGTCTCGCCAAACCCTCCAAACTTCCATTTTTACATTTCACTGCCATATTTTATGCTCTTTCTGTTGCGTTCTCTGGGGTTGGAACTTGACCTGTTTGGCTTAAATAACCTCTTGAATCTTTCTATTTAACCCTTCCTGCTTCTTTTTTTTCTTTAGGGGAAGGCACACTTCCTAAGACTCAACTGACGTAAGGTTAAGTCATTTCCATGCTAAATCTAAGGATTTTAATAGCCTCACTTTTGACTTTAGGTTTTCACTGTGAGCTTCCCCATTTTTAAAAATCCCCATCTCTGAATTTTAGTGACATCATGATGATTTTTGCTAGAATCTCTCCCATGAGGATGTTGCACTTAAAAAAAAGTCACTATTACTAGTTATACCAACAACACCGTGTCACTTAGGACTAAGCTGAGAACAGCCTCTCTGCTATGTCTCCTAGAACAGGCATTTAAGGTTACAGAAATGTCCAGTCCCCGTGTGTTGTTATTATTACATTACAATAGCACCTAGAGGCCTCAACCAGGTTGAAGACTCGTTATTCTGTCTGGGACTCTTTAGGCAATGACATGCAATAATAAGCGTTGTATTTCTCTGGCCATCTTAAATTTTGTTGGGCAAAAGAGAAACTTTCAGCAAGGATTGCTTTAAATGTACAGAGCAGAGATTCCATTTCAGTATTAATAGATTTACATCAGCATAGACCCTCAATGGCTTTGGGGAATTAACCCTTCGTACTCTGTCTCTCATTGACACCTATGGTGTATCTCAAACTTATTCTTTAGAAGGGGCTGAATTTCCTTGTTAAATTATGGTCCTTGGGTCAGGAAATAAATATCAGACTCTACACTCCCCTCGCTCCACAGCAGAGCTGCCACTGATGGCAACGGGAGGTTGGCACAGAGCTCCAGGGTAGAACATGGCCTTTAAGTAGCAATGATACCAACCAATGAAAAGTTCTGATGTTTATTATTTGTTCAGTGTCTTCCTGTCACATTCAGTATCAGTTTATCCCCTTTGTTTATCTCCCCCCTTCATGGTCTGTGTCTCTCTTCTGGTTTTTCTTCCCTGTTAACTCCCATCCTCCCACCTGTAGTTCAGGTTGACATTGACTTGGGGATTTAGAACTAGCACCCCAGGGAGATTACTGAGGGGCAGTGTTTGCATTAGCATTCACATCTCCCAGGGTCATCAGGCCATCTGCAGACTCAGCCAGACATCGCTGCTTCAATGACATTCATTTCATATACAGGAAATTTCTTCGCAATTATGAAGCCAAAAAAGTTACTTTTAAAAGTAAGTCAATAAAGGAAAGCTTATACTCTGTAGAATCTGAGTATATGATGCAGCAACAAAAACACATCACATGGGACAGGTGTTTGACACGCCAGCTTTAAAGGGAAAGCAATTCCCACTTCAAATCTGTTGCACTACTGCAATTCCTTAAAGGGAGTCAAAAATGTCTCAAGATTTGTAAATCCTCTGCACAGCCTTGCATTTCAGATACTTAAATATACATCAGCCAGAGAAGCCAATATGTAGCAATGCTTAACAGCAGAATGAGTCCAACCTCCCAATAATGCATCTCAAAAATATTCCACATCATTTCTGAACTCCGAGACATTAGTCTGCAGATGAATGTATGACACTGAGATGGAAGACATTCCATCCTCCTTGTCTTTGTACCTGGGTTCTGATGGCTGGATGCTGCATTATGCACAATCAATAAACCAGGTTTTATCTTCTGCAAAACTTCCAATACTTTGGTTGTTTTTCCATTTATGTTCCTTTCAGACAAGCTGTGAAAACAAAAACAAACAAAAAACAAAAAAAAACTATCAATGTAATGTCATAGAATCATGGAATATCAGGGTTGGAAGGGACCTCAGGAGGTCATCTAGTCCAACCCCCTGCTCAAAGCAGGACCAATTCCCAACTAAATCATCCCAGCCAGGGCTTTGTCGAGCCTGACCTTAAAAACCTCTAAGGAAGGAGATTCCACCACCTCCCTAGGTAACCCATTCCAGTGCTTCACCACCCTCCTAGTGAAAAAGTTTTTCCTAATATCCAACCTAAACCTCTTCCACTGCAACTTGAGACCATTACTTCTTGTTCTGTCATCTGCTACCACTGAGAACAGTCTAGATCCATCCTCTTTGGAACCCCCTTTCAGGTAGTTGAAAGCAGCTATCAAATCCCCCCTCATTTTTCTCTTCTGCAGACTAAACAATCCCAGTTCCCTCAGCCTCTCCTCATAAGTCATGTGCTCCAGCCCCCTAATCATTTTTGTTGCCCTCTGCTGGACTCTTTCCAATTTTTCCAAATCCTTCTTGTAGTGTGGGGCCCAAAACTGGACACAGTACTCCAGATGAGGCCTCACCAATGTTGAATAGAGGGGAATGATCAGTCCCTCGATCTGCTGGCAATGCCCCTACTTATACAGCCCCAAATGCCGTTAGCCTTCTTGGCAACAAGGGCACACTGTTGACTCATATCCAGCTTCTCGTCCACTGTAACCCCTAGGTCCTTTTCTGCAGAACTGCTGCCTAGCCATTTGGTCCCTAGTCTGTAAGGGTAGGTCCATACTTACCGCGCGGGTCGACGCGGTGAGTTCGACTTCTCGGAGTTCGAACTATCGCGTCTAATCAAGACGCGATAGTTCGAACTCCCCACGCGCTCCGGTCGACTCCGGAACTCCACCACCGCAAACGACCCCCCCACCCCGTAGTGTAGACCAGACCTAAGAGTGAATGCGATTCTTCCATCCTAAGTGCAGGACTCTGCCCTTGTCCTTGTTGAACCTCATCAGGTTTCTTTTGGCCCAATCCTCTAATTTGTCTAAGTCCCTCTGTATCCTATCCCTACCCTCCAGTGTATCTACCACTCCTCCCAGTTTACTGTCATTTGCAAACTTGCTGAGAATGCAGCCCACACCATCCTCCAAATTGCTAATGTCAAGTTTGTAAACATTTTTCAACAACTTAATGGAAATGAAGTTTAATAGAGCATTGCAATTTTAATCAAAGATGTCAGTGCTAAAATGTTACAATAAGAAAAGACACTTTAGAAAGTACAGAAATGCAGAATTAAGCTCCCCCAACAACACTAATTCTGCCTTCCTACCCCTGCCATCCTGTGCACCCTCCATGTCCGGTAGATGTGTGTCTGAAAGCATCACAGAGTAATGTGTTAAATCTCAGATAGCTTGGCAGTTCAACCGGGAATATCTCAACCCCCACGTTACTGTGGAGTTTTGTCTGCAGGCATCTTAAACCCCGTCCAATACACGTCATGCAGCTGAATGTACCTAACCGAACAGCAAGGGAAGAGGAGATGTAAGATGTTCACTACAGTGAGGAGCTGGATCACTGTGGAGAGTGAATGGTCAAAATGGTTGTCAAATATCCAGGTGCTGACAGGAGGAATTTCTATCAGGGAGTGGAAGGACTTGGAGAGATCTTTGGTGCATATAGGAAGAATCAAGTCACTTCTTCGCTTTTCCATTTAAGGCTCTTGACTTACTCCACAAACATAAATGAATTTAGCACCGAGCACACCTATGAGATAACCCCCCTTAACAGACGAGTAACTGAAGCACTAAGAGATGACATTTTCTAAAGCCTGTGCAGCCAAACCTGGCAGGATGGGCAGCTACAAGCATTTCCTTTTAGCTCCTCTGGAAGCTCAAAGTGTTGTTTAAAAGAAGGGGTGGGGGCGTTAGTCATACATCGTGGTCTGGGGGGAGTATGGAACAAAAGGAGAGAACAGGGTGTGGTTAAGGGCACAGTGGTTCATTCTGAATTTTCAAAGCCCTCGCAGGGATCCCACGTTGCCAGACAGGCGCTGGTCTCATCACAAGAGACATGGAAGTAACTCACAAGATGCATGTTCACACCCTCAGCTCCTGACCAGGCATTAGTTCTGACAAGATGCTCCACACCTGGAGATCCAGCACTGTACACTGATGACCCAGGACCAAAACACACTTCACAACCACAGCTGCACAAGGAGTCAGGGCACTATGGAGAATGACACAGATAGAGCAGCTGTGGATTCATGGAGGAGAACTGGGGAGAATAAGGGGGAGAGGGGCCAGAAAGGAGAGGTTCATATCCCTGGCGTTGAAGGGATGCAAGGGAAGAGGGAGAGAGAGAGAGGAGAGGCCTGTGAGGAAAGTCTCTTCCCTAGGGGGCTGCTGGAGGGACAAGCAACATTGCAGTGAAGTAACTCATAGAGCAGCCCCCATGGCTTTAACAAGGCCATGGAGATTGAGGGAGGGAAGGGGAAGTACAACACAGGACCTGGGCAGATCAAACAGTGGTTCCAAATCCAGGACCATAAGAGTTTGCTGGGGAATGCAGCTGGGAGCACCATGGGAGCTGCCTCTGGTCCTGTGCCCGACATGGGCACTGGAGGGTTGCAGACACAGTGGGGCAGACAGGGAAGCAGAGGAGGTCCCTGAAGCAGCCCACCATGCTGCTAGAAGTGACAGGAGCAGGAACAGCAGCAGTAGTACCAGAGGTGGAGAGGTGCAGGGGAGAAGTGCAGTGGCAGACACAAGTCAAAGTTTGCCCGCAATAGCAGCAACAAAGTGGTGCCACATGTTACCAGTGTCTGGGGCAAGCTCACAATGTGTCTCTTAAGTGATTTCTCTCCAACAGCAGAAGCATGATTGGGTGCGTGTCCATCAGGAGGTCCTGGAAGCCCATCAGCAAGTAGAGGCAGATTGGGAGGTGCTGACCAAGGACTTCCAGCAATGAGCTGAGGGCCAGCACCAATTTCAGGACCATTCCCCATAATCAGTATTAAATGTAGAAATGTAATTGTACAGACCACACAGACAGCCATGGGCACAAGCCAAAGCCTTCAAATGGCAGCTGGGAACCACAACACCCTCATGTGTTTCTACACAAAAACATTAAGGATCTCTGGGAAGCTGAAGAAATTCCTCAGGACTTCAAGGATACCATAGTTACATTTATACAAAAATGAAGGGAACAAATCTGACTGTGGTAATTATCAGGGTATCTCCCTGCTATCTGTAGGTGGCAAAATCCTAGTCCACATTTTGCTCAGTTGGGTTTTCAGAACAGTATCAGAGAAGTTTCTACCAGAGACTGCAATGTGAATTTAGACCAGGTCGGAGCACCACAAACATGGTTTACTTTTATTAGACAGATTCCAGAAAAATGCATTCAACAAAACATGGGACTATATGCTGTTGTCGTTGATCTTAAAATAAGTTTGAAACTGATCAGTAATGGCCTCTGGAAAATTCAAGAAAAAAGTTTGGCTGCCCCACCAAATTAATTATCATCATACGTCAATTCCATGAAGACATGTCTGGTTAAGTACCCTCAGATGGTGGCTTCTCTAAATCACTCCCCATATCTAATGGGGTGAAACAAGGCTGCAAGCTGGAACCAGCCCTCTTTGTTCTGTTTTTTGCAGCCATTGTGATTTATGGAACCAATAACCTTCAAAAGGGCATCTACGTAAGGTACAATCTCCAAAGGGTTACTGCAAAGACAAACGTTCTTGAGAAATTCATGCATGAAGCCTTTTTTTCCAGATGAATGTGCTCTATTTAATCAGAGTTAAACAAGACATACAATTTATCCTTGAGAGGTTCTCAAGGCCACTGTAGTAGAGAGAGAGAGCCTGGTGGAAGATATGAGGCCTGAACCAGAGGCTGTGAACCAAAGTCAGGCTATGAATTAAAGCAGATGCTTTACAAGCTCGCTGTCCAGTACATGAACTTGGCAATGTTCCTGCTAGCATTGCTAAAAGTACGAGGCACTAGATAGTTATATAAATACATTCCAGAAGGCCAGTGCCCCCCAGTCCAGCACAAAATAAGATTATTTGATAGAATAATGAATAGGGACGTTTAGTCCAAGATATCAGAAATAAGAACAGCCATACTGGGTCAGACCAAAGGTCCATATAGCCCAGTATCCTGTCTTCCGACAGTGGCCAATGCCAGGTGCCCCAGAGGGAACGAAAAGAACAGGTAATCATCAAGTGATCAATCCCCTGTCACCCACTCCCAGCTTCTGGCAAACAGAGGCTAGGGACACAATCCCTGAATAAGGCACAAGAGGAGGTAACAAACAGATGTCATGAAACACGTAAGGTGGTAGGTAAATTGTATCCCAGTTGTGTCTCAGTCTATAAATGTTGGGGTACCTCACCTTAACCCTTTGAGTGGCCAAGGGGACAGCACAGACTCCCACTCCTGACTGAGTTGCTCCTTGCCGCAGGGCACCTATGTGTTAATGTACTTGTGCAAGTTGTCCGAGTTGTTAGGACTGTGTCTTGAGGGCAATAAACCTGGCCAAGTGCCTTTGTCATTCAACCATGCCTGTGGTCCTTCTCTCTGAATAACACTGAGGTCTGCTGAATTAGCAGGCTGCACTCTCTGCTAGTGTTGATAACATCAGAGATCCAAGGACAGAAGCACTGAGCAGCTGTAACAGCTTAGCAGCCTTGACAGCATCAAAGCAACAACATTTCACCCTTTAGCAATTAAACAATTTAGACTCACCATCATCCTGGAAAAGCTGACGTCCTCTTTCACTCAGCTCCATCAACTACAGCTATTGAGCAAAACATCACCATTGATGGTACAGAACTAACAAGCATCAATCACTTTACATGCTTGAGTAGCACCATCTCAAATTATGGTTCTCTGGATGAAGAAATACCAGATAGAATACAAAAGGCAAGCCAGGCCCTGAGAAGACTTTGCCATTGGATAGGCACCATCAGACAACGGAACTGATTATGGATAATGCAGCAGTGAGAGTGTCCCTTTCATATGGATGTGAAATATGGACAGCTTATCACAGATACATTAAGCAACTTTAAAAATTCCACTTGCTGTCTCCACTCCATTCAGAAAGTCAACTGGCGAGACAAAGTCTCAAACACTAACGTCCTTGAAAGAGCAAAAAGCACCAGCACTGAGGCAATGATCATCCACGCTCAGTTTAGATGAACAGGTCCTGTTACAAGAAAGGGCAACAACAGACTCCCAAAGAAAATTCCCTATGGCTGGAGCTGAAACTCAGAAAGCTCCAGAGGGAGAGTCAAAGAAAATGTTTCAAAAACACCCTTAAGCAGAATCTGACTTTATGTGATATAAATGGTGATAACTTTGAAGACATAGCCAAGGATAGACATGAATGGAGCGCTACTGTCAATAACGGTTGTGAACAGTTTGAGGAAGACAGACAAGAAAAACTGATTGAAAAAAAGGGCCAAGCATCATGCAAAGTCTTCCATGAGAGCCTGCATGTTCGTGTGTGACATGTTTGTGGTCTTGCTCTTCATAGGTCAGGCTATACAGCCACACGAGAACACGTGCAATGCTGTGACATCGTCATCAGATATGATGGATAGCCATGCATGTGTTCCTAAGAGATTTAGCAATGATTGATTGGTTTGGTGTTAGGAAGGAAATAACATTGCTACTATGTGCAGTTCACCATGGGTGACTGTGGGAGGATAACCAAATTACACCCTTGTATTATTTGGTGAATAGTTCAGAAATCCAGATAAATGTTTTTTTTTTTTAATTATTTTGTAAAGGCTTCACTAGCCAAAAATTGACAAATTTGACATATTGGCTGAGAACATTATAACTAGAGCACAAAACGTTTCCCTCCCTCCATTCCCTCACCCCCCAAATATTCACCTTTTAATGGGGGGGACCCCAAAAAACATTTTGGTTTTCAGCTGAAAGTTTCTGAGTTTTGAGTGTTCTGTTTTCTAAAGAAAAACTGAAAATTTCAGAGGAAAGCAGATATTTCTAAACTCGATTTTCTGTCAAATGACCTTTTGACAAAAGAATTTCTACCATTTGTGCTGCTGTCTGCTTGTCAAACAGGGAACTTGCCCACTGGGTTTTCCACAGGTGCTCGACTAAATTTTTTTTTAAAAAACCTCTTACTCGGTGATCAAGTAATGCCAGCCCCCGCAGCTTATCAAAAAACAGCATTTCCATCTTTTGGGAAATTCCACTATTTTGACATTTTTTTAGATCCTAAATTGTAGCAGTTGAAATATTGAATCTTTTCTCAAATAAAATGTTCAGAAAAAAATCTTGATTTAGGAATGTTTAAAAATTTTGGTCCTACTTTTTCCAACTAAATGAAACATACCGAGATTACTGCATCAAAACATTCTGTATGAGCTGAGGTTGCCATTACTGAATGTGCCTGCCAGAGCTGCGGCTGCGTCTCTTGGGATCCCTCTTGCCTCCCTTCACCCCACTGGTGTGGGCGCCATGGCCTGACTGTCTCCCATGATGCACCACAGTTTCTTCCTGTGACCAAGCTCTGCAGTGCAGGCCCATCATGGGGGACATATACTGGAAGGGGAACCAAGCTAATAAGTGAGCATGAGGGGGATGAGGGACCCAAACTACAATTCCCATGGGGCGCTGTGGCAGTTCAGGCAGACACAATGATTAATGTCAACCTGCCCAGAAATAATATGTTTTAATTTGATTTTCGTTTAAAAAAAAAGTCAAAAGAGCTTCACAAAAATCAACATTTTTCCACAGAAAATTTCATGTCTGAAGAAACTGTAATTTTCTATCTAAAAAAACTATCAGTGGGAAATTCCAGACCAGCTCTACTAACCACTGTACAAACACTTGGGGAGACACTGTCCCTGCCCTGAAAATCACACACATATGGGGGAGAATTGTCTCTCCTTCTACAGCCCCTGCACACAGCTGCAGCAGCATATAGGGCAGTAACAGCTCCTTAGCTGGCAGGGGGGAAATTCCCCCAGTCCTAGCATTGTGCCAGACAGTCACAGGCTGTATTGTGCAAGGAAGTTGGAGGAGGCAGTTTGCCTAAGTTACATTGTCACTCCCGCCCTCAGCCCATACAGATCAGCCCAATTCACCTCATTGGTTCATGCAGGCCACATGCGTCCCTAGGTGACTGGAAGCCCAGCACACACTGTGATGGATTCTTTTGATACAGATGTATCAAAAGTCACTTACTCGAGCTTCTGTAACTTGCAGTTTGGATGTTTCAGTCCTTCACACAGAAGCTTCACTCCTGAATAACTCAGGTTATTACCTCTCAGGTTCAGCTTTCTCAGGGACCAGTTTGTGCTGAGCAGAGAGGAGAGATCTCCACAGCAAGCATCAGTGAACTGGCAATCCCAAACCCTGCAGAGATGGAGATGTTAACAGTGAACAGAGAGGAACTGACTGGTTCACTCCGTTTAATTCATTCATCAGTGTACTGAAGCACTAGCTTCAGAGGAGTAGCCGTGTTAGTCTGTATCAGCAAAAAGAACGAGGAGTACTTGTGGCACTTTAGAGACTAACAAATTTATTTGAGCATTAGCTTTCGTGGGTTATAACCCACTTCATCAGATGCATGTAGTGAAAAATACAGTAGGCAGGTTTAAATATACAGCACATGAAAAGATGGGAGTTGCCTTACCAAATGGGGGTCAGTGCTAACGAGGCCAATCCAATCAAGGTGGATGTGGCCTAGTCCCAAAAGTTGACAAGAAGGGGTGAATATCAGCAGAGGGAAAATTACTTTTTGTAGCTACCCAGCCACTCCCAGTCTTTATTCAGGCTTAATTTGATGGTGTCAAGTTTTCAAATTAATTCCAGTTCTGCAGTTTCTCATTGGAGTCTGTTTTTGAAGTTTTTTATTGAAGAATGGCCACTTTTAAGTCTGTTATTGAGTGTCCGGGGAGATTGAAGTGCTCTCCTAATAGTTTTTAAATGTTACAATTATTGATGTCTGATTTATGTCCATTTATTCTTTTGCATAGTGTGGAAGAAAACCCAGTCCTCAGTCTGTGTTTATAGCAACAAGCCAGAGACAGTTTATTTCGAGCAATTGCAAGAGTAGACTGCTTTTAGGCAGGGGGTCCTCCCCACCTTAGGCAGATCTACACTCTACAAGCAGCATAAGACAAGTATTTATACCTTCCTGTTACATATATAAATGGCTAGCGGTTATCCTTTGTTTATACAAACTTCGTCCATATATTACCTTACCTCAAGGTTTCTGCTAAATTAGCATTCCATCCTTATCAGCTAAAAGCAAGGAAAGTACAGCTAAAAGCGAGGTGAAGCAGCATCTCTTAACTCTCACATTGTTAGGGTTAGAGGCCTCTTTTTCTAATTCTGCTTCCACAGTAGAGACTGTCCGGTCTGGCCAATGTACATGGCAGAGGGGCATTGCTGACACATGCTGGCATATATCACATTGGTAGATGTGCAGGTGAACAACCCCCTGATGGTGTGGCTGATGTGGTTAGATCCTATGATGGTGTCCCTTGAATAGATATGTGGACAGAGTTGGCAACAGGGTTTGTTGCAGGTATTGGTTTCTGGGTTAATTTTTTTGTTGTGTGGTGTGTAGTTGTTGGTGAGTATTTGTTTCAGGTTGGGGGCTGTCTGTAAGCAAGGACTGGCCTGTCTCCCAAGGTCTGTGAGAATGAGGGATCGTCCTTCAGGATAGGTTGTAGATCCACGATGATGCGCTGAGGAGGTTTTAGTTGGGGGCTGTAGGTGATGGCTAGTAGTGTTGTTATTTTCTTTGTTGGGCCTGTCCTGTAGTAGGTGACTTCTGGGTACTCTTCTGGCTCTGTCAATCTGTTTCCTCACTTCCCCAGGTGGGTATTGTAGTTTTAAGAATGCTTGATAGAGATCTTGTAGGTGTTTGTCTCTGTCTGAGAGATTGGAACAAATGCGGTGGTATCTTAGGGCTGAGCTGTAGACAATGGATCATGTGATGTGGTCTGGATGAAAGCTGGAGGCATGTAGGTAAGTATAGCAGTCAGTAGATTTCCGGTATAGGATGATGTTTATGTAACCATCGGTTATTTGCACTGTAATGTCCAGGAAGTGGATGTCTCATTTGGACTGGTCCAGGCTGAGGTTGATGGTGGGATGGAAATTGTTCAAATCCTGGTGGAATTCCTCAAGGGCTTCCTTCCCATGGATCCAGATGATGAAGATGTCATCAATGTAGTGCAAGTAGAGTGGGAGTACTAGGGGACGAGAGCTGAGGAAGCGTTCTAAGTCAGCCATAAAAATGTTGGCATACTGTGGGGCCATGCGGGTACCCATTGCAGTTTTGCTGACTTGAAGGTATAAATCATCCCCAAATGTGAAATAGTTGTGGGTGAGGACAAAGGCACAAAGCTCAGCCACCAGGTTTGCCGTACGATTATTGGGGATACTGTTCCTGATGGCTTGTAGTCCATCTTTGTGTGGAATGTTGGTGAAGAGGGATTCTACATCCATAGTGGCCAGGATGGTGTTTTCTGGAAGATCACCAATGGATTGTAGTTTCCTGAGTAAGTCAATGGTGTCTCGAGGATAGCTGGGAGTGCTGGTAGCATAGGGCTTGAGGAGAGAGTCCACATAGCCAGACAATTCTGCTGTCAGGGTGCCAATGCCTGAGATGATGGGGTGTCCAGGATTTCCAGGTTTATGGATCTTGGGTAGCAGATAGAATACCCCTGGTCAGGGCTCTACGGGTGTGTCTGTATAGATTTGTTCATGTGCTTCTTCGGGGAGTTTCTTGAGCAGATGGTGCAGTTTCTTTTGGTAACCCTCAGTGGGATCAGAGGGTACTGGTCTGTAGAATGTGGTGTCAGACAGTTGCCTAGCAGCCTCTCATTCATACTCCGACCTATTTGTGATGACAACAGCACCTTCTTTGTCAGCCTTTTTTATTATAATGTCAGAGTTGTTTCTGAAGGTGTGGATGATGTTGTGTTCTGCACAGCTGAGGTTATGTGGCAAGTGATGCTGTTTTTCCACAATTTCAGCCCGTGCACATTGGCAGAAGCACTCTATGTAGAAGTCCAGTCTTTTGTTTCGACCTTCAGAAGGAATCCATGCAGAATCCTTCTTCTTATAGCGTTGGTAGGAAGGTGTCTGTGGGTTAGTGTGCTGTTCAGTGGTGTGGTGGAAATACTTCTTGAGTCGGAGATGGCGAAAGAAGGATTCCAGGTCACCGCAGAACTGTATCATGTTCGTGGGGGTGGTGGGGAGGAAGGAGAAGCCCTGAGATAGGACAGACTCTTCTGCCAGGCTAAGAGTATAGCTGGATAGATTAACAATATTGTTGATTGAGTTAAGGGTACCACTGTTGTGGCCCCTTGTGGCATGTGTTCAGGCTGCTTCAGCATTTCCCCTTTAGTGCCATGATTTAGTCACTCAGGACTTTCTAAAACTTACCTTTGAGTGAAACATTCCAGTTCTGCTCACTATTGCCCAAGCGTGAATGTCTTCTGCAAGTTTTGGATAAAACAAAAACCCAATCCTGCTATTTTTGCGAATAAGGCAAGTCGGGGGGGGGGGGGCGAGGGAGGAGTGGGAACACACTTTCCTTCATTATCAAATTAAAGTTAAAATTTTAAAAGAAAACCAACAACTCTTGCTCCAGTGCTTGTGAGTATGTGTGCGCTATTTCTTTACATTTGTAGAAGGAAGCCAGGCAAGAGGGATGAGCGAAGGCTCCAGGTAGAAGCTTGAGAGTTAAAGGGAGAGAATAACTTTAGGGATAATGGTCTTGTTTCATTGTCAGAGGAAAGCGACTCTTTCTGACTCTTGACCAGGGGTAGGCAACCTATGGCACATGTGCCAAAGGCTGCACGCGAGCTGATTTTCAGTGGCACTCACACTGCCCGGGTCCTGGCCACCGGTCTGGGGAGATCTGCATTTTAATTTAATTTTAAATGAAGCTTCTTAAACATTTTAAAAACCTTATTTACTTTACATACAACAATAGTTTAGTTATATATTATAGACTTATAGAAAGAGATGTATTACTGGCACGCAAAACCTTAAATCAGAGTGACTAAATGAAGACTCGGCACACCACTTCTGAAAGCTTGCCCACCCCTGCTCTTGACTATTGTCACACAGGAGCACAGAAGTGCCTGCAGAGATAAAGTTAACACTTGTGGGAGAAATGGCCCTTAGGCTGGGGAAGGGCTCTATTGTGTCGTGCAGAAAATGGATTTTCTCTTAGCTGTTATGAACGTTTGTGTACAATCATGAGACTCAATGTACAAAACCCACATTTACCTGCCCAAATGTCTGTGCACACAATTCAGTAATTGTATGTCCAGTTGCTCCTGCAAATGCAGGTGATCTCATAAGTGAAAATAGGACCTCAAAATATTCTCAGTGCAAAATTAGAGAACACTTTTGAAAAGGCTGGTCTAACAAGGAAAGTACAGTAACTCCTCACTTAAAGTCATCCTGGTTAATGTTGTTTCCTTGTTATGTGGCTGATCAATTAGGGAACATGCTCATTTAAAGTTGCGCAATGCTCCCTTATAATGTTGTTTGGCAGCCGCCTGCTTTGTCCACTGCTTGCAGGAAGAGCAGCCTGTTGAAGCTAGTGGTGGGGGCTTGGAACCAGCGTGGACCAGCAGCCTCCCTATCAGCTCCCTGCTCTCCTAAGTTCCCTGTGCAGTTCAGCTGTCCCTCCCCCCACTGCCATGTGCTGCTCCTGTCCTCTGCCTTGGAGCTGCTCCCGGGAGCCTCCTGCTTGCTATGTGTGGGGGAAATGGGGTCTAATATCAGAGTGTACCCCCCCTGCTCCTGCCACCCACTTACCCTATCTCCATAGAGTGGGGTGGGAGGGAGGAGGAATGGGACATGACAAGGCTCAGGACTGAGGGAGCTTGCAGGCACAGCTGCTTTCTCAACTTCCTGATCTAAAAAGGCAGTGTACTTAGAGAGGGGTCAGTGTCCTTAAAGGGGCAATGCACATCTCTCTCACACACACACACAGGATGTGTGTCTCTGTCTGCCATGCTGTCTTCCCCCCCTCTATTTGTGCTACCTTGTAGAGTATGAGGCTACATTAACAACAATGTGTTAACCCTTGAGGGCTCAGCTGAGTTCTAGTTCCTCATTTAGCAGTAAGGCATTCCCTGGGAAATAACCCACCCTTTTCCAACCTCTGATTCCACCACCTCAAACAAGCTTCACAATCATCATTGCTGTGTACAGTATTAAATTGTTTGTTTAAAACTTATACTGTGTATACATATATAGATATATATATATATATATATATATATATATATATATATATATATATATATAGATAATATAGTCTTTTGTCTGGTGACATATATTTCCCTGAAACCTAAGCCCCCCTATTTACATTAATTCTTATGGGGAAATTGGATTCGCTTAACAGCATTTCTCTTAAAGTTGCATTTTTCAGGAACATGACTACAAAGCTAAGTGAGGAGTTATTGTATCAAGGAACCCAGCAATGACTTACACTAATTTCTGCAGTTTACATCTGGGATGTTTCAGTCCTTCACACAGAAGTTTAATTCCTGAATCTCCCAGTTTATTCCCACTCAGCTCCAGTTCAGTCAGGGACTGGTTTGTAGTGAGGGCAGAAGAGAGATTCCCACAGCAAGCAGCTGTGAGACCGCACTGCCGCAATCTGCAAAGGGAACAGAGAGAACAATAACCATCTCCTTCCATAAAGGGGTCAGTATTTGCTTTATTTAGTTCAGTGATACTTTCTTCATTCTGGTAACTTGGTAGTTTCACTGTCTATAAAGGCTGTATACCTGTCACCAAATGTATTTTAATTATTAAAATTCAATATGTGATGAGTTACTGATTCAGATTGTATTTGTACACAGTGCAAGAATAGTTTCAGAATATTTCACATAGCATCCCACAAAAATACAGAAATTGGATAATCATCTGATATGATATGCACATTCTGTGCACATATTCCCACCTGCCAAGCCCTGTGCTTAACAAGCTAAGTTCCTGTAGAGGATGAGAGCTTTGGTCATCTCATTAGACTAGTGGAGTACACTGCCAGTTCCCCTCAAGGTTTCTTGCCTACATCACGATCCCTGATTCACTCTCTTATTTTTAAATGAAAATATTTTCAATTTTTTTTAATTGACAAGCACAATGACATTGCATTTCAGAAACTAACAAAGTTTAAATGATTCTGAAATGTTCACAATGTTTCTTTCAGGTTTTTCAACCAGTTCCACTGCCAGCCCTGCACCCACCCCCTGGGTCAAAGATGGAAGTGGTCTCTACCCTGCTTAGCAGCATCACTAGCAACCCTGAACCAACTGAGGGCTATGACAAGGTTAGGTAAGATATAAGTGTAGACCTCAGCTGTAAAATACCTCAGCTGAATCAGAGTTACTAGAGATGATGAGTAAACAGAAGAGAACAGACAATAAAAACCTGTCAGTCCTCTTCTTTCTACACTAACAAATCTCGTTGTCACGTAGAATCCCTCACACAACAGGCCAAAATTAGCACCATTTTCACTCCATATAAAATTGGATGTGATTTTTTAGTAAAACTTTTCTCCAAATGGTATCTCTGTGACATTCTGTACCTTGGGGGAGTGTACTGTAACCCCCATATTCTTCATTTTCATATAATCGTGATCTTACATATAAAGCATGCTATGTAAGGTATCAGGGAAAGGTTATGATCTGCTGAAAGTCATTTCTCTATCCATATATGTGTATCATTAATGCATAGGAAGTTATAGGAATTGTGTTGTATGGAGTTCACCAAAACATGCTGTAAGTTGGGGAATCAGCCAGATATTAGCTCCCCAGAGGCAACAGTAAGGACAGTAACCAATGTGCGGCGGGGTGTCAAACAACCCATCAACAACCATTGTCCAGCAAGGGAGCTACAATGCAGTGATTCACCTGCATGAGGCCACACCAGGGGAATTGCTAAACCTTGTTTAGAGAAACTCAGCAATGCCCCCTACCCCATACAAGCCTGGACTTGTGCTCCCCAAACACATCGACTGAGGGTATAAAACAGACAGAGTGGACACATACTGGGCCCTTCTCCTGCCCCCTCACCCATGCTGCAAGAAACCAAGACTCTGAGAAGAAGACAAGACTCCAACACAGGAGACTGGCACAGGTTTAAGGAACAAACCTGTATATTAAGGACTGCAATATCCAGTGGGGTGAGAAAAACTGCTCAATCTACTTGTTGCCCAGTCTAATAGGGTTGAGAGTTTAGATTGTATGTTTATATTTTATTGTATTTTGGTAACCACTCTGACTTTTCGTCTATCACTTATAATCACTTAAAATCTATCTTTCATAGTTAATAAATGGGTTTGTTTATTCTACCTGAAGTAGTGTGTTTGGTTTGAAGAGTCTCAGAGACTCCCCTTGGGATAACAAGCCTGGTACATATCAATTTATTTGTTAAACTGATGGACTCATATAAGCTTGCAGCATCACTGGACACTGCAAGACGGAGGTTCCTAGGGTTGTGTGTGGGACTGGAGATATTGGCTAGTGTCATTTGGTTGCAGAATCCAAGGAGCAGCTTACATGCCAGAGGCTGTGTGTGAACAGCCCAGGAGTGGTAATGCTGGCTCCCAGAGTCAAGGATTGGAATGACTTAACAGCATCATACAAATAGTTAATTACTAAGTAAAGCAGTGTCACCTTCACTTCCCTGAAACTAATGACATGGATAAGGTTTTACAGGATCAGGCTCTAGTAGCATTCTCACACCAAAACACATCAATGAATAATCTTGATGATTTACAGTTTTTTGCCTAGAAAACAATATATCCTTCCTACAAAATACTTAATGCCTCCCTTACCTTCAGAAACATGAAAAACATGGTTATGATTTATTCAGATAATTGTGACTGTAATTTCTACTTGTCCTCTGCTCAACCCCCGCTCACCTTGTATCAGTTTATTATGCCCGCTTGTAGTGCCTGGTATTCACCTAGGCTGGGTGTGTGAGATGCTGTGCAGAGGGTGGGTCTCTCTCACACTATTAGCGTTAGGCTGGATTAGTCTCTGTGAAGGTACTCCACAGCTGCTCCGTGCCCTAGGTGAGGAGGAGTCTTCCACCTTGTGCATCAGCCCAGCACTTGCCTACTTACTGGGCGGGGGCAGAGAAGAGGGTTTGCCACACAGTTAGTTTAGTGGTTTCATGTCAAATGGAGTTTGATTCTTAAAGTGTTTACTATGATTTGCAGCTCAGAGATACATTTTAAATGGAATACAGAGTAATACCAGACAATGGGTAGAAATGCATTGCTGCCAAACTCCTGGCATAGCAGCAGTAACAAAAGAGCTAAAGAAAGGAGTTTGCTTACACTATTGTTTTTAGTTTACAGTTTGGATCCTTCAGTCCTTGACACAATGAGTGTGCAGTTGAAGTTCTCATATCTTTAATCCCTGGGTTCCTAGAAGAGAGAACGGAAGTTGAAAACATCATTTCCTAAAGGCAGATTTCCCATCTCCTTTCCTGACGATGATGGGGTAGGTTTTATTCCACAGCAGACATTTATTATCCATTTTAAAAAGAAAACAAAGAGAAGCATCTGAAGACACCACAGTCCATTCTTCTGATGTCATGTTAGCTATTCATTCCTAAAAGCAGTGTAACCCACACTAACCCTGTGCAGCATTTGTCCCCCTCTAGTGGATGGGTTATGTAAAAGAGGATTATGGGTGAGCTGCTGCTTTCAGTGAAAATCCTGCTTTGCCTTTTCAATTTGGTATAGGAGAAGAAATTTGTCTCAGAAGAATGGAAAAGAGAGTACTTAATCAAAATCCCTTAAAAATATGATCTGAGTGATTGTGACAACTGGTACAAGATTACACTGCTTTCAGGCCCAGGGAACGTTTTCTGTGCAATCATCCTAAATCAGAATTAACTAAAGTATTAATTTGAAGTAGATTAGTTAAACTGCATTAAATTCCCATGTAGACGTCATTATTCAGAATTAAAATGGCCTTTGAAAGTGAATTAAACTAAACCTAATTAAGGCCACTTTAATTCTGAATAACAACATCCTCACAGAGATTTAATATAGTTTAACAAATCTACTTCAAATGTATATGCTCAGTTAATTCAGATTAACTTTCCTGCATGTCCCCATGTAGACAAGCCTTTAAAGGCCACAGATAGCAGAGAACAAGCTGTTTTTTGGCCACATAGAACTTTTGTAAACAGCAGAACAAAGTAATGAATGGCTGTTGCCAGCAGTCTTGAATTTTGTGGGTTTCCGAAAGGTATTTGACGGTGTAGATAGGAAATCATAGTGCCAGAGAAAATCATTCAAATTACTATAAAGTTGTATCAGAAAGCTCAGTGTACCATAAGGATAAACCAAGAGTTAGTTAATGTTAATGCTGGTATCAGGCAAGGTTGTATCTTGTCCCTCACAATGTTTGGATTTGCTACTGACTTCGACAGACTGTCAGTATGGAGATGTGCATTGTGTGGATAGATGGGGAGGTTGGAGATGTAGACTTTGCAGATGACATTTGTCTTATAAATAAATGAGCTAAAGATAGGCAGCAAATGACAGATGATCTTGCAAATACTGCCAAGGAAGTAGATCTTACTATTAATCAATTAAAGACAGAAATTATCAAAATTAATTTATGTAGCAAAACTTTTATCTATTTGAGACATGAAGTCTTGAAAATACTGGTGATTGCATTTGATATAAAGCGCAGAATAGGTGAAGCGAGTGCTGTATTTCAAAAACTAAGTTCAATATGGAAGTCAAATATGATTAGCAAAATCATCAAAACTTAGGATCTATATGGAGCAGAGTTCTGGAAAAAATAAGTCAATTTAATGCAAATTGACAAGAGTTCATTGGTGGCGTCTCCATAGACAGGTAGTATTGGATGCGACCCACAATGGTAAATAGGTTTGAGAACCACTGGCATAGACTATTCAAAGTAGAATGGGTGGACATTTAGTTGGTGTTGGTCCTGCTTTGAGCAGAGGGTTGAACCAGATGACCTCCTGAGGTCTCTTCCAACCGTAATATTCTATGATTCTCTGACAGAATAAGTAGTGAAGAGGTGTTAGAATGAGCACAACTATCTACTACAATAAAAGTGGTATGGAAGAAGAGATGGACATGCTTCGGACATCTTTTTAAAATGTTCAGAAGAGGTTACCCAAACAGGCCTCTTTGTTTACTCCAGGGCAAGAGACAGAGAGACGGACCTAAAGGCACAGTCTGTAGCTCCATAAAGGCTGAAGTGGCATTATTACAGCTGAATATATAAGACCTGGAAAACAAGCCCAGCACAGGGATAACTGGCACTGTTTGATATCTGCCTTCTGCTCAGTTAGCGTGAAAAGAATGACGAAGATGCTGCTGATGCCTTCAGTCTAATGGGCCTGATCCTTTAATTGGAGTCAAGGGGGCTAATCTCTAGGGGCATAGAGATTTTCAAATCCCCTTCCACATACACACAGCTGTTACCAATAGCATTACTACCCAGAAGAGAAGAAATTAAGGATACTGCCCAGCAGAGCCTACACACAGATCAATATCTCTCCTCTCCAGGTGGGCGAATGCAGTGGCCCTGCCTCCATCAGCAGCCAGGTGGAGCTATATTGTAGATGTTGACTAATGGCTGGGGAACACCTGTGACATGGCCTGTTACTGGGCAGTGCAGGAAACAGCATGGCTTGGATGCTGTATGAACAGGAGTTTATTGAGTAGGAACAGGGAGGTTACATTTCTCCTCTATACAGCACTGTGAAGCTGGTGAAGCTAAAATGTTTGCTCCAGTTCTGGTGTCCAGCTTCAGAAGGGATGCTGAAAAATTGGAAAGGGTTCAGAGAAGAATGCAACCATTATTTGAGGACTGGAAAACCTGTGTTACAATGAAAATGTTAAAGGGGCTCTGTCACACTTATCAAAGAGAAGGCTGAGAGGTGATTTGAGTATGATCTATAGGCACCAACCTGGGTTGAAGATAGGTGATAACAGAAGGGTTTAACCTAGCAGACAAAGGCAGCACAAGGCAGCACAAGATCAATGGGTGCAAGTTGAAGCTTGATACATTCAAACTGGAACTAAGGTCACATTCTTCATTCATTAGCTATTGGAATAACCTTCCCAGGGACATAGGGGATCCTCCATCACTTGAAATCTTTAAATTAAGTTTGTGTATCTTTCTAGAAGCTATGCTCAAGCTCACTGTGCGAAAATCTATGGCCTGCATTATGTAGGAGGTCAAATGGGATGATCACAATGGTCCTTTCTGGCCACAAAATCTATTAATCTGAACCAGTTATTAGCGGGGTGGGGATGGAGAAGGGAGTTGCTGTTGTGATGTTAGTGAATGAGGCCACTGTTCTATTTTATTTTATTTAATTCTCATTGTTCTGTGTGAGGCTTCCTGTCTCTCCGGGTCGACGCGGAGAGTTCGACTTCTCCGAGTTCGAACTATCGCGTCTAATCAAGACACGATAGTTTGAACTCCCCACGCGCTCCGGTCGACTCCAGAACTCCACCACCACGAACGGCAGTGGCGGAGTCGACCCTGGAGCCGTGGACTTCGATCCCGCGGCGTCTGGATGGGTGAGTAGTTTGAACTAGGGTACTTCGAGTTCAGCTATGCTATTTGTGTAGATGAACTTGCGTACCTTAGTTCAACCCCCCCCCTTAGTGTAGACCAGGCCTAAGTCACTGTAGCTGAATTTTGAAATGATAAATGTCACTAAATTGTTAAACAATGTAGCACTAGAAACTCAGACTTCAGGTCGTGCAACCTGAGTTTCAGTTCTGGGATGTGTGCACTTAGAATAGCTGTATTGCTTAACTGAACAAACATCTGATTATGCCATTGTGTGGCAAGTGGTCCCTTGCTGGGCTGAGATACACCAAATTTGTCCAAGAGCCTATTGCGTTCAGGATCAAGCAATGCATTTCTGGTTACTTCTCCCTTAGGACAGAGAGATCAGAGCTGTCAAATAGACTTTTAAATTCAACAAAGCAAACTAGCAATGGTCTTTGAAATCTCTCTTCAAAAGGAAGCTGATTTTCTGAAATTGAGATAATATTTAGCTATGCAACCACTCCAAGCCCATAGCAGCTTGCTTCCTCATCCTTCTATCTCATACAAGCTAGTTTCCCAGGAAGATCATTTGTTCCAGCTGTTTCTGGATCTTTCTGGTTAACCCTCACTTCTCTACTCCTGCCTTCCCTGAAATCATGAGGTTTTCTGACCCAGCTACCTCGACCCTACCAGGTCTGGAGGGACAGTGTAACCTCATTTTACTGGGAAAGACGAGGACAAATCTGCAAATATCTTATAAAGCTCTGAAAAAAAGACAGTATAATGGTGACATCACAAGATGCCACTCTAAGGATTTATGGATTTCTATTAAATAAACTTGATACTTACAGAGGAAATAACCATTTCTGTAGCTTTGCTATCCATCCTTCTTCTCGTTCTCCAATCCCAAGCATACATTTACATAGGTAAAGTGACTGATTACTACAACAGTTCTTTACACAGAATGAAAGAGCAATTTCATCTGCTGTTGTAAGCCTGATGCGTTCCAGTCTAATTTCTTGGAAATTAGCCATGGCGCGTTTCACAAACTCTTCTTCCCGACTTTCATACAAACAGTGAAACAACTCAAGCTGGTCATGCAGTTCCTCAGAGTCCTTATAGGGCAGAGAGGAGATTTTTTTAGCTTCTGCTTCAAACCACTTCAATAATTCCAGCTTTACTGCAGATGATGTTTTACAGTGTAACTTTTTCTCCATATCATTTAGTCTCCCTTTATTTAAGAGACCAAACAAGAAACGTACTGTTAACATCAAATAGTTATTTTTAGATGGTCCATACATTTTTAACAAGTGGTTTAAATCTTTCTTAGAAATCGATGATTTTTTCTTTGTTTCTTCATCTTTCTCTAGCACATAGAACAAAGCTGCAAAAAACTCTTGGAAACTCAAGTGAATGAAACTGTAGACACCTTCACATTCTGTGTCTTTTTGAAAAATATTTTTACCCAGAAAAAGAGTCTGAATGTTAGACAAGGATAAATTGTGCTTCTTCAGGTCATCTTCTTCAAACAGGATTTTCCGTTCTAAAATTCCATCCGCAGCCAATAAGCAAAGCTTCCACAGGGTAGTTTTAGATGGTTGCATATGTATTGAGTCAGTGAAATGATCAGTTAGCACAGTGGACAGAAAGAGCAAATATACTGAGGTGGTTGTTTTTGAAGTTTGTGCAAGATCTTCCTTTTTTTCCATCTTTTGCTTCATAACCGTGCAGACGATCCAACACACAATGGGGACAAAGCACATGGTGAAGAGCATTTCATTTTCTTTGACAAAATTAAAAGCTTGTGTTGCTTTCTTTTCATCACCAAAGAATTTATGAAAATATTCTTTCCTCTCTTCTCCAGAAAATCCCATTATCTCTGCATAACATGGAAATTTCAAATTCTGCTTTAATTTCTCCAGAGCAGTTGGTCTTGTAGTGATCAGTAAGAAGGATTTTTGTAGAAGTTTCTTTCTCAATAAGCCGCACAGTACAGTTTTCATTGGCTTCTTCTCAAATGGGTCAGTACACAGACTAACTTCATCAATATCTAGAAAGGAATTCAATTCATCAAAACCATCTATTATGAACAGGAGTTTTTCTGGCTTCTCAAAGATTTCTTTAATTGGTCCTTTTCCATTAGGACAATTGTCTAAAACCAAATCAGCAGCACTTTTCTGTGCAGTAACAAGATTTATTTTTCTGCAATTTATATAGAAAACATAATCAAACTTTTTCTGATAGAGTTTTCCAGCTGCCCAGTCCAACATAATCTTTTTTGCTGTCGTTGTTTTCCCAATTCCAGCTGTTCCCTGCAGCACAACAGTTCTTGTGATTTGTTGATTTCTACCAGGATCAAATAAAGCACTAATCTTAGTGAGATTAGTTTGTTGAGCCATCAACTGTGCATGTCTCTTTCGTTTGGTGATTATTTCATGTTCTTTCTCCTCCCGTCCCTGATGTTCCTTTACAATAAGCAGTTTTGTGTATCTTTTGTCTACACTCACACATTCACCCAGGCGAGAATTCCTATCTTCTATTATTTGGTATTCTCCTTGTATATGTTCTCTATACTTCTTCCGGTAATCTAATTCAATGACAATGGCATGAAGCATTAGACATACTGAGTACAGGTATTCAAACAAAGGTCATGTGAATTGCCACTCATTGGTTATATCCTCAAGTTGGACAGATCAAAATATTGGTGGCATTCTACTCTCTCCGTTCTCCCCCTCTTTCGGCCAGCATTCCCACCATCATGTGACTTGTACAATTCTAGCAAAATGTCATGTAAAAATAGTCTCTTGTGTTTTATAGTTTAATTATTTTGTCCTTGATCATCTCTCACCTTGATTCTGATTTAGCAAAGCCCTTATGCGCAAACTGAAGTTCCATTACAATAAATGAAATCTGAGCATGTGCTTAAAGTTAAGAATTTGCTCAACTGCTTTTCTGAATAAGGATAATTTGACTCATTCCTTTTCTCTTTCTTCTGATTTTTTCTTCTAATTTCTGTCTTATTTCTTTATTTCCCCCCTTTCCCCGCTGCCCCAGGTACTGTGAGTCTTCTTTTTTCTCATTTTTAATTACTTCTCTTCTTGCTCCCTGGTTGTATTTTCTCTCCTCTCCTGTTGCTAGCTCTTTTAATCCCTTTCTGTTTTTCTCACCTCAAGATGCTCGTCTCTGCTTCACCCTCCATCCCCATTCCCTGCTACTGCCACTCCAACAACTGGAGGATAGGACTGGACACCGATGATGAGTCTGGGCCCATCTCTAGTCCTGTGCAGTGCAGTGTGGGAGGTGGAGTGCCAGTGTTTCAGTGGACAGCTGACTTGCTTATGAAGACACTGTCTACACTATGTTAGATGTGTTAGAAAGACAGACTTTAAAATGTTTCGAACCATGGGCACCACTACACCAGTCTACAGGCTGTGTGCATAGGGCCAAACCATAGGAGCAAATTTTAAAAACAACAAAAAACATGTTCTAGCCTGAGTACGAGCACACAGACCAACCAAGATGCATTACATGATTTAGCAATATTCATGTGTGAACCATTTCTACAAATGGTCATCAGACATAATTCCTAATACAGTGTAAATTGACCCAATACGTGCACAGTAAATGACTTCTTCATAGGAAGCAGCCCTGCCTGTGTCAGTGTGGGATTTGTGACTTTATAATAGTTTGGCCATAACAGTTTCATGTGTTTGTTCTTTCTTCATAGGTCAATAGTACAGTCCTTTAATTATATTTACTGTTGTTCTCTGAGTTCCCTTCATTTGAGATGCATCTTTTTGGCATAATTGGACTAAGAAGTGGATGTGGTATTCTAAATGCAGTCTTACCACAGCCTTTCAGAGAGGGATGATCATCTCCCTGCTCCTTGGTATGACGTATCTCTGCACATGGTCCCAGGTCCCAGTGTCTGTTGTTCCCTCTTGTTTCTTCAACTTTTGCTTTTTTCTCCTTTTCCTTTGAAAAAACTAACAAGAGAGATTCTAATCTTAATTATTAATTCTAATAATACCATAGCGTTTAAGGCCCAGAAGAGACTAGACTATTATGTGCCAGAGGCAGAGAATAGGAGAGATTGAGGTGCACCAGTGTCTGAAGCCCATGCAATGGCAGGGAATTGATTAAGTGAGATACACCCAGATAATCCTGGCAAGTTAACCACACCCACACACTGCACAGGGAGCTGGAAAAAACCCGCAAAATCACGGCCAATCTGACCTGCTGGTTTACATGCACAAGTTATAAAATCCTACCCAGGGTTTTATTATGCAATTGCCACCTCTTCCAAAACTATAGTGTCACTAATACTATTTCTATAATAGGGCTAGATTGTACCTGGTGTTTATGCAGATGTGGAGGGAGAAGGCATGGTCCTAATTCCCTCACAAAACCCAGGGATAATTGTAGTACTTACTCTCAGGGGAGCAGAGGGACTGCATCCATGGGAGAACCAGCACCCCAAAAGGTCAATGAAAAGCAGAGAGGAGGTAGAGCCCTGACCCTGTTCTACTCCACATCTGACTGCTGAGCAGGAGCAGCACACATGGGAGTATATTAGAGCTGGTTAGAAATGTTTTTCCCCACTATAGAAAATTTTAAGTTTTTGGCCAAAACAAAATAAAACACAAAAACAACAAACAAACAAACAAACAAACAAAATCTTTATTTTCAGCCAAAACATTTTGACTTTCGAGGGTTTTTTAAGTAAAAAATGTTGCTGTGATGCCATATTGGAATTGTAGTTTGGCTGCCTTATGCTCCCCTTCTCCTTTATGGGTCAAGCTTCCCAGTTTGACTACATCTTCCATGATGCACCACAGTTTTCTCGCTTGCTGATCCACCATGTTGCATTGTGGGAGATGTAGTCAAGAGAGGGAGCCTGGCCCAAACAAAAGAAAGGGGTCATGAGGTACCTGAGACTCCTACACTGCACTCCAGGAGCATTTCAGAATCAAAATGTTTCTGTTTTCATGAGAAAAGTTTTTGGTTTTTTTCCCCATGGAAAGCCGACAATCCCCTTCTGCGCCCCTCCTCCCCGCCCCCCCCCCCCGAAAAAAAATTGTTTTGACAAAAACCCAATTTTCTGTTGACTATATGCTGTGCCTTGTTGGTCACACTTCCCATGCATGCCAGGGAGCTCATGGAGATTGTAGGTGCTGAAATAAGGGACTGAATGTCTCTTTGATCTTTACAGGCCACAAGCAAGGCTTACAAAAGTTTCCTGAGCCTGAAAGCATTTGCACTGGTCTTTCCAAAGCATTTCTCTGATCCAAGAATTCACAAAAAATTAGAACTTGAAATAGGGTGTCACCAAATTTATTTATTATGTTTTTTCAATATTTTTCTTGTGAAAATTATGTAAAATGCCAAAGTTTCTGAAATGTAAAAATAGTTAAGATTCGTCCCTTAGCTGTCTACACTAGGAGTTTATGTCGAATTTAGCAGCGTTAATTCGATTTAACCGTGCACCCGTCCACACCAGGAAGCTGATTAGTTCGACCTAGAGGGCTCTTTAGTTCGAATTCGGTACTCCACCCCGAGGGGTAGAGGCTAAATTCGACATGGCTATGTCGAGTTAGCCTATGTGTGGACGGAAATCAACCTTAGTAGCTCCGGGAGCTATCCCACAGTGCACCACTGTGTTGACGCTCTGGACAGCAGTCCGAGCTCAGATGTTCTGATCAGCCATACAGGAAAAGCCCCGGGAAAATTTGAATTCCTTTTCCTTTCTGGCCATTTTGAATCTCAGTTCCTGGTTGGACATCGGGGCGAGCTCAGCAGCACCGGCAGCGATGCAGAGCTCTCCAGCAGAGGGGTCCATGCAATCTCAGAGTAGAAAGAGGGCCCCAGCATGGACTGACCGGGAAGTCTTGGATCTGATCGCTGTGTGGGGCGATGAGTCTGTGCTTTCGGAGCTGCGCTCCAAAAAACGGAATGCAAAGACCTATGAGAAGGTCTCCAAAGCCATGGCACTCAGAGGATACAGCCGGGATGCAACGCAGTGCCGCGTGAAAATCAAGGACCTGAGACAAGGCTACCAAAAAATCAAAGCGGCAAACGGATGCTCCGGAGCCCAGCCCCAGACATGCCGCTTCTACGAGGCACTGCATGCCATTCTCGGTGGGTCTGCCACCACTGCCCCACCAGTGACCGTGGACTCTGAGGATGGGATAGTGTCGACGGGCAGTTTCTCGGCGATGTTTGCGGATGGGGAAGATGAGGAAGGGTTTGTGGAGGATGAGGCAGGCGACAGCGCTTACAATACTGATTTCCCCGACAGCCAGGATCTCTTCATCACCCTCACGGAGATCCCCTACCAACCCTCACCGGCCGTTAACCCGGACTCTGAATCAGGGAAAGGATCAGTCGGTAAGTGCTATAAACATGTAAACATTTATTTTTTAAAAAACAGGAATAAAAACTATATGAAAAGAAGGTCAATACATATAGGGATCGAACAGAAATCCTCTTGGGACACTTCCACGAAGCTCTCGTAGAGGTACTCGAAAAGCCTCCGCAGGAGGTTCCTGGGGAGAGGTGCCTTATTGGGTGCTCCGTGGAAGCACACTCTTCCGCCCCAGGCCATCCTGAGGTACAGTGGGAGCATTGCCTCCACCAGCATGGCAGCATAGGGCCCTGGTCTGTGCAGGGATTCATGCAGCATGCGCTCTCTGTCTCTCCTAGTGACCCGCCTCAGGGTGATCTCGCTCGGCGACTGCTGCATCTAATTAGGGGAATTACTGTAATGTTACTATTGTGAATGCTTGACTTTTCCTTTGCATAACAATGACCGTCGTTTAACAGCCACTTAGTGGAGGCTGCAGAGGGAAAGCATACAGGCCTGGCTGCTACACGGATTCTGCTGTCCTGCCCCGCTTGTCCGATCTCCAGTGCAAGACCCCAGGCAATGAAAGCGAATGCCGAAAATTCGAACTTGTCCTGAGAGCACATGAGATAGGTGCCCTGTATGGTCTTGCTCACAGAAACTGAGTAGACTGTGTTCAGTGTTCGCAAACATGTATCTTTGCAAGGAAATCACTTCCTTTTTCCCATCACACAGCTGCGGCTCTTTCCTGAACTGCCCGGGCATCCCCCTCATAGAGGCTGGCGCAGATTAGGCGGCGAAAGAAAAAGACTCGGGACGAGATGTTCACTGAACTGATGGCCTGCTCCAGAGCCGAGGTGGCCCAGCAGAGCCAGTGGAGGGAGATCCTCTCTCAGCAGCAGCGCTCACACAGCGAACGGGAGGACAGGTGGCGGCAGGAAGACCAGCAGGCGACTCAAACGCTGCTTGGACTAATGAGGGAGCAAACAGACACGCTCTGGCGCCTTGTGGATGTTCTGCAGGACCGCAGGCAGGAGCAGAGAGCCCCCCTGAACTGTATCTGCAACCGCCCTCCCCCGTCACAAAGTTCTGTCCCCCCCTCACCCAAAATCACAAGAAGGAGAGGCGCTAGGGGCCGTGAAAACTGTCACTCCACCCCAGCAGAGCGCTCATATACCAAACAGCTCTCATTCCCTAAAGTATGAGAATTGCTTCCCTTCCTGACTCACCCGATCCAAAATCCCAGTTTCATCCCCCAACTGTGTAGTTGAGTATTAAAAATAGTTTGCTGTTCATTACTGTTTCCGTCGTGTTTCTTTGCAGAAGACTTTGTGTGAAGGGGAGAAAGGGGTTTGTTAATTGCATAGGACAGCCACCATTACCAGGGTACAGACATGGGGGCAGGATCAACAGCAGGTCACACACAGAGTGCAGTCACTAGGCACCCGGGTCACTCTGGGAGGTGTATGCTGCCCCAGGTCAGTCTGGGAGGTGTATGCTGCCCCAGGGTCCGAGCACCTGGCATCCACAAATGGCAAGGCAGGCTGCCCTTACCATGCCCTTCCACCCTAGCCACGAACCTCTCCAATGCCCTGAGCCCCAGCCAGAGCCATCATCCCCCTACACCTACTCACCCTTCCCACACACCCCTCACCCCTTCCTGCAAACCCACCTCTTCCTGCACACCCTCCTGTAACCGTCCTCCCCCCAGAGACTGCTGTAGGAGCAGGAGCCTGTCAGTCCTCGAGTGTAGAAGCGGTCTGTACATCACTGCACACCGTACCCACTACAGTCTGCGTCCCTGTTTGAACCCTTTGACGTGAATTCGTTAGTAAAGAAAACTTTGTTAATTAAAAATGTTCCAATAACTTTATTTTTAAACGTCTGTTGGAAGGGGGGAAACATGGTGAACGGGGTATGTAACCGCTGAAAAAAGTCAATAGTAACTGAAACAGGGGCAGGTTCAGCTTCTCTGTAAAGAGACTGGACAGTCATAGGTTACCCTGCTCTCTGAGGAACCTAGCTTTCAAAGCCTCCCGGATGCACAGCGCTTCCCGCTGGGCTCTTCTAATTGCACGGCTGTCTGGCTGAGCGTAATCAGCAGCCAGGCGATTTGCCTCAACCTCCCATCCCGCCATAAAGGTCTCCCCCTTGCTCTCACAGAGATTGTGGAGCACACAGCAAGCTGCAATAACAATGGGGATATTGGTTTCGCTGAGATCCGAGCGAGTCAGTAAGCTCCTCCATCTCCCCTTGAGACGTCCGAAAGCACACTCCACCACCATTCTGCACTTGCTCAGCCAGTAGTTGAAGAGCTCCTTGTCACTGTCCAGGGCGCCTGTATAGGGCTTCATGAGCCAGGGCATTAGCGGTAGGCTGGGTCCCCGAGGATCACTGTAGGCATCTCCACATCCCCAACAGTTATTTTGTGGTCCGAGAAGAAACTACCTTCCTGCAGGCGTCTAAACAGACAAGACTTCCTGAAAACACGCGCGTCATGAACCTTGCCCGGCCACCCGACGTAGATGTAGGTAAAACGTCCCCTATGGTCCACCAGTGCTTGCAGCACCATTGAAAAGTAGCCCTTTCGGTTAATATACTGGCTGGCCTGGTGGGCCGGTCCCAGGATAGGGATGTGAGTGCCATCTATAGGCCCACCGCAGTTTGGGAATCCCATCGCGGCGAAGCCATCTATGACAAGCTGGACGTTTTCCAGGGTCACTACCTTTGAGAGCAGTAGGTCAACGATTGCGTGGGCTACTTGCATCACAGCAACCCCGACGGTAGATTTGCCCACGCCAAAGTGGTTCGCTACTGACCGGTAGCTGTCTGGCGTTGCAAGTTTCCAGATGGCTATGGCCACTCGCTTCTGCACACTCAGGGCTGCTCGCATCCGGGTGTCCTGGCGCTTCAGGGCAGGGGCCAGCAAGTCACACAGTTCAAGGAAAGTGCCCTTACGCATCCTGAAGTTTCGCAGCCACTGTGATTCATCCCAGACCTGCAGCACTATGCGGTCCCACCAGTCCGTGCTTGTTTCCCGGGCCCAGAATCGCCGTCCCACAGCATGAACGTGACCCATTGCCACCATGATCTCCGCGGCGCGGGATCCCGTGCTTTGTGAGAGGTCTGTGCCACTCTCACACTTCATGTCCTCACCGCGCTGCCGGAGCCTCCTCGCCCGATTTCTCAGCAGCTGACTGTGGAAGAGGTGGACGATAAGGTGCGAGGAGTTGACAACAGCCATAAGTGCAGCAATGATCGCAGCGGGCTCCATGCTCGCAGTGCTGTGGCTTCTGCGCTGTCACTGACCAGAAAAGTGCGCTAACAGATTTCCCGCCGGCGCTTTCAGGGAGGGAGGGCGGGAGTGACGGTTGAATGACGACAGTTACCCAAAACCACCCTCGACACATTTTTCCCCCAGCAGGCATTGGGGGCTCTACCCAGCATTCCAATGGGAAGCGGGGACTGCGGGAACTGTGGGATAGCTGCCCAGAATGCACCGCTTCCAATGTCGACGCTTGCCCCGTTAGTGTGGACTCACAAAGTCGAATTAGTGTCCTTAGTGTGGATACACAAATTCGACTTCATAAGGTCGAATCCACAAATTCGACCTAAGTTAATTCGAACTACTCTTGTAGTGTAGACATACCCTAAGATCCAATCTGAAAGGGAACAGGAATGCCAGGCCATTTATCACAGCTTTCTTCTGACATCGCCTGCCTGTACAGTATCCATATAGCAACTTGTGTGTTCCCTCTCATGTTGGAACATCCAATTTCACATGCTCACTAGGAAAATCCTGCATCCCTGCTTTGAATCACTCTGGCTCCCACTAGCTTTCCCTTGTGTCTTGGAACCTACTTGATATTATTAACCGCCTACAGCTGTTCCCATTTCTGCTGTATCTTTTTAGGGGTTTGGTGGGAGGGGGAATATTGAATAAGTGTTTCCCAGGAGTCGCAGCAGCTTTAGACTGTTTACCCAATTTTGTTTCCTCCATGACTTTAGCAGCAAAATGTCGCAGGTTGATCTGATTGATGATTTCGGGGGTTACATCCATCACATCTTCCCCACAGTAGTCTAACAAGCGAGGCACAACATCTAAAACATTGGCTTTCTCTAGCTCACCATGGGGGATGTTGTTTTCCATCATCATCAGATTTTGAGATTTAAAAGATTGAAATAGAAACTATCTGAGAGATTGCCAAGTCGCTGCACAAGGACGTGCCTGCCTGACGGAGCTCACTGTCTACACCAAGTAACTGCCCCCTGCATTGTGCTCTGGAGGCTACTAAACTCTCCCCCTGGGGAAATGTCCAGGTCAGTGAATTCCAAAGGCCTCTAGGGAGAGCCCCACTGCCAGCCCCAGAGCTTCCATCCCAGGGACCCCGGGAAGAACCAGCCCAGCTGAGCTCCACTGGCACCGTGGGTGAGAGGAACAGGAATGACTGTAACAGGGTCATTCATTGCACTGAATTTGTTTTGTTTTGTTTATTTGTAATGAAAAATAGCCTTGAAGATAAAGTTCCTGCCTGGAACCCCAGAAAAGTCTCATGGAGCCAGTCAGCTGTTTGGTGATAATTAAGGCTAAGATTTTTTCATGGTTATTTTCTCATGGTTATTTTTAGTAAAAGTCATGGAAAGTTCATGGGCAATAAACAAAAATTAATGGAAGCCGTGACCGTGAACCTCCATGGTTTCCCAGATGTGGTGGCTGGGAGCTGTGAGGGTTCCCCTCCCTGGCCTGTGGCAGCTGGAAGAGAAAGAGAAAATGGGATACTCCCAGCTGCTTACCTGAAGCATCCTCCTCCCACTTTCCCCCATGCATCACTTGTTGCTGGAACCCCGAGGAGGACCCCCTCAGGAGTCTGTCACCTGTCACTGGAACCTGGCAGAGGGCCCCTGTCACTGCTGTCACCTGTCCCTGGAACCCTGCCAGGACCCCGCTGGCTGCCAGGTCCAGAGTCCCGCCACCCCTGGAGCTGAAGCAGAGAATGTCACTGAGGTCTCTGGAAGCCATGAATTCTGTGACTTCCATTACCTCCGGGACATAAACGTAGCCTTGGTGATAATATACTGGGACAGATTCTCTGCTGTGATTAGTTTCCAATTACAGAGCCTCAGTTCTATGTCCCAGCTGCAGCACAGGTTACAGCAGACTGGGGGCTGTTCTAACTTGCACCAGCTACCAAGGTCCCCAAGGAACAGTCCCCCAGCTGGAGATGCACTGCAATTACTCCTCCTCCCCACCTCACTCTGGCTGCGACACTCCCTCTGCATCGCTATGTTGGCTCTACACCCACTGAGGACTCCCCAGTACTGGGGATTTACTCAGATGGAGAATTACAGGCTGTCCACGCTCCCCTTGTGCCAGCTGAGTCATGAAAAGGGAGTGGAGCAGGTGAGAGAATCTGGTCTGCTGTAGGCATCTCTGCTTTGAGTCCCCCTGGCTTCCTGCTGGGATTTAGAATTTGTTATTCCTGTCATCAGCCTGTTTCTCCTTCTGCTCCGGTTGCTGCTGCCCTAGGCAAGACTCCCAGTTTTACAGTAATTTTAGATTTCTTACCTTTCTCTCTGTCTTCTCTGAGGTTAGCAGCAGCTTCTCTGACATGTATCTGAGTGAAAATTTCTATGGTCACATCTACTGCAGCATCTCCACCATACAATGCCATCAATATGTTCTTAGTATCTATCCTGTCAGCATTCTCCAGCCGACCTAGGGGGATGGTACCTTTTCCCTTAAAGCCAGAATGTGATAGTTTGTCTTTAAATCTTTTGAAGTCTTCCTGAGGAAGGCTGTCAAGGGCATGCATGAGCAGGTCACTGATTCTGCTTCGGTTTTCCATCACCAGGTATCAGAAAGCAAAACTACTTCTGAAGATTAAAATGATCCCATTCCAATGCAAAATGCAGAGAATGATGAACTTACCATTAGCCAGAAAGCTACAAGTTAGATCTGTTGGAGTTCTTTGATTTGTTTCTCTCAGTTTTCTCAGTGCTCAAACACAGATGCACAAAAAAAAAAATCTAGGAAGAGGAACAGAAAAACTTTGAGCAGATGGTTATTTCCTCAATAAAGAAACTGAATCATCTCCAATTAAAGCTGATCTTCAATGCTTTCTTGATTTTTATATCAGCCCTCCTATGACAACATGTTGCCCAGTCACTACTCGAGGACGTCAGTCAGTGACTTCCCTCCGCTCACTGTGGGATATTAGGAAGAATCTCAAATGGAAACTAGAGAATTTAAACTGAGATGGTTATAATTTATTATTTATTAAGGCTATGAAATGATTAAAAAATTAAATGTGATTAATCGCTAGATTAAAAAATAGTCATGATTAATCACTGTTTTAATCTCACTGTTAAACAGTAGAATGCCATTTATATAAATATTTTGGATGTTTTTCTACATTCTCAAATATATTGATTTCAATTACAACACAGAATACAAAGTGTACAGCACTCACTTTATATTATTTTTATTACAAATATTTGCACTGTAAAAAAAATAAAAGAATTAGTATTTTTCAATTCACCTCATTCAAGCTCTGTAGTCCAGTCTCTTTATTGTTAAAGTACAACTTACAAATGTTGTACAAATGTTACAAATGTAGATTTTTTTTACATACCTACGCTCAAAAATAAAACAATGTCAAACTTTAGAGCCTACAAGTATTCTCTGTCCTATATCCTGGGCATCAGTGAGAGCAGACTGACTGGTTTTGATGAGAAGCACTTCCAGCAAGAGAAGAAACATCTAATCTATTCAGATCACAGTAACAATGTACTCAGAGGGAGTAGCACTAATTATGACAGATTCTGTGGAAAAAGCACTCACAACTGGGAACCTGTCAACCAATGTATCATACATGTCAGATTCCAAACCAAATTCCCAAAGATGTCTATCATACAGTGCAATGCTCTGACAGAGGAACCTAGTGACAAAAATAAAGATAAGTTCTACAACTGCCTCCCAAGTTTTTCTTCCAAATCAGGAAGACTAGGTGGATGAGACATTTCTACAATAAATAAAGAAGTATCCAAAACAAAAGGCCTGATAGAATTGGGGGACTTAATTACCCAGATATCTGTTGGAAAAATAATATGGTAAAACACAAAATTTCCAGTAATTTCTTGGAATGTATTGGGGACAAGTTTTTGTTTCAGAGAGTGGAGAAAGTAACCGTTGTGTGTGTGCGTGTGTGTGTGTGTGTAGCCATTTGAGACTTGGTTTTGACCAACAGGGCGGAATTGGTAGCGAATCTACAGGTGGAAGGCAGTTTTGGTGAAATGATAGATTTCATGTTTATAAGAAAAGGAAAGAGAAACAGCAGCAGAATAAAGAGAATAGACTTCAAAAAAGCAGACTTTAAGCAACTCAGAGAACTGGTAGTTATGGTCTTATGGGGAGACAGACTAAGGGAAAATATTTTCCAGGAGAGTTGTCAGTTTCTGAAAGACACATTATTTAAGGCACAACTGCATATTATCCTATTGTAAAGAAAGATAGATAGAATAGTAGAGACCAATATGGCTCCATCAGGCGCTCATTAATGACCTGAAAATCAAAAAAGAATCCTACAAAAAGTGGAAAGATGGACAAATTGATAAGGAGGAGTACAGAAGACTAGCATAGGCATGTAGGGACAAAATCTAAGGCTAAAGCATAAAATGAGTGACACCTAGCAAGTGACATAGAAGAGAAGAAGTGATTATATAAATACATTAAGATCAAGAGAAAGACGAAGGAAAGTGCAGGTCCTCTACTTAGAAGGGAAGGACAGCTAATAACTGATGCCGTGAAGAAGACTAAGATGTTTAATGCCTATTTTGCTTCAGTCTTCACTAAAAAGGTTAATGGTGACCAGATACTCAACACAATTAATATTAACAACAAGGAGGAAGGAACATAAGCCAAAATAGGGAAAGAACAAGTTAAAGGATGTTCAGATCTGTTAGATGTATTCAAGTCAGCAGGGCCTGATGAAATTCATCCTAATGTACTTAACAAACTCGCTGATCCAATCTTGAAACAATTAGCAATTATCTTCAAGAACTCATGGAGGACAGTTGAGGTCCCAGATGACAGGAGAATGGAAACATTGTACCTATCTTTAAAAAGGGCAACGAAGATGACCCAGGGAATTATAGATCATTCCACCTAATGTCAATACCTGAAAAGATATTGGAACATATTATTAAAGA
The DNA here is from genome assembly GCF_016161935.1 of Mauremys reevesii. NCBI lineage: Eukaryota > Metazoa > Chordata > Testudines > Geoemydidae > Mauremys > Mauremys reevesii. The sequence goes on from NC_052626.1 coordinate 116,316,513, forward strand.
ACCAATATGTAAGCACCTGAGAGATAATAGCGTTATAAGTAATAGCCAGCATGGATTTGTCAAGCAGAAATCATGCCAAACCAACCTAATTTCCTTCTTTGACAGATTGCTGGTCATGGGAATAGGGAAGAAGCAGTAGACATGATATATCTTGATTTTAGTAAGGCTTTTGACTCAGTCTCATGTGACATTCTCATAAGCAAACTACAGAAATATGATCCAGATGAAATTATTTACAGGTGGGCGCATAACTGATTGAAAGACTGCATTTAAAGAGTAGTTATCAATGGCTGGCTATCAAATGCGAAGGGCATTCTAATGGGGTTCCACAGAAATAAATCGTGGGTCCAGGACTGTTCAATATTTTCATTATGACTTGGCTAATGGAGTGGAGAGTCTGCTTATAAAATGTGCAGATGACACCAAGCTGGGTGGGGCTGCCAGCACACTGGAGGACAGGATTAAAATTCGAAACTATCATGACAAATTGGAGAATTGGTCTGAATTCATCAAGATGAAATTCAATAAAGATAAATCCAAACTACTTCATTTCAGAAGGGGAAAAAAATCAAATGCACAACTACAAAATGAGGAATAACTGGCTAAGTAGCAGTACTACTGAAAAGGATCTGGTGGTTATAGTGGATCACAAATTGAAAAGCACTGAAAGGAACTCTGAATGCTAAGACCAAGGAAATAGCGGATAAAGAAAAATGGAACAAGAATGCAGACAAAGCAGCAAAAATCAATGCAAGGAAAGATTAATGGAGATGTTCTGCAGACCGGGCAGCTGAAGCTGAAGCTTCTGCTCTTCTAGGAAACCAAAGAGTCAGTAATGTCAGTAAAATAGTGTGTGGAAACCTCAAAACAGGAAATGGGCCAATACAAATGCAAGATTGAGAAATGCTTACAACTGAGGTAGGAAAAAAGAAACAGATTGGCCTAGCATTTCAAAGACAGACCTACGTGCAAATCTGATCAACTTGATATTAAAATTGGTCCCATAGAGATGTCAGAAGAACAAGCTGCAATCAAGAAGCTGAAAGACAACAAAGTGGTGGGAGATAATCAAACCACAGCAGAAATGCCCATGAGCCATGTCTCCTGGCTGAAGTACAGACACGCCCCGGGTTACGCAAGACCCGAGTTACACAAATCCGCACTTACAGAAAAAGTTCTGTAAGCTAGAAATAGGAGGGGTTTGGGTTCATTTTTTTTTTTTTGGCGTAATGGTCAGTTATCTGTTTCTGACTTACGCAAGGCATTCCAGCATGGAACAATTGTTTAAATCAGAGAGCGTCTGTACACCAACCCCTATCCCCCACCGGGAGATACAAAATACTGTTGAGGACTTTCCTTTTGAGGGACCCAAGTTGTTTACTTCTCTCCAAGACACTACAACCTCTGGGCAGTTATACACCTGAAAGGAATGGAAAATACAGAAGGTTGCAGATGGATCAATGATTTCTTCTGGTCCACTACCAGCTGTGCCATCAGGAGAAAACCCAGACTCCCTAAGAAAGGACCCATCTCTTCAGGAACCTCACACTCATCAACAGCCTCAAAATGTCAATTTTGACCCCATGGTCAAGGATCACAAACTATCTGCTCCAGATGTAATGTTGTACCAGCATCCTGCTTTCACCTGTATAACGATCGTCTTTCCCATTTTCTACCTTCCTGGGAGCTCATCACCTCAGACAGATGGTTCCTGAAGTTGGTTTCCACAGGCTATTCCATCCAATTCAACTCTTACCACCCCCCTCCACCTCCTCCCTGTCCCTCTTCAGGGACCCTTCTCACAAGAATCTCTTGAAACAGGAGGTACAATCCCTCCTAATGCTGGGGTGATTGAACCCATTCTACTGGACTTCATCCGAAAAGGGTGCTATTCTTGTTACTTCTTGGTCCCTAAGAAAAGTGGGAGGAGACCAATTCTGGACCTCAGGACTTTAAACATCTTTGACTGCTCTGAGCGGTTCAGAATGGTAACCCTAGCAACAGTAATTCCCTCTCAGAACCAGGAGATTGGTTTGTTTCCCTTGACCTTCAGGATGCTTATTTTTATGTTGCCAATCATTCCTCACACATGTTGTGGTAGGCAGGGACCACTACCAATATCCTGTCCTACCCTTTGGCCTCTCCACTGCCCCAAGGGTGAAGTTGTCTTTAACCAAAGTTCTGTTGACCACAGCAACCTATCTTTACCAGACGGACATAATTGTCTTCCCCTGCCTGGATAATCAGCTCCTCAAAGTCTGCTCACTTCTCAAAGTGCAGACAGCAACCAGCAAGGCCCGGCTCTGTTTCATTCTCTGGGTCTCTCCCGCAGTGTGGGAAAGTCTGCCCTAAAACTCACAGAATGTATAGATTTTATCAGGGCCACATTCCATTCTTCTTCCATCAGTGTACTTACCCAGGGACATTTACCACAATGTCAAACCTTGTTTCAACAATTCAGCAGAAACCACTGCAAAGGCTTGTCTACAACTTCTGGGCCATTTGGTATCCTATACTTTCGTGAATTTCTTTGCTAGACTTCGCTTAGATAAGTTCATAGAGGATAGATCCATCAATGGCTATTAGCCAGGATGGGCAGGGATGGTTTCCCTAGCCTCTGTTTGCCAAGAGCTGAGAATGGACGAGACGGGATGGATCATTTTATGATTACCTGCTCTCTTCATTCCCTCTGAAGCACATGGCATTGGCCACTGTCAGAAGACAGGATATTGAGCTAGATGGACCTTTGATCTGACCCAGTATGGCCGTACTTATGCTCTTGGTGTCTCCAAGCATAGTTGAGCCCCCAACAGACACAGTTTATCCAAGAGGTTGTCCATTGGTCCTCAATTCTATGAATTGGTGGAAGGACCTAAAAGATCTCTCTCCCATTTTAGGCATCCTCCTCTTGAATGCTGCACTTAGAAGGGGTATATGATATATGATATATGATTCCTCTAAACCACGGCGGGCTGAGGGATGTGCTGGCTGCTGCTTCTCGCCGCCCCCATTGGCCAAGAATGGTGAACCACGGCCAGTGGGAGCCATGATCGGCCGAACCTGCGGATGCAGCAGGTAAACCAACCAGCCCAGCCTGCCAGGGTGCTTACCCTGGTGGGCTGTGTACCAAAGATTGCCAATCCCTGCTCTAAACAGTAAAGGCAGGTCATGTGACTATCACTTAAGCAGACACCTCCCCTACAAATGTCATACATCTTGCAACTAGGAAATCTAGACCTTTCTTCCCTAAAAATATAAAGACTTCTTACCCTCCCAAGCAGCAGAGTACCACTGTTTTCCTCCCTGCTATCATGGCTGGTAAACAAAGAGGCACTCTCTCTCTCAGGAAGGTGGGTTAAGGGAAGTACTCGAATAAAATAAGAAACTTCCCCATAAATAAAATAAATTCAAATATAATCCTAACCATTATCTTTAACTAACAGACAATCTAACAGTAAAAAACCCACCCACCTACAAAACACTGGACACTTGGACCCACGGTGGGATTGTACTTGGCCCACCAGCTTCAGCAACTGTCCATGCCACTACAACCACATTGCTATTTTTAGTGCACTAACTTGAGCAAAGCTTCTGCATGTCTGTCAACCTGTGCTGGGAAAGGTCCTTTCAGCTTTTTGTGTAGATACCTTTTGTGTAGATAAAGAACTAGCTATACTGACTGCACAGCACTCCAGCTCAGGCAAAAGGCACTTGAGATGGAATCAATGCGGCGCATAGTCCAGCACTGCCCTGTATACACACAGTATAGGGCATGAAGACAGTTAGGAAGCATGCATGAACCACATGAACACTGCTCACAAGAAAGCGTTGATCAAAGGCACATGGGGTGCATTCTCACCTAAAGTGGCTCACCCATAGGGACTATCAGTTGAAAAAGAATCCTCAGTTATTGACTGATCAAATGCAAAAATATTTCCCTCAGGAGACACTTTCCTGGGGCTAGGGGGAAAAGAAAATCATTTTCTCTTTCCCTTAAATCAAACTAATTCCATTAGCCAGGAAGAAAATAATGACACCTCTACCCCGATATAATGCGACCCGATATAACATGAATTCGGATATAATGCAGTAAAGCAGCGCTCCGGGCGGGGCTGCACACTCTGGCAGATCAAAGCAAGTTCAATATAACGCAGTTTCACCTATAACACTGTAAGATTTTTTGGCTTCCAAGGACAGCGTTATATCGGGGTAGAGGTGTACTAATGTAATTTAGAAAGTCACTTCTCTGAAATTCCTGTAGAATTCTCCTCTATGATGTTTTTTTCAACTGTCTCCATTTCTTGCTGGGCAACAACTTGCTCACTTACCTGATGTTTGAATATTATCCAGGTCATCCAGGGTATCCAGAAACTTATTTGACTCTTCTGGGATATTAAAGAATATATGTTTCCTCTATGTATGTTCTGCAATTTGGCTGGATGAGTGTGTGCAAGTTGCATATCTGTCTCCTTTCCTGCATCAGGAATGAATGTATCTTATCACAGAATCATAGGACTGGAAGAGACCTCGACAGGTCATCTAGTCCAGTCCCTGCACTCATGGCAAGAGTAAGTATTATCTAAACCATTCCTAACATGTGTTTGCCTAACCTGCTCTTAAAAATCTCCAATGATGGAGATTCCACAATCTCCCCAGGCAATTTATTTCAGTGCTTAACCACTCTGACAGTTAGGAAGTTTTTCCTAATGTCCAACCTAAACCACCCTTGCTGCAATTAAAGCCCATTGCTTCTTCTCCTATCCTCAGAATAGAACTATCCTTCTCCCTCCTCCTTGTAACAAACTTTTATGTACTTGAAAACTCTTATAATGTCCCCTGTCAGTCTTCTGTTTTCCAGACTAAACAAGCCCAGTTTTTTCAATCTTTCCTCATAGGTCATTTTTTCTAGACCTTTCATCATTTTTGTTGCTCTTCTCTGGACTTTCTCCAATTTGTCCACATCCTTCCTGAAATGTGGTGCCCAGAACTGGACACAATACTCCAGTCTAGGACCAATCAGCATGGAGCAGAGCAGAAGAATTACTTCTCGTTTCTTGCTTACAACACCCCTGCTAATACATCCCAGAATGATGTTCACTTTTTTGCAACAGTGTTACACCATTGACTCATATTTAGCTTGTGATCCACTATGACCCCCAGATCCCTTTCTGCAATACTCCTTCCTAGGCAGTCATTTCCTATTTTCTATGTGTGCAACTAATTGTTCCTTACTAAGTAGAATACTTGGCATTTGTCCTTATTGAATTTCATCCTATTTACTTCAAACTATTTCTCCAGTTTGTCCAGATCATTTTGAATTATCCTACCCTTCAAAGCACTTGAAACCCCTCCCATCTTGATATCGTCCATATCTTTGTACACTATGGAGTTCAAGAATGCTCCAGCACTTCTTCTCTATCTTGGAACTGCATACAATTAGGGCTAGATTGTTCCCAGCCCTTACATAGCCATTCAGGAGAACAGGAATTCCCCCACATTAGGCAGCCACATCAGGTGTATCATGTATCCCCACTGAGTTCTTGGGAGAGCACAGGGTTTGTACTGGAGATACTCTTCCCCAGAAGCAAGTGTGTGGGGAGTAGGAAGAACTGTAGTTGCATCTCCTATACATCACTCAGCAGAAACCATCTCCAGGAGAGAGAGAGAGACCTGTTGAATTGAGGAGGCAGATGTCCTAAAAGGAAAAACAGGCTGCAACAACCAGCAACCCTAAAGGCCATTGCTAATAGAGAAATGGGAAGTACTAATTCCTTTTCTAAATATCATAAGATGGGTAAAATATCTCCCTAAAGGTACCATGCAGTCCAACACTTTCCAAAGGAAGAATAGTAAAAATATTGCAACAGATCAAAACTTCAACTAGAGAAAAGTCTGGCCAACCTACATATAAACAAACCTTTTTTGAAGAGGGGAGATTTGGGCCTCAATTGCTTCGAATACAGGTTCTGGGGTGTGGAGAGTCTAAGATAGAAATCCCTTGTGGAGGCCAAATCCGAGCAATAATACTTAGCAGATGTGTGGAGAAGGATCTTGTCATTGCTTTGCAAATGTCTGCAACAAAGAAATCTCTGCAATAGACTGAGTGAGTCTATACATGGCCGTCCAGCTTTAGTTGTAACAAAAAGAGATGAATTCATGCCATGTAACAGCATTGCTCAGAGAACCATTGTCAATTAAACAAAATGCTACATGGTCTGTGTGTGAATTTGTACCCTGCAATGCTTTATGGAAATATGCTTGTGAAAGTACATATGACATAACTGAAATACGTTTTATGCTACATATGTCATGTAACATATCTCTGTAAAGGTTATGATCTACTGAATATATTCATCCTATTTGTATGCATGTATCATTTTTGTATTCAAAGTTATGAATATTGGCTATGTACTGGTTTGATTTTAAGTAGCCTCAGTGAAGCAATTGGTCAGCTTCCTGAGAAAAGACTAGTATCAGTAAGTGCCTAATCAAGAAACACTTAAGCTAACAAGGGACTTAGAGACGCCAGTCCACATCTGAGCTTTTCCAGGAATGTGACCTGGCTGGTAAGGAATTCAGTCATGCATGGACACGTGACTTGCCCATGTGACTCCAAAATTCCATCCTGGAGCTGGATTCTGGATAGGAGAGAGGAGGGTGTCTCCACTCACAAGAGAAAGTCTATTTAAGCCCCTGGGAGACCCCTCCATTTAATCTAGAGCTGGCTCAAGGGATAGCCTCTCCACCTGCAAAGATATCTGAAAGAAACTGGAACAAAGGACAGTAACCACAGGGGTGTGAGTGATTAATGGACCCAGACTAGAAGGAGGCTAGTCTGTAAAAGAAACTTATTGGAACATCTCTGAGGGTGAGATTTCATCTGTAATCACTTTTTTACTGTATTAGGTTTAGACTTGCATGTTTTATTTTATTTTGTTTGGTCATTTACTTTGTTCTGCCTGGTATTACTTGGAACCACTTAAATCCTACTTTTTTGTATTTAATAAAATCACTTTTTACTTATTAATTAACTGTATTAATACCCGGGGTAGGGGGGGACAGCTGTTCATATCTCTCTATCAGTATTATAGAGGGCAAACAATTTGAGTTTATCCTGTATAAGCTTTAAACAGGGTAAAACAGATTTATTTGGGGTTTGGACCCCATTGGGAACTGGGTACCTGGGTGTTGGAGACAGGAACATTTCTTAAGCTGTTTTCAGTTTAGCCTGCAGCTTTTAGGGGATGTTGTTCAGACCTGGGTCTGTGTTTGCAGCAGGCAAGTGTGTCTGGCTCAAACCAGGCAAGGTACTGGAGTCCCAAGATGGCAGGGAAAACAGGCTTAGGGATAGTCTCAGAGCATCAGGTGACAGCTCCCAAGGGGGTTCCTGGATCCAATCCATCTCAGTGTGACAAAGCATCAGTCTTAATATGAGACATACATGGACCAGGTTATAAAAACCAATATTCTGTGGTTAATATTTTCAATTCTTCACCCACAAAATGTAAAAAGGACAATCTCTTCTTCAAATTTAAGATTAGAAGGGATGATTGAGGCTGGCTATCCTTGAGGGAAAGAATCAACATTGCCTGGGCCAGCCTGTGCTTTCCCATCATTTCTATTGGATGCTTTTTAAAGTGGAATTTTAACTTTGAATTTTCATGTTGTCAAAAAATTGTCAGTGTGTGTGTGGCTTTTTTTAAAGAAGTTGTTGCTGGTATATTTCCACTCTTAGCTATGTCTTACAGATGTCTCTTTCCTTGCAATATGAAGGAATTTTACATAAGATGTACACCAAATATTTTTCTAAATGTTTATTACATATTTGCCAGTATTACAGTAGATTTCACCGAGTTGTAGGACAAAACATAAGATCTCAGTAGACTTTTTTGTCTCCAGGATCTCAGCTGGAAATATTTTCCAAGAGAGAGACTGATGTTATAAAAAGGAGGAATAAACACCACGAGGCACCTCCACCCCCTCTCCATGCCCATCACATTCGCTGTACCTGAAGTGACAAGACAAAGGAAGCATTTGCTGGATTCTTGGGAGAAGGGGTCCTGACCTAAGAATTTTGGTCAGTGAGACTGCTGAAGCATGTGGGGAGAAGACTTGACTTTGGATCTAATGTAGCTTCTTAAATAAGGCATCAGTAAACATTTTATCTCTATTTTTCTTGTAACTATTTCTGACTCCTTTGTCATTACTCGTACTCATTTAAAATCTTCTTTTATTGTTCTATCTAATCCAGTGTATTTAAATTGAAGTGTTTGGGAAATTCCATTTGGAGTGGCAAGTTATGAGCATATTATTAATGATTATGTATTTATTAATTATTATTATTCTGCATTAATATTTCTGTGACAACTTTAGAATTAGTTGAACAGCTAAAGTGAATTTTAAGCTACTCCATGAATAGGGAGATTTCCTAGTACGGATGCTGCTGAAAGAAATCTGAGCTAGCTCTATTAGCTGCCATAATACAATGAACTTGTAGAGTTAGGTGAATGCTTTGAGATCCAGAAATGTGCCAATCTGCAGCCTGCCCAGGTGCCCAAAGGATTCATTTCTGTCTTTCAGAGACCTGAAACGAGAAATGTTTTCACAATTGTCACTTTTAAGAATAAAGAGTTTCAAATTTGGTGTTCGGTTGCCATTGGTCAACAATAATTTGCTAATATTGCAAAACCTGGGTGAAATTCATTGTGCTGTGCTGGTTACACTCCCGATGTCAGTATGGCACAGTGTCAAGAGTGTACATGATCCCATGATATTAGCATTTGTGCAACAAACAGACCTGGGAATTGAAGAGGAATTAGGTAACTTCATTTCTGTGAATAAGGTATGTCCCAGTTTCAGAGACAACTGCAACTTTGATCCCACTCTTGGTCTTCCTGAAAGGTGCCCTCTAAAGGTTCAGGCTCCCAGCCATCACCTCCCCTGGGCAGAGACCTGTGTCTCTCTCCCACCAAACTGAGGTTAGGTATTTCAGTGCCACTGCACTTTACTTGATTTCCCCAGCCGGTCTGCCTAGAATCCAGCACTTGTGGTTAACCTTTCTCGAGGGGCAACAACAACATATACCTGTTACCAACCAGTCTTCCAAATGCAAAGCACCTTTGTTGCTAGGGTGAAAGCATTACAGAGAAAACATATACAAAACAACAACAGTCCCTATACACATGCTAAAAGCTTACCAGAGGTCACCCTCAGTCTTATGGGGTCCTAGTAAGCAAGGGTTGGTGTCCCCTTGGGCAGAAAGACCTGTCCATTTGCTGGATCAAAAGAAGGAAAAAGAAGGCTGGATCAGTTCAGACTCAGTATTTTGATGTCAAAAGCCCTTTCCTTGTCTGTTAGTTTCTGGAAAACCCAATTGGTACCAGAGCATTGAAACCTCCCCAGGGGATGGGACCTCTCTGGATGTTTTTACAGCCTGAGTGATTCACTTCAATAACCCCCCACTGATTGTAGTTCCTGGAGCAGCTGAGGTGACTCCTCCCCTCAGAATTGCATACAATCCTTGGCCCACAGTGATACATAAACCATTTGCAACCTTAATACAATATGGTCCCAAACATGCTGCATTCATTTGAAATCTCTGTCACAGTGATGACTGATACGATTAAATGATTTGTTTCCCAACCCTACAAACATTTAGGATTAAAGCCTTACTCCATCTGCAATCTCTTTGTACTCTTGAATCACTCCCATTACTCTCCGCAAGTGCAGGGGCTCACTAATTCCAGCGCAGGCTTCCTGCTTTCCCTATAGTGAAGGAGCCTCTCTCTTTGGCTAACTGCTCTTTAAAGTCTCTCAAAACCCTCCAAATGCCCATTGTTACATTCAGCTGCCATATTTTATCTTCCTTTCTATTGGCTTCACTGGAGTTGGAAGTCGGCTTGTTTAGTTTGAAAAACCTCTTGATTCTTGCCAATTAACCCTTCCTGCTTCCTTTCTGGTGTAGGGCTATGCCCGCCTGCTGCAGCTCTGTGGTACAGGTGAGTAACCTCCATGCTGAATCTAAGGATTGTAATTCCCTCACTTTTGGCTGTAGGGCAGGGGTCTCAAACTCCTGGCACGTGGGCCATCTGCGGCCCAAGAACCTTCCCAATGTGGGCCATGGGGCTCCAGCAATTTTGGGGCCGGGTCTCTCCCTTGGCTGCACCTGCCACCCCCAGGCGCTCTCTCGCCCTGTGCATCCCCTGGGCGATTTAGAGTGGCCCGGGGCTCTGCCCACCACTGGCAGCACAGCGGAACTGAGCATTTCTGCCTGCTCGCTGCACATGTCTGCCAGCTCATCCCTGCAATCCCGGGGCAAGGCGGGGCAGGGCTGTGCCCTCGCATGCTGCCCCGCCTCTAGTGCCCTTGTGGCCAATGGAAAGCTGTGGGGGCGGTGCCAGGGGACAGCAGAGCACGGAGGCCCCCCAGCCTGCCCTGCCTTGGAACCCCAGGTAAGCACCGCACCCCCCCGATCCCCTCCCAGACCTTGCACCCCCCCCTTCCCACATACCCATTCCCACTCCCAAACTCCCTCCCAAAGCGTACCCCCCCTCCCCTCTTCCCCCACAAACCTTCCCCCAAACTCTCTCTCAGAGCCTGCACCCCCTCCCCACACACTCGAGCCCCCAAACTCCCTCCCAGAGCCTGCACCCCTCCCCCTCCTCCCTTCCAGAGCCTGCAACCACACACCCCTCCTCCTACATCCCGCCCCCTGCCCCAGCCCAGAGCCTGCACCCAGCACTCAAATTCCATCCCAGAGCCTGCACCCCAGAGCCCCTCCCCCACCCAAACTCCATCCCAGAGCCCAATATCTCACCCCTTCTGCACCCACCCAAACTTCTTTTCAGAACCTGCACCCCAATACCCTACCCCAGACCTCCTCCCCAACCCAAACTCCCTCCCAGAGCCTTAGAAAGGTGGGGGTGGAGTTTTTTGGGGGTGGAATTTCGGGAGGCGGGTTCTGGTCAGCATGAGTGACATTATTGGCCTGCTGGGGGATTTGAGGACTGGCACTGGCCCTAAGGTAAATTGAGTTTGAAACCCTTGCTGTAAGGTCTTTACTGTGAGCTTCCCCAATTTTAACAACCTACTCCCTCCAAATTTCAGTGTCATCCAGATAGTTCTGGCAGAATCTCTCCCCTAAAGATGTTACATGTAGGGTTGTGGTCACTGTCACTAGCTGAACCAACTTCTTTCAGTCAGCCAGGACTAAATTGAGAACAGCCTCTCCACTCGTGTCTCTTGGAACTGGCATTTATGGTTACAGAAATGTCCACTCCCCTTGTATTGTTTTTATGATTATTTTACAATAGCACCTAGAGGCCTCAATCAGGTTGGAGCCTCAACATTCTCTCTGGGACTCTAAGCAAGGACATGTCATAATGAGCTTTGTATCATTCTGGCCATTTTAAGTTTAGCTAGGCAAAGAAGAAGCTTTCAGCAAGAGTTGCTTTAACTGATAAATAGAGTCCTCAATGTACAGAGCAGAGATTCTGTTTCAACATAGATCCCGGATGGATTGGGGGGATTAACCCTTTGTCTCTCATTGACACCTATGGTGTTTCTCAAACTCACTCTTTAGAAGTGGCTGAATTTCCTTGTTAAATTATGGTCCTTGGGTCAGGAAATAAATGTCAGACACCACACTCCCCTTGATCCATAGCAGAGCTCCTATGGATGGCAATGGGAGGTTGGCACAGAGCTGCAGGGTAGAACATTGCCTGTAAGTAGCAATGATACCAACCAATGAAAAGTTCTGTTATTATTTCTTCAGTATCTTCCTGTCCCATTCAGTATCAGTCACTGGGTAAATCTCCTCTCCTTTAGGACTAGTTCTTATTTCTGTCCTTTGTTTATCTCCCCACTTCACTGTCTGTGCATCTCCTCTTTTTTCCCTTGTATTTTTCTTTCCCTGTATTAACTCCCTGAGACACTCTGTACCTCAAAATAGCACCCTGGAACTCCTGCATTCACCACTGTGATATGATTATGCTATGCTTTGTACAAAGTATGCCTTGTGAAGTAGCATTTTAAAAGTATTGATCTGTTGAGCGGGGAGCGGTATGCAGCCACTTCTCAAGCAGTTGAAAGTGGCTGCTAAGGGTCGCTGCTCTGTGCAGAGAGCCTGGCTGAGGAGCCTGGCCCCTCCGATCCCCACCTGGTCCCAGCTGCCAGGAACAGGGAGAAAGCAAGCCCCTGGCTCACTCAGCCCCTGTCCCCAGTAAGTAGGCCTGGGCGGGAAGCATAGAGCAGCGACCTGGAGTGGCTGGCATGAGAAGTGGCTGGTCCCACCCCTTCCACCATGCTGGGGGGGGCAGGCACTGTAGAAGAAGGACAGAGCCCCTCTCCCTACCTCCCCAGCCTGCCAAGCAGAAATCTGGGAGCACTTGACCCTACACACCCTCGTACATGTCGTCTCTGAAATTTGTATGTGAGGTTAGGAAATATTGCTGAAGGTTTGTTACTAAAATATGTGGTAAGTGGGAAATGCCCACAGCTAACCTGCCAGTGGCAACAATGGCGCAACTAACACTGACAAGACTGATTTACATCTAGATTGGCCAGACAGGAGTTGATGGTGCACCAAAAAGAATCCACTCTCCCATAGGCTCTTCAGAGAGGGCACATATTCGGTGGGGGCTGCTTAATTCCCCATATCACAGCCAGGCTCTTTCTAGCACTTGGAGAGAAAGTCTAAGTGAGAGTCGAGGACATCACGCTCTCAACACCTGGAAGATTGGTTGGAAGACAAAGACTTTGAACTGGGGAGATTGGTCCCAGGCTGAGAAGGGAATTCAGCCTGTGTATTAAGAACTGTAAACTGCCAGGAACAGCCAGTGAGGTGAGAAAAGCTGTTTGATTTAGTTTAGTTTGGTAAAGTTTAGAATTTAGACTGTGAGTATTTTTATTTCTTATGTAACCAACTTTGACCTCTGTGTCTAACACTTATAAACACTTAACTACAGAAAGAAAGATTTTAATAAACTTTTTTTTAATGTTTTAACCTTATCAATGAGTCTGTCTAAAGTGCTTGGGGAATCTGCTAAGATTACAAAGGCTGATACATATCCACTTTCCTTTAATGAAGTGGTGAACTAATTAATGTGTTTGCACTGTCCAAGAGAAGGTCTTGAGCAGTATAAGATGGTATATCACTGGGATGCAAGGCTGGGAGGGCTGGATAGACTGGCTGGGGTCTCTCTATGTATAATTCATCAGTGGCTTAGAGAAAATTCATGCAACTCAGCTGGGTGTTGACATCCACGTGTTGATGGCTGAGTGATTACAGCACCTGGAGGAGTTTGCGGGTTATCACTAGCACAGCATGACAAGAAATAGAGCAGGTTAAAGAGTTTAAGGGGACTCAGTGGTCCCACAGTTCCAGATTGTGCCCTGGGGGGATGTCACACTCCCATCCTGCCACACATATAAGCCTGCTTTCAGTGGTGCAAGTAGAGTAGTCCAGTCAGGTTACTGGTACATGGTATACCTATTTATAGCGAGTACGGCATACTGGAAAGACACAGAAGGAGCTGCCCATGCTGGCACTCCTCCAGCACGGCTGTACCGCCCCCAGCCCTACCACACCGCTGTGTGCCTGCATCTCCTGTCTGGGGTCTGGACAGCCGCAGTGGAGCAGCTGCCAGTGTGTGGCAGCCCAGGAACCACAGTGGCAAAAAGTGCAGAAGCCCACGACAGCAGCTCCTCCAGCGCAACTGTACCACCCCAGCTCCGTCCCCAGCCCTGTCCTCTTGCGGGGCTGCTGTACAGACAACCTCCCGACAGTGCATCACAAAAATATTCCACATCATTTCTGAACTCCGAGACGTTAGTCTAAAGTTGAATGTATGACACTGAGATAGAAGACATTCCATCCTCCTTGTCCTTGTACCTGGGTTCTGATGGCTGGATGCTGCGTTATGCACAATTACAAACAAGGTTTTATCTTCTGCAAAACTTCCAGTTCTTTAGTTGTTATTTCATCTATGTGGATTACTGACAAACTGTGAAAACAAAAATGAACCATGACAAACAACTATCAACTTAAGGTCAAGCTTGTAAATATTTATCAGCTTCTTAATAGAAATGAAGCTTAATAGAGCATTGCAATTTTAACTACAGGTGCCACAAAAGTCAGTGTTCAAGTTACAATAAGAGAAAACAACTTTAGAAAGTATAGAAATGTAGAATTAAGGCTCCCACAACACTAACTTTGCCCTCCTAACCCCTGCCATCCTGTGCACCCTCATGTCAGGTAGATGTATATCTAAAAACATCACAGAGTGAGGTGTTAAATCTCAGACAGCTTGGCAGTTCAACCAGGAATATCTCAAACCCCATGTTACTGTGGAGTTTTGTCTGCAGGCATCTTAAACCCTGGCCAACACACGTCGTGCAGCTGAATGTACCTAACCAACTGGTAAAGGAAGAAGAGATTTAAGATATTCACTACAGTGAGGAGCTGGATCACTGTGGAGAGTGAATGGTCAAAACGGTTGTCAAATATCCAGGGACCAACAGGAGGAATTTCTATCAGGGAGTGGAGGGACTTGGAGAGACCTTTGGTGCTTATAGGAAGAATCAAACCACTGCTTCACTTTTCTATTGACCACAGAGCCGCCCGGGGGTGGAGGGGGGCAAGTGGGGCAATTTGCCCCAGGCCCCACATGGGCCCCCACAAGAATATAGTATTCTATAGTATTGCAACTTTTTTTAATGGAAAGGGCCACTGAAATTGCTTTGCCCCAGGCCCCCTCAATCCTCTGGGCAGCCCTGATTTACCATCTAGACTTACTGTACAAACATGAACGAATTTAGCCCCCAGCACATGTATGAGATAATCCCATTTAACAAATGAGGTAACTGAAGCACTAAGAGATGACATTTTCCAAAGCCTGTGCAGCCAAATCTGGCAGGCTGGGCAGCTACAAGGGTTTCCTTTTTGCTCCTCTGGAAGCTCAGAGTGTTATTTAAAGGGCGGGGGAAGACGTTAGTCATACATCAGAGGTCTGGGGTGAGTATGGAACAAAAGGAGAGAAAAGGGTGTGGTTAAGGGCACAGCAGCTCATTTTGAATATTCAAAGCCCTAGCAGGGCTCTCATAGTCCCAGACATGTCCTGTTCTCACTAGAGACATGGAACTAACTCACAAGGTGAAAGTTCACACCCTCACCTCCTGGCCAGGCATTAGTTAAACAAGATGCTCCACACCCGGAGACCCCTCCACTGCGCACTGATTATCAAGGCCCAAAACATACTAGTCAATCACAGATGCGCAAGGAGTCAAGACACTATGGAAAACGACAGATAGAGGAACTGTGGATTCATGGAAGAGAATTGGGGAGAATGAGAGGGAGGGGATCCAGAAAGAAGCCAATCAGCAAGTAAAGGAATATTGGGAGGTGATGAACAAAGCCTTCCAGCAATGGTCTGTGTGCCTGCACCAATTTCTGGACCATTCCCCATAATCAGTATTAAATGTAGAAATGTAATTGTATGTACCACACAGACAGCCATGGGCACAAGTCAAAGCCTTCAATTGGCAGCTGGGAACCACCATGCATTCATGTGTTTCTACACAAAACCATTAAGGATATCTGGGAAGCTGAGGAAATTCCTCAGGACTTCAAAGGTGTTATAATTACACTATGCAAAAATGAAGGGAACAAATCTGACTGTGGTAATTATCAGGGTATCTCCCTGCTATCTGTAGGTGGCAAAATCCTATTCCACATTTTGCTCAATTGACTTGTCAGAACAGTATCATAAAAGATTCTACCAGAGACCCAATGTGAATTTAGATCAGGTCGGAGCACCATAGACAGGATTTACTTTTGTGAAACAGATTCCAGAAAAATGCATTCAGCAAAACATGGAACTGTCTGCTGTCATCATTGATCTTTAAAAACTGATCAGAAATGGCCTCTGGAAAATTCTAGAAAAGTTTGGCTACCCCACCAAATTCATTAATATCATATGTCAATTCCATGAAGACATGACTGGTCAAGTACTCTCTGATGGTGGCTTCTCTAAACCATTTCCCATATCTAATGAGGTGAAACAAGGCTGAAATCTGGCACCAGCCCTTTTGGGTCTCTTATTTGCAACCATTCTGACTTATGCAACTGACAACCTTCATAAGGCGTCTACACTAGGTACAGATTGAATGGAAAACTCTTCAATCTCCAAAGGGTTACTGCAAAGACAAAAGTTCTTGAGAAACTCATACAAATAGCTCTTTTTCCAGATGAATGTGCTCTATTTAATCGGAGTTAAACATGACCTACAGTTTATCCTTGATAGGTTCTCAGAGGCCACTGTAATAGTCAGAGAGACCCTGGTACAAGATCTGAGGCCTGAGCCAGAGGCTGTGGACCAGCATCAGGCCATATAGTAAAGCAAAGTTCACTGACTGGTACATGAACTTGTCAAAGCTGCTGCTAGCATTGCCAAAACATAGGCCCTCCTAAGAAAAGCTTGGCCCTAGATATTTATATAAATACATTCCACAAGGCCATTACAAATACACCTAGCATAAGATAAGATGTTTTGACAGAATAATGAATAGGAATGTTTTGTCTGAGATATCAGGAATAAGATACAAGGAGAGGTAACAAAATTGTGGTACGTAAGTTGTGTATCCCAGTTGTTTGTTTCAGTCTATAAATATCCGGGTATGGATGTGAAACATGGACAGGTTAGCACAGAGACATTAAGCAACTTTAAAATTTCCACATGTGCTCTCTCCACTCCATTCGGAAGGTCAATGGCAAGACAAAGTCTCAATCATTAACATCCTTGAAAATGGAAAAACCACCACTGATGCAATGATCGGCCAAGCTCAGCTTAGATGGACAGGTCGTGTTATCAGAACCGGCAATGATGGATTTCCAAAGAAAGTTCCCTTTGGTGAGCTGAAACTCAGAAAGCTCAAGAAGGGAGCCTTATGTGGCATAAATATTGATAACTTTGAAGACATAGCCAAGGACACACATGAATGGAGAGCTACTCTCAAGAACAGTTTGAGGAAGACAGACAAGAAAAATTGGCTGAAAAAAAGGCCCAAGCATCATGGGAGCCTGCATGTTTGTGTGTGACATGTTTGTGGTCTTGCTATACAGCCACATGAATACACATGCAATGCTGTGACATCATCATCGTATAGGACAGACAGCCATACATGAGTTCCTAATAGATTTAGCAATGATTGACTGGTTTGGTGTTAGGAAGGAGATAACATTGCTACTGTGTGCACTACCCATTGGAGGGGTGGGCGGCAGGGTAACCCAATTGTGCCCTCGTATTATTTGGTGAATAGTTTAGAAATCCAGATAAATAGGTTATTTTAATTGTTTTGTAAAGGGTTCACTAGTCAAATATTGACCAAAATTCTACAAATTGGCAGAGAATATTTCAACTAGAGCTGGTTAGAAAATGTTTTCCTCCTTCCATTCTCTCATCCCCCAAATGTTCACCTGTTAAGTTGGGGAAAGAAACCCTGAAAAAAAATATTTTGGTTTTCAGCTGAAAGTTCTTGAGTTTTGAGTCTTCTGTTTCCTGAAGGAAGGTTGAGAATTTGATAAGAAAGCAGATACTATATGTGAAAATTTCCATTTAGTTCTACACTCAATTTTCTGTCAAATGAACTTTTGATAAAAAAAAATGCCAACCAGTCCTAATTTCAACCAGTCCTGCTGCTGACTTCTACTTGTTAAGCAGGGAACTTTCTCACTGGAGCTGCTGCTCTGTCTCCTGGAATACCTCCTGCCTCCCTTTGCCCCACTGGTGTGGGCACCAGGGCCTATCTGCCATGATGCACCACAGTCTCTTCCTGTGACTGAGCTCTGCAGTGCAGGCCCATCATGGGGTACATATACTGGAAGGGAAATGCAGCCAACAAATGAGGGGGATGAGGGACCCAAACTACAATTCCCATGGGGCATTGCGGCACTTCAGACAGACGCAATGATTAATGTCAACCTAACCTGAAATGAAATGTTTCCTAACCAAAAAATAAAATAAAATTGAAAATAAGTTGAAAGAACTTCACAAAAACCAATATTTTCCCATGGAAAATTTCATTTCTGAAGAAACCAAAATTTTCTATCAAAAAATATATTAGTGGGAACTTCCAGACCAGCTCTACTAACTGCTGTATAAACACTTGGGGAGACACTGTCCCTGCCCTGAAAATCTCACACACGTGGAGGAGAATTCTCCCTTCTTCTCCTTAGCCGGTGTGGGGAGGGAAATTCCTCCAGTACTAGCACTGTGCCAGACAGTCACAGGCTGTATTGTGCAAGCCCTGGTGTAGGAGGTTGGAGGAGGCAGGTTGCCTACATTACATTGTCTGCTGTTTAAAGCCCTGACCAGCCTGGAGTCAGAATGGCTCAAAGGAAGGTTAAAGACACTTTGGCCCCCTCCCTCGGTTGCACTTGTGTGTGCAGCGCCTCCTGGAGGCACAGAACACACTCCCGCCCTCAGCCCGTGCAGATCAGCCCAATTCACCTCACTGGGCCATGCAGTTCATACACAGCTAGGCGACTGGAAGCCCAGCACACAGTGTGACGGATTCTTTTCCTACAGAAACCAGAAGTCACTTACTTGAGCTTCTCTAACTTGCAGTTTGGATGTTTCAGTCCTTCACACAAAAGTTTCACTCCTGAATAACTCAGGTTATTACTGCTCAGGTTCAACTCTCTCAGTGACTAGTTTGTGCTGAGCAGAGATGAGAGATCTCCACAGCAAGCATCAGTCAGATGGCAATCCCAAACCCTGCAGAGATGGAGATGGGCACAAGGAACAGACAGTAGGGTGGCCAGATGTCCTGATTTTATAGGGACAGTCCTGATATTTGAGGCATGGACCAGTAAAAAATGAATTTTCATCTGGCTATTATGAATGTTTGTGTACAACCAAAAGATATAATGTACAAAACCCACAATTACCTGCCCAAATGTCTGTGCTCACAATTTAGTGACTGTATATCCAGTTGCTTCTGCAAATGCAGGTGATCTCATAAGTGAAAAAAGGACCTCAAAATATTCTCAGTGCAAAATTCAGCACTTTTGCAAAGGCTGGTCTAACGAGGAACCCAGCAATGACTTACACTAATTTCTGCAGTTTACAGCTGGGATGTTTCAGTCCTCACACAGAAGTTTAATTCCTGAATCTCAGTTCATTCCCACTCAGCTCCAGCTCAGTCAGAGACTGGTTTGTATTGAGTGCAGTAGAGAGATCCCCACAACAAGCAGTTGTGAGATGGCAGTGCCACAACCTGCAAAGTGAACAGAGAGAACAATTACCGTCTCCTTCCATAAAGGGTCAGTATTCACTTCACTTAGTGCAGTGACACTTCCTTCTTTCCGATAACTTGGTACTTTCAGCAGCAAAGAATCCTGTGGCACCTTATAGACTAACAGATGTTTTGCAGCATGAGCTTTCGTGGGTGAATGCATCCGAAGAAGTGGGTATTCACCCACGAAAGCTCATGCTGCAAAATGTCTGTTAGTCTATAAGGTGCCACAGGATTCTTGGCTGCTTTTACAGAACCAGACTAACACGGCTACCCCTCTGATACTTGGTACTTTCAGTGTCTATAAAGCCTGTATGCATGTCATCCAATGCATTTTAATTATTAAAATTCATTACATGATGAATTCCTGACTCAGATTTGATTTGTGCACAATGCAAGAAGATTTTCAGAATATTTCAGATAGCATTTGGTTCATCATCCGAGACTGCTATAACACCAAATATATGGCAGAATGTGGGTAAAACACAGAGCAGGGGACATACAATTCTTCTTCAAGGAATTCAGTCATAAATTTAATTAATGCATTATTTTTAATGAACGTCATCAGCATGGAAGCATGTCCTCTGGAATGGTGGCCAAAACATGAAGGGGCATACGAATGTTTAGCATGGCTGGCATGTAAATACCTTGCAATGCCACCTACAAAAGTGCCATGCAAATGTCTGTTCTCACTTTCAGGTGACATTGTAAAACATGGGCAGCATTATCTCCCGTAAATGTAAACAAACTTGTTTCTCTGAGCGATTGGCTGAACAACAAGTAGGACTGAGGAGACTTGTAGGCTCTAAAGTTTTACATCGTTATAATCTACATTTGTAAATCACACTTTCACAGTAAAGAGATTGCACTATGGTACTTGTATGAGGTGAATTGAAAAATACTATTTCTTTTGTTTATCATTTTTACAGTGCAAATATTTGTAATAATACTAATATAAAGTAAGTACTGTACACTTTGTATTCTATGTTGTAATTGAAATCAACATATTGGAAAATGTAGAAAAGCATCCAAAATATTTAATAAATGTCAATTGGGATTCTATTGTTTAACAGTTCGATTAACACTGCAATTTTTTAGTTAATCATGTGAGTTAACTGCGATTAATCGACAGCGCTAGCATCAAGCACATTTACACCTGTATGACTGCATTCACCCATGTGGGAATGTCTCTGTCTTGGTAAAGTGGAGAGTGAGCTGGGGACTAGCAGGGAGAGGAAGGAGGCAGGTCACACTGGATTTTAAGGAAGGGTTACAAGACACCTGAGTTTGTGGTTATGAATTAAATGAGAATGGAGAAGTCGAGCCACTTGGCTAAGATGGTGGCAGAACTGAAGGACGTCAGCACAGTGGCAGGACTCCCACCACAGATGCTCAGTGAAGGATCCATCAACACCACTTCCTGCCCTACATGTGTTGACACGTCCTTCTCCTGCTGAGTTTGCAAGACTGGATGGATCTCAGCACGTGATATTTATTACTGATTAATAAATATTTGCATTGCAGTAACATGTAGAGCTTCAACTAGGTCTAGGCCCCAGTGTCCCAGGTGCTGTACAAAAATATGACAATCTCTGCCTCAAAGAGCTATTAGGCTAAAAGCTAGGACAAAGCAGGTGGGTGAAACAACACAGAGATTAGTGAAAAAGTCATGTACTAACAAAATACAGCACTGGGTTACTTACAGCAATGTCTGCAGGTTACAGTGTGGATGTTTCAGTCCCTCACACAGATGATTCAGTCCTGAGTCTCCCGGTGTGTTAGCACTCAGATCTAGCTTTTCCAGGGACCAGTTTGTAAAGAGAGTCTTAGTGGAGAGGTCCTCAGGGAAAGCAGATGAGAGTTTGCAGCTGGACAAGCTGAAGAGAAGAAATGGACAGATCTAAGTTACCTCTGCACAGTATGAAACGGTTACTAACCATACGGTGGGTGAACTCTCCATTCAGAGTAGCTAGCCTCCTGCCCCGCCTGAGGCCCACTCCTACCCCACCCTCACCAGAGCCAGAGTAGTCCTGAGCCCCCCATTGCAGCTTGAGCTCCCCCAAATCCCCCATTGCAACTTGAGGGACGCCCGCTGCCTGGGTCCTGAGCCATTGGGCAGCTCGGGCACCAAGCTCTGGACCACTGGCCCAAGCTAAGCCCACACTGGCTTCTGGGGAGAGGCGGAGCGAGGGCAGGGCCTCAGGGCACAGGGTGGGTGGGGCCACAGCCTGGTTGTAGGGAGGCTTAGCCTCCCCTGGCCTATTATACCTGTGGTCCATGTTACTAACTGTTCTGTAATGCTTGTTCTTCAAGATGTATCACACATACCCTTTCCACTTGAGAAACATCTGCAGGCCCAGGGCACTGTTGTCAGAGATTTTTCCATCAGCAGGGATGGCATATGTGTCCTCCGCTGACACTTGCTGCTGTGTGATGGTATAAAGACTGGTGCTGCCCCCTCCTCTCCCCGACTCTCTTCAGTTCCTTCTAACCAGAAAGACTCGATATAGAGGGGTAGGAGGGTAAGATGTGGAATGGACACATGCAACACATCTCACAGAACAGGTTAGTAATTGTTTCTTCTTATTTGAAACAAAGTGGAAACCTAAAGTGGAATGCACATGTGCAATCACTCAAAGAACCACCACTTAGTGATGGATTCCAGTTGGGGACTTCCATAGTTTCACAGTGTTAAAGGCTAGAAGGGACCACCCGATCATCTAGTCTGACCTCCTGTAGATCACAGGCACTAAACTGCACCAAGTTAGCCCTATATCAAACCCAAAGGCTTCAGTTAGCCCCCAAACATTTCAGGCCTCAGGAAACTAAACTGTTGTGCCCCACAGGCAGAGAACAAAAGAGATTGAGGTGCCACCATGGCTGAGATATACCCAGATGATATCAGCAGGTGATCTGAGCCCCTCACTGCAGGAGAAGAGTAAATACCCCCAAAGTCCCTGCCAATCTGACCAGGGCAGGAATTCCTTCCCAACCCCAAATCTGGAGATCAGTATATGACTGAGAATGTGAGCAAGACACTCCAGCCAGGCATCTAGAGAAAAGGATCTCTATACCATGTGTGACAAAGTTCCTCCTCTGCTTGGTGGGCCCTGTGCTTATTAGCAGATTTGCTCACCTCAGAGATTCACATCAGCTCTCAGTTTGGCCACTTTTGCTAGTGGCTCCAACCTGCTGTCCACTCAGCTAACCTCATCACTGGCCAGCGTGGGGGAAACGGAGTATAATCCCCGCAGTCTCTGTGTCCTATCTAGTGGGTCAGGAACAGGCCAGATCCCTTTCCCATTTAGACCTTCCCTTCTGATGTTTCTCACAGACCAGGTCAACTCCTCCTGTGTCCGATCAGGAGTTGGGAGAATGGGGAGAACCCAGGCCCACCCTCTACACTGGGTTCCAGCCCAGGGCCCTGTGGCTAGCAGCTGTCTACAATGTTCCCTGCATCAGCTGTGTGACAGCTACAACTCCCTGGGCTACTTTCCCATGGCCTTCCCCCCAGCAACTTCTTTATCTTCACTGCAGGACCTTCTTCCTGAAGCCTAATCACACTTGAACTCTTCACTCCTCCAGCAGCACACCTTCTCACTCCCTAATCCTTGCACACACACCCCTACTCACTGATGGGAGGTCTTTTTTAAACCAGGTGTCCTGATTAGCCTGCCTGCCATAATTGATTCTAGAAAGTTCTTAATTGGGTCCAGGTGTCTTGATTAGCTTGCCTGTCTTCATTGGTTCTAGCAGGTTCCCGATTGCTCTAGGGCAGGACAATTATGTTAATCTGGTAAAGATAGGTTGCTGTGGTCAACAGAACTTTGGTAAAGAAAACTTCACTTTGGGGCAGTGGAGAGGCCAAAGGGTAGGACAGGATATTGGTAGTGGTCCCTGCCTGCCACAACATATAGAAAGAACTTGTGTGAGGAATGATTGGCAACATGAAAATAAGCATCCTGAAGGTCGAGGGAAACAAACCAATCTCCTGAATCTGAGAGGGAATTATTGTTGCTAGGGTTACCATTCTGAACTGTTGAGAGCGGACAAAGGTGTTTAAAGTCTTGAGGTCCAGCATTGGTCTCCCTCTCTTTCTCTCCCCCCATTTTTCTAAGGGACCAAGAAGTAACAAGAATAGCACCCTTTTCGGATGAAGTCCGGTAGAACAGCTTCAATCACCCCAGCCCCTCGCCTGGGGCAGTGCTGCTCCACACCTGCCCCAGCATGGGCTGTGCAGACACATGGGGTGGGGCGGGGGCAGAAGAGGCACATGAGGTGTCATAGGCACATGAAAGCCGTGGGGCAGGGCCACGTGGGGATGTCAGATGGGCGGACCAAGGGTCAGAGGTGCACACCACACAGAGGAGGTTGGGAGTCCCTGGCAGTCACCACGGGAGGTTTGAGGATTCTGGGGGTGTCACTGGCAAAGTCCAGCCCACCGCTGTGGGGATGGAGCATGGAGCTAGGAGCTCAGGGAAAGTGGGGATGTGGGGGCTGGAGGTTTGCAGGGGAACCAGGCTGAGCGACCCCTTGGTTGGGAGATATAAAGGGGCACTGGATTGGGAAATTTTCTGGCCAGAGACAGGGGAACCAGGCATTAAACTTGGGAGACCAGATACTGGGGGGGGAACCTGTGGCCTGCACGAGGGACTAGGACGGTGGCAGTTTCTTGCCCAGGGAACTAGGAGATGGGGGTAGGGGCTGGGGTGCTCACAGGGAAAGATAAGACTTGCACTGAACACATGGAAACCCCTCCTTCTTCAAGGGTCTGCCTATAAAGGGGCAGGCCTCTGGCTGTGCTATCCCACTTTGGGGGTTGGTTCTGTGGAGACACCTGGAAGTGATGGGATGCGTGCACAGGATGAATGGGGGTGATGTGTATTGGGTGACATGTACATGAAACAAGTGGGGCAATGTGTGCGCTGAATGGAGCATGAATGGGTGTGTGCAGGGGGCACAGATGGCTATAGAATGGGTGGGGTGGGTGTGCACAGTGAGTGGCTCTGTCTGTGTCCAGTGTCTGTGCACTCAGTGTGGAGTGAATGGGGGTGGGTGGTGCAGTAAGTGGTGTCTGGAGAGTTTGTGTGTAATGAGCGTGTGGGTGGAAGAACAGGACGGAATGAAAGTGGGTGTGCAGCGAATGCTCAGTGAGATGGATGGAAGGAATGTGCCAAGTGGGTGTGAGTAGGACAAAACAGGCAATATGTCAATCTCTGTTCATTCCCAGTCTCTGCAGTAGCAGTGGGGACTAGTAATCACTCAACTGATGGCCCTGTTACCTGGGGAATGTGAAGAGTAGCACAAGGGGGTGAAAGGATCTGTTGGCTGCATGTGAAATTGTCCCAAGCAGTTCCCAACACAAATGTTGAATAAATATGCAGAGGAAATGAGTCTCTCCACAAAAGCTTTCACTCCCTGTCCACAGCCATGGGAAAATCCCCTGGATCTGCAGCACTGCAGTGTTCACAGTTTAGCCTGCAAAGACCTTGCCTGCTTTTTACAAGCACTGGCTGGGATTTGAGGGGCCTCACTTTACCATCTGAGAACCTGTTCAGCTGCTTTGTGACTCTTTCCTCTCCCCACCACCTGTCTGCAGCAGCACAAGGCCTCAGTGATTGTCACTCCAATCAAACATGGTCCCAGGGTTGACCTGCCAGATTGCACAAAAGCAAAGAGACTCCCATGGCCATGGACTAGGTACAAAAAAGGCTGTCAGAGATGAGAGCAGGAAAAGAGAAACAGAGCTCACTGGAAGGCGTCTGGAGAGGGACAGCCATAGAGCAGGGCACACTCCCTACTCTTTATAAAATGCATCTGGGGTCTCCTGTCTTCTGGCAGTGCTCCGTGTTCTTCAGCTGCAGTTTGGAAGAGGAGCCCTCACCTCACCCCTCCTGATTCCATAGAACACAGGGCACCCTGGGGATGTTCTAACACAGCCAGAGAATAAAACCATCACACCCCGACTCACCCCGGCTTCTGTTCAGAGAATGAAGAAAAAGCCATCTCCAGACTAAGCACTAAGCCAGCCCAGTCCTGTCCCCAGAAAAGAATGATGCTGGTAGGATGTGGAGGTTTCTCTGCAGGTTTCACATGAGCTTTGGATCAGGCACATAAAGCCCATTTCTGCCCCACAGCAGTCAATAGGAGTTGTGCAGTTGACTCCAATGGCAGCAGTATTGGGCCTACAGAGTGGGTAAAATTTCCAAGTAAGGTTTTATATGCTCTTCACGCCAGCTTTGCTCAGATGCAACTATCTGAACATGGAAGAATCACCCAGAGTGTTATGGTCAAATTCCACCTTGAGTTACCTGCTGTGCAGCCCCTTTGGCTTCTGCAGGAACAATCCTGCACTGGCAGGAAGCTCCTGGGTCTTGTCCATGTGTAACTTCCAAGGGTCAGTGGAGCTGCATGGATGTAATTGCAGCCCAGCAATCTATTAGCTCCATCCTAGTTCTGGAAGAGAGGAATTATCATCATATAAACCAACCAAGGTTTACTAGGACAAACTACTGCACATCCTGCTCCAATTGCTATAAACACACACAGTGAAAAATCCAATTCATGGCTCATGAGGAAAGTTGCCCTTGCTATGGAAAGGAACAGATGTTTCTGAGAGCAGAAACATTTTTAACTCCAAAGGAAGATGCACTTCTCATCCCCCAGAGAGCAAGGAGAGACGAGGAGCATTTGGAAGAAGGCAGGTGATTCCTTCTGTGCACTCTCCTTACTAGTCACTCCTCAGCCAGGCATTACTAATCACTCCAAGCGCCTGGCAGCAGACAGGGCCTGTCAAAATCCACCTCCACATGCCTGGGAGGCTCAGATTTTATACCCAACAACTTCTCCAATATTCCTGGGACTCTCCCTGAAACATCTCACCCTAATGTGACCTGAAGAAGAGCTCTGGGTAAGCTCAAAAGCTTGTCTCTCACCACCAGAACTTGGTCCAATAAAAGATATTACATCACCCACCCTCTATAGTTGTGACACACTGTACCTGAAAATAACACTCTGTAACCCCCATATTCACCACTTGTGTATGGTTATGACATTTTGTACTAAGTATGCCTTGAAAGGCAGCATTTAAAAATTGTCCTGTTTAAATGTATGTTTCAGCATGTATATGAAGTTCTGAGATTTTGCTACATGTGTGTAACTGAGGCCCTTTGTGAGTCAGGGAAATGCCAATGGAGTAGCCCAGGGGTCTCAAACATGCGGCCCCTGGAGCTATTTCCTGTGGCCCACCATAAGCACTGACTCCCCGCTACCTCTTCTCCTCCTCACCCCAGTGAGCCGCATCCCAGCTGTCCTGCCTACCTCCCAGGGCTTCCTGACACCAACAGCTGTGTGGCAATACTTAGGACTTTCCAGGAGGGAGGGAGAGGAGTGGGGACACAGCACGCTCGGGGGAGGAGGTAGAGAAGAGGCAGGGGCGGGGTGGGGATTTGGGGAAGGGGGTGGAATAGGGGCAGAGAGGGAGAACATGAGCTCTATACTATTCAGGCTTATGCATCATCAACAGAACTTTTGACTACGAGTCTAATCTAACCCCCTTTGAAATCAATTACATTATTTCCATTGATTTTAATGGGAGTTAGACAAAACCCTAAATTCCAGTTGCAAAATATAGTATTGGTGAAGAAGCATAAGTGAGAAAGAACACTGCTGGACTGAAATTACAAGGTACATTTGCAGACCTGTGTAAAGGGGTCCACTCACCCCAGGAGCACCTCCTTGTGGGTACTCCACCCTTTCAGGCCTCTTGTAAGAGCAGTGGTGGCTCCAAGTACCAGCGCTCCAAGCATGTGCCTGGGGTGGCAAGCCGCAGGGGGCACCCTGCCGGTCCCTGAGAGGGTGGCAGTCAGGCAGCCTTCGGCGGCATGCCTGTGGGAGGTCCGCCGGTCCCGTGGCTTCAGCAGCAATTTGACGGCGGGTAGGCTGAAGCCATGGGACCGGCGGATCTCCCGGAGGTGTGCCGCCGAATCCGCAGGACCGGGGACCTCCTGCAGGGATGCTGCCGAAGGCAGCCTGCCTGCTGTGCTTGGGATGGCAAAAAAGCTAGAGCTGCCCCTGCATGAGAGTTGCTAATCCAAGACAGAACCACAAGATTTAATTTCTTCCTGATCTCCTCCTTGTCTCTAGCCAACTCCCTTTCCTGTAAAAGAGTGGTTGCAGACCTCCACCCTACAGCCTTCTTCCTGCTCTCACTTCCCTGCTTTATCATCCTAGCCCAGGTCTTCCGCCTGCTGGACTTCATTTTCCATTAGTTCTTATCAAATCCCTGGCTTCTGTCCAAGTGCAACATATAAGGTTAACTGGCCCTTTCTGGCCCACATTTACCTACTTAGTGCTTGTGTGGGAGGGACACCCCATCACAGGCTGACAGAACTTTTTTTAACTCATACAATTAACAAATTAACGCTGCCAGTTAAGTGGCCAGAAATGAAATGACTGTCAAAATTAGCACTGACTTTTCATATTACAGTTTTAAAAAAGTTAATACATTGACTTTTAACAGCATACTGTATTACTCTTCATCTTTTACTATACTTTTGTATTGTTGTATGAAAAGATTTCAGTGCTGCAGCCCTCGGGCCAAGGTAGTAGTCCTCATGTGGCCCTCCTGGTGATTTGAGCTTGAGATCCCTGGAGTAGCCCCTTAGAAATAACAAAAAGACTATAAACAAAAGACCTGCATGTCATCCCCAGAGAGGAGAGGCATAAGGCTGCATGTATTCAGAAGATGCAAGCAAGATTTTGCCATTCAAATGAAGGACACTTGACAGCTCACGCAGACAGTGGGGGCTGCCTAGCCCCATGACACAGCATGGGTTTTCCCAGCACATGGAGAAGAGCATAAATAAGGGACAGTGACAGCATCACTTCACCTGCCTCTCCTCCCCCACCTCTACACAAGGAAAAAAAATCATCTGGAAGAAAAAGAAATCTTCATTGAGACTATGGGAGGGGCTGGTCCTACCTAGAAGGCATTCTAGTGAGCATGAACTGCTGCGAAGCTGTGGGTGACAGAAATCTTTTTGCTTTTAGAATTATTAGCTTGATAAAATTTAAGATTTAGGTTGTGATTTTATCTTTTATTTCCTTTTTGTACCCAATTCTGGTCTTCTATGTCAATACCACTTAATCACTTAAAATCTATCTATAGTAATACATGTTTTATATTTCATCTAAACCCATATAGTTTGGGTTGAAGTGTTTGGGAAATCTATTCATATTACAAAGGCTGGTACATGTCCATTTCCCTTTGATGGAATGGCAGATTTTATGAGCTGCTGCTGCTCAGTAAGTTACTGAACAGTACAACATGGTACATTTTTGGGCTGCGAGGCTGGGACTAGGGATATGCAGATTGCCCTATATGTAATTCAAGAGTGGCTGGGCACTGCACCCTGTTATGTCTGGGGGGACTTGCATGCTGGAGGCTGGGGTGATTGGCAGAGTGGCAGCTCACACAGCAAAGCGAGGCATAGTACACACCCGACTGGAAAATTACAGGGGCACAGCTGTCCTACAATCCCGATTGTACCCTGGGGGACATCACAATAGTCACCCTTGTAAAGTAGTTTAAAACTCCTCCAAAGACCCTTTTTCAATTATGGGGTGACAAGAGCTGCACCATAGGCAAGGCTTTATTGCAGTTTACGCTGATTTTTTCAAGTGCTTTAAAATCCATGTGCATTGGCAGATTGGCCTGAAAACTGCTAGCCCTGTCAAGGACCCAGCGTGGAGTTTGTGGTTGAAACTTGGACTCCTTTGGTCAAGGGGTTTTTGGGCTACAGTCCCCAACTTTGCCCTGCTTTTAAAAAAATCTCTTTTTTCTTCTACTACTTGTTAGCACAGAGCTAGGGAAAGCCCCATTGTCTCCTGCCTTCCTGCTCAGGCTAAACCCACAAACACAAGCTCTCTGTGTCTCACTCAATCCCATAGTCTGTGTCTTTGGGGATATTTCAATCTGTGTGTAATGGAGCCTGCAGCTGTGTTGTATATGAGTGAGCAAGTCAGCGGCTCTGAGGTAGGTGTGTTCACTTGTAACTGCCAGATTAGCTGTGCATCAGGCCTACCCACAGCAGCAGCACCTGTCCTGTTAGCTCTTTAGCATCCCCCAGACCTGTGCCTTTGTTCTCCATTCCCACCTGAGCCTTCAGGGGCCTTTATTGCCCCCCACACCATGTTGCTGAAATAGCTGGGAGCCCCTAGAGAACAGAAAACAAACAAACCTTCTCCCAGCTGCCCAAACTGTCCTTTTTCCCTGCCTAAGCTTCTGAAAGTGTTTGTAGTAGCTCTTGCCAACATAACAAGAAAAGATGATGCACTTCTGAAGTAACAAACACTTACCATGTTGTAGGGTTGCTAGCATGTCTCCAACTGCACTAGCACGTGGTGGAATCTCCATCCTTAGAGGTTTTTAAGGCCCGGCTTGACAAAGCCCTGGCTGGAATGATTTAATTGGGGTTGGTCCTGCTTTAGGCAGGGGGGTGGACTGGATGACCTCCTGAGGTCTCTTGCAACCCTAATCTTCTATGAGTGCTTCTGATGATAAGACTCACTACATAAAGATTCGGTCATCTTCACCTCTGTACAACGCTGTGGGTAACTTGGGTTCCTACTATCATTACAATGTTAACCATAATGAATAGGAAATGGGAACAATGAAATAAATGCCTGGGGACTATCCTTGAGGACTCCCCTAGCCCCGAGGAATGGGAGAATTCTTGTGCATTAGCACAAACTATGGCAAGAAATACAAACTCTGAAGGGCAACATTAGCTCTTGGTTCATGATCTTTATGGGTCTCCAGCAAAATGACACACAAATGGTACATCCGGGATAAAAAAAAATGTTGGAGATGAATGCAGAAAATGCCACTTTAATAGCTTTGGAACTGTGTAAAATTATAAAGCCCCTTGTAAATATACAAATAATAGTGAATGAAATTCCCCAGTGGCTCCAAGGATGGTTCTTGAGTCTCCCCCCTGCACTGACAGGGACTGAGAAGGGAGGTTACAGACCCCTCTATCTCATGCTCTCACGTCTCTCCCTCCACTGGGTCCTGACCCCCTTCTTCTCTCCTGCTCATTCCCCCCACAAACCAGTTACCACCTCCAAGGTCAGCCCAGTAGTGGAGCAAACCCAGCTCCTAGTCCTGAGTCTCTCACCCTGAGGCAGGAGGGTTGGCCCTGACAATCTCTACCCAGCCCCTCTACCACAGATGCTCAGATATGTTGACAAAGCCCTTGGTAATGGTGCGGTTGATCTTAGAAGGGGCAGGTGTTGCCCACCCCACAGCTGCTGTCCTGGCTAGCGGCAGGGCAGCCAGGCCACAGCCATGTTGGTGCAGGGGTTGGCACCCACCAGCTGCATCAAATCTCTATGCCCAGATCAGGTTTTATGTTTTTCACAGCATCCAGCTCTGGCCGGGTTTCATTGTTTACACAGCGATAGTCCAACCTGAAGGGGAAATAAGGAAAGAAAACAAGGTGTTAATTGTCTCTGAGACATGATGCCTGAGCCCACGGTCCCTCTGAGGCCCAAAGCACTGCCCACCACTGGGTTTAATATTATTACTCCTTGTAGCGTGGTGGTGCCTAGGAGCCCCCGTCATGGGCCAGGACCCCATTGTGCTGGGCACGGCCCAAACACAGAACACAAAGACGGTCCCAACCCCAAAGAGCTCACAGTCCCTGCTGCCTGGCAGAGCTCGCAGGATCCGTGTCACTGTCGCTCCCCTGCCTGCTGAGCTCAGGGCCTGCAGGTGCCTTTCCCTTGTGGGAGGGGAGGAGAAGAGCTCGTGCAGTCTGTAGCCTGGCCTGCTCCCCCCACACCCCACGCACAGCCCACTCTGTGAGCTCTGGGCAGGGACAGCAATGTCCTTTCTGCACATAAAGGGCTGGATTGAGCAGCCCTTGCTCAGGGTAGTGAGCACTTACTGACAGGGACAGTCTCATTGATCGCTGTGGGGCTACTCAGAGCTCATAGGGAGCAGAGGCTGCAAAATCCAGCTCACAGAATCTCTCCCTGGAAGCAGTGTGACCTCATCTCTCAGTGCTGCGTGGGCTCCTCACGCCATCTCCCCACAGGGCTTTGGTAACACAGCTCTATAAGGGGGTGAGGTTTCAGCAGCTGTTGTGGGGCTGCAGACTTGGTTTAACTCTGGTAAACCAAGTGTCAGCTCTGGCCAAGGCCTCAGGCATTAGCTAAGAACTGACAAACTCATAGCTGGAAACCAAACCAGCTCATCTGTATCTTAGTTTTCTTCAAAATAGGTACTAGCCTTATAAAAATGTATTTAGTGTTTAGACTGTATAAAACACTGTTAGTTGCTGCATGCATTGATTTCCTGGCAACGCTATACAGAAATATGTAGCTTTGCTTTATAACTCAGGGGCACCAGAACAGAAGGGGAGGGCCAGGACCCCATCACTTTTAAAAGTGGGAGAGCTTTGTCCTCCAGCTTTTGACCAGCCCTAAGGGCTAACAACAGAGAGAAGGGGGCAGAGAGGAGCGAGCAGGAGGCAGGGCCTTAGGGGGGAAGAGTAGGTGCAAGGGAGGGGTCTTAAGGGGAAAGGGTGGCATGGGGCAGGGCAACAGTTCAGGTGCTGGTGACTCCCCCCCAACACACACACACTTACTTTTAGGGAGTTCCCAGCATTCCTGTTATAACTTTGAAAATGTTTGTTCTGAACCTGTGGACCCAGGCAGGGGAATCCACCCCCTCACCTCCCCATTCAGGAGGCCTATCAAGAGTAAATGAGCCATTGAAGACCATCACAATACAAAGGATTGGTGAATGGCCCTATCACATCTTGGCAATGCTACAGGCAAGGGAGCTCCTCTCATGGACTGGAAGGCCAAATGTACAGGATCAACAAGAAAATACTTAAGCTAATACTCTTCTTTGGGTATGGCTACACTTACGGTTTGCAGCGCTGGTCATCCAGCTGTGCAGGGCCAGCGCTGGTGTGTGTGGCCACACTCACAGCTACCAGCGCTGGTGTGTGGCCACATTTGCAGTGCTGTTGGGAGTGATGCATTATGGGCAGCTATCCCAGTGTTCAAGTGGCCGCAACGTGCTTTTCAAAAGAGGGGGGTGGAGTGGGGTTTAGTGTGATAGGGAGCAGGGGGAAAGAGAGAGGGGATTTTTGGAGCCAACACTGTGTGTTTAGCTTCCTGCACTGAAAAATCAGAACATGTTTCCGACCCCTTAGTCTTAACTCTTAATTGCAAACAGCCTGCAGCCAACACGACTCCCCGCTGTTTCACTCCCTCCCTGCCTGCCTCTCATTTGATTGTTTACAGCCAGGTACAGATGATCACAACAAACAGGAGCTCTGTTTGTTTTTTAGATAAGCAACGGAGCTCCGATCAGAGCTCGTTCACAACAAAACAAAGAGAGGCTGCATAACAAAACAAAGAGAGTAATTTATAAAAGCATTCTGGGATACACCTTATACCCTGGAGGCCATTCACAGCGCTGGTGTGTGGCCACACTTGATGACCAGCGCTGCAGCACCAGCGCTGGAGTCCTTATTCCCCATGCTGAGTGAGGTGTACGGCCAGCGCTGCAGCCAGGGAGTTGCAGCGCTGGAAGTGCCCTGCAGGTGTGGCCACTTACTAATTGCAGCGTTGGTGGAGGCTTTCCAGCACTGCAACTCGCCAGTGTAGCCATACCCTTTGTGTCCTTTCACTCTTCCTCTCTTTCTCTGTTTCTCTTTTAGTTTTTATCCCAGGATTTAATATGGTAATAGTAGCAAATTAGCTGAGTGAAGGAAGGTTCCTTAAAGTTCTCAGTCCTCCTCACTGAATAAAATAACTTCAGGTTCTAACACAACAATACCCTGCTTTAGAGTGCACTAAAATACACCATATTATCCAACTTCTAAATAAGTAAACTACATCAATATAGCAGTGGGAGAAGAATGAAAGCTATTTCTTGGGTTGTGGTGTGATGCTGTATGATTAAAGACAACCATTTATATCACTGATATTACCACTATTATAAAATTGCAACAAATTTTGTATGAGTGTTTTCATGTAAGGTGTCAATGGAAAAGTTACAATCTATCAAATATGATTATTCTGGTTAAATATATGTATTGCCTTTGTATCTAAAGTTATGAATATTGGCTATGATTTGTCTCTCAAACATGTTTTGTTCCTCAGTAACACCTCCTAGATAGGTTTCAGAGTAGCGGCCATGTTAGTCTGTATCTGCAAAAAGAACAGGAGCACCTCAGGCTGTGGCTACACTTAGCACTTCAAAGCGCTGCCGCGGCAGCGCTTTGAAGTGCTAAGTGTAGTCAAAGCACCAGCGCTGGGAGAAAGCTCTCCCAGCGCTGTCCGTACTCCACCTCCCTGTGGGGAATAACGGACAGCGCTGGGAGCCGCGCTCCCAGCGCTGGGGCTTTGACCACACTGGCGCTTTGCAGCGCCGCAATTTGCAGCGCTGGAGAGGGTGTGTTTTCACACCCTGCTGCAGCGCTGCAAATTTGTAAGTGTAGCCAAGCCCTTAGAGACTAACAAATTTATTTGAGCATAAGCTTTCGTGGGCTACAGCCCACTTCATCAGATGTGTGGAAGACTGTGTGGAAGCCAGTAAATAATTAACAAGGTTTTGAAGAGATCTTAATGAATATTAGTTAGCATGAGTTAGGTTAACTGTAACCCTGGTGACGTGAGGAAGCAAGATAATGTAAGACAGAGTGAATTGTGTGAAAGTTATTACGACCTTGCAATATGCAGTCTTGCAGTCTTGTTTTTCTAGTGAGATAGCAGAAAAGCTTATGTATAAACAAAATGTATTTGTTGCTTTTTACTGTCTGTATTATTGCTAGAAATTGTCTGAAACAACGGTATAAAGGCTTGATGTAATTGTTTACCAGTTGAGAGACCTGTCCAGGACCCTGTGTCCTATGGCACTCTCTCCCTCCATTGTAATTACTGGAGAAATAATAAAGTATTTAATTTTGCTGCACCCAAACAAAAAGCGAGAACAAGTTTTCTTCGACAACTGGAACATACAGCAAGAAGATATTTATACCTACAGAGAACATGAGAAAGTGGAAGTAGAATTGAGGTAAAGAAACTAAATATAGAGTTTAATGTTATTAAGATTCCTCTGCAAAATAAATCTGCATCTTTGAGAATATGTAATATATACAACTCCTGTGGAAAACTGGAGATTACGAATTTGACAAAGATAGCTGAAGATGCAATGGGCCCATAGATTATATGTGGAGACCTAAACAGCCATAACAGACTGTAAGAAAGTGGGGGAAAATGGTAAGAATGGCAAATTTGTTGGTGAAAATACTTTAGTAATAACTGAATGAGGGTACATCCATTAAGTTTAATGGAGCTAATGGAAGTGTCCCCTGTCTAAACCTGGGAATTGTCAAGTAGTATATAGCAAGCAAATGCAGCTGGGAAGTCAATGCAGAGGGAATGGGAAGTGATCACTTCCCTGTACTTATAGTATATCAAGGTAAAGATAACATTGAGGATGGAGGAAGGCTCCCTGTTTGGAACATTAAAAAATGGGGAACTATTTAGAAGCAAATGGAAGGAAAGTATTACTGAACAATGTATAAGGGATGACACTGAGGACTTTAGTAGCCATATAACTAAGGAAATCATGATGGCAGCAAAGTTAGCTATACCTGAGACACCAAGTCACCCTAAAAGATAGAAACAATGAACCATGGTGGAATGAGGAGAGTAAAAAGGCACTTAAGGAAAGGAACAAGGCCTATGAGAAAATTAATAATAGAACGAGGAGTGAGGACTTAAGGAAATATAAAAGAAAAAGGAAATTGAGCAAAGGGGTATTAAAGGCAAAACAAGAGAGCTGGAGAGAGTACTGTGGGAAAATAAATAAAAATACTGAAACATCAGAGAGATGTAGGCAGATGACGACAGGGAATGGAATATGGAGTAAAGGCAATTCTATACCAGGCTTCACTGTAGAAAGCCAAGGGATTAAACTCTAATGAAGAAAAGGCAGAAGCCCCAGCAAAAATATTCCATACCGTTGGTAATCATGAAAATCAGAGTGAAGAAATCTGCACGAGGAAAAAAATTCAGTGAAGAGAATCATGAGAAATGGAAGAGGTCGGAGGAGAATGAGGATACAATATTAAATGAAAACTTCTGCAGGAAGAAATGTCAAAGAGCTATTGATAAAAGCAAAAACTCTGCACGAGGCAAAGATGGGGTATGTAAGGTAATGCTAAGACACCTGGATGAAGGGAGTCTGAAAATACTGCTAAAATTGTACAACAGTGCATGGGGGAAAAAGGTGAGCTACCAGTGGAGTGGAAACATGTGGCTGTAGTTCTAGTGTGGAAACCAGACAAGCTGCAAATGAAACCTGATGCATACAGGCCAGTTGCCCTTGCATCATGCATGGGTAAAGCCATGGAAAGAATGGTGACTGAAAAATTGCCAGTATGTCTGGAGAGAAATGGACTTACAGACAATGAGCAAAGGGGTTCAGGAGGGGAGGGAGTACAGCTGATCATATAATAAGAGTAGAGATGGAAGCACAAGAAAGTATGAGAGTAGCTTTCTTAGATATGGAAAAACAGATAATTTGTTATGGAGAGAGAGCTTATTGTCCAGTTGGCAGCCAGTGTCAAGCAGAGTGCCCCAGGGGTCGGTCCTGGGGCTGGTTTTGTTCAACATCTTTATTAATGATCTGGGTGACGGAATTAATTGCATGTTCAGCAAGTTCACAGATGACACTAAACTGGGGGAGAGGTAGATATGCTGGAGGGTAGGGATAGGGTCCAGAGGGACCTAGACAAATTGGAGGACTGGGCCAAAAGAAATCTGATGAGGTTCAACAAGGACAAGTGCAGAGTCCTTCACTTAGGAAGGAAGAATCCCATCCACCGCTACAGGCTGGGGACTGACTGGCTAAGCAGCAGTTCTGCAGAAAAGGACCTGGGGATTACAGAACAATAAGCTGGATATGAATCAGCAGTGTGCCCTCGTTGCCAAGAAGTCCAATGGCATATTAGGCTGTATTAGTAGGAGCATTGCCAGCAGATCAAGGGAAGTGATTATTCCCCTCTTTTCAGCACTACTGAGGCCACACCTAAAGTACTGCATGCAGTTTTGGTCCTCCCACTACAGAAGGGATGTGGACAAATTGGAGTGAGTCCAGTGGAGGGCAAAAAAAAAAAAAATGATTAGGGGGCTGGGGCATATGACTTATGAGGAGAGGCTGAGGGAACTGGGGTTATTTAGTCTTCAGAAGAGAAGGGGGGTGGGATTTGATAGCAGCCTTCAACTACTTGAAGGGGGGTTCCAAAGAGGATGGAGCTCGGCTGTTCAGTGGTGGCAGATGAGACCATTGCTCCTTGATCTGTCAAGTTGCAGTGTGGGAGGTCTAGGTTGGATATTAGGAAACACTGTTTCACTAGGAGGGTGGTGAAGCACTGGAAAGGGTTACCTAGGGAGGTGGTGGAATCTCCATTGTTAGACATTTTCAAGGCCTGGCTTGACAAAGCCTTGGCTGGGATGATTTAGTTGGTGTTGGTCCTGTTTTGAGCAGGGGATTGGACTAGATGACCTCCTGGGGTCTCTTCCAACCTTATTTTTTTATGATTTTATTGCATAAAATAGCATCCATGGGCACAAAAGAAAGAAAATAGAGATGTAAGATTTTTCCAATTATATAAATAATAATAATATAATTATAAATAGCACTCCACAGGTGAGTGTTATCAGCCTTACCTTACTCAATATAATGATAAATATTCTCCCAAAAAAGGATGAGTGCAGGAATGTGCATTTCTTTGTTTGCAGATGACTTTGCCAGATGGGCTAAAAGCAGAAACCAGGGAAAAGCTCAGAAGCAAATTAATGACGCATTTAGGAAAAGTGCAGAATAGAGAGACGTTGGGGGCTTTTAAATGTTCGATTCTCAAAACTAAAGGAATAATATTCATTAGAAGTGTAAGCAGAGTCAGGATGAGATCTACCCTGACATCTGGTGGTACATTATGAGGAGTGGGCAAAGGAATTTTAGGAATGTGCATTTGCTTTGGTAAACCCACTCCACTTAGCATAACACACAGCAGCATGGGATGGTTATTTTCACACTGTGGAATCCCCAATTTCTTTGTTATTGGGGCAGGAAGGAAAAAAAAGGGCTGTTACCTTAATTATGTGAATGAGGAACTATGAGACTGCTTTATGACAGAAATGACTCAACCTACATTAAATAGTACTTGCTAGACAAGGGACATGGGTTCCAAAACCCAGTGAAGGGAGAGAGGCTGGGGACTGGTGTGTGTACCTGATGGTATGGGCCCCTTTTGAGGGCCTGGAACACCA
This sequence comes from Mauremys reevesii, assembly GCF_016161935.1. Taxonomy (NCBI): domain Eukaryota; kingdom Metazoa; phylum Chordata; order Testudines; family Geoemydidae; genus Mauremys; species Mauremys reevesii. The sequence goes on from NC_052626.1 coordinate 116,354,169, forward strand.
ATTGTACATCCTCCTCTCTCCACTGTTAAAGAGCAGAGCTAATTTTGAATCCTTTAGGAGTCCATCTGGAGGCTGCTGACCTGAATTCACGTTGGGCCAAGGTGGCACTGTGGCTCCTCTACTACAAGTGGAAACCACTAAGAGCTGAAATCACTAAAAGAGCTAAGCTTACTGAGCTGAGATCACTGAGTGGGGGAGCCTGAAGATCAATTGCTAAGCAGCTGGCAGAGTGGAGCAGTCTGCAGCACGTTGGCGCAGCCCGTGGAACAGTGAGCAGTGTGGAGCGGTTCGCGTGGACGGCTGATGCGGTTCACGGGTTGGAGGAGCGGCACAGCTGGTGGAGTAGAGCCAGTCGTGGTGAAGGCTACAGCAGAACTCCACAGAGAAGCGGGGCAGTCGGTCCTGGCCCACGTAAGGTGTCCCTTAACACCCTGCGTGTGTCCCCCCCCGCCATTTCCACCCAGGCTGGGGGGGGGGGTAAAACTCTGCAGATAAACTTTTGAACTCTGGGGTGGCACTGACCAGCGACAGAGACTCTTGGGTTGTTGGACTTTGGGGTGATAGGACTTAAGACCCTAAGGGGGAGAGGACAGTGCCAAATGTACTTGGAGGTGGGTTTTTTGCTTATGGTTTGTGTATAGTCCTGTTTGTGGTGTCTCTCCAACGTGATGCCGCCTTGTTTCCCTCCTTTATTAAAATGATTTTGCTACACTCGGACTCTGTGCTTGCGAGTGGGGAAGTATTGCCTCCTAGAGGCGCCCGGGGGGGTGGTAGGTAATTGTCCCAGGTCACTGGGTGGGGGCTCGAGCCGGTTTTGCATTGTGTTATTGACACGGAACCCCTGGATACTGAACCCAGCCCTTGTTGCTGCCAACTCAGAGGGGCAGAAGGGTTACAGAAGGAAAATTTTAAAAAAGATGTAAACTGTCTCTATAGTCGACATAGTTAAAAGCTGGGTATGGCATTTAATAGCAAGTTAACATGGAAGGATCACACTGAAAATATTGTAGATGAATGCAAAGATAAAATCATGTTATCTAAAAGTATTTCTGAAACCACCTGGGGCATGGATAAGAGAGCATCTGTAATGTTGTATAGAGCATAATGACCAATTATTCCACAGAACTTTCAAACATTTACTTTAGCTTCATAAATGAAGCTAAGAAAATTAGACTTGATCCAAGCCCAGGCATTTCACACTGCATGTGGTGCTTTCATCACGACCTCTTTGCATGTAATGCAGATAGTTGCTGGCAAAATGCCTGTAGCATTAAGAATGAATTATTATACTTAATCTTCTGGGCAAACGTCATAGGGAACAGGGAAACTGAACTGACAACTGAACTAGCAGGGATAATGTTATCATTATACTGGATATGGAATGAGCGACCTACCTCTGTCGTCTTGTCTGATTCACTATCAGGACTACTGACGAACAAAAATGGGAATTCAGATAGCAGAAATGATATACTGTAATTAAATACTGTTAACAACAACATTTGGCACCCGATGGGAGTAAACACTGAAATATGCTGGAATCCATGCTATGCTTGAATACCAGGAAATGAGAAAACGTAACAAAAAATGCTGTGTAAAAAAAAAAAAATTTGGCCAAAATCCCTGTAAAGAAACAGGAGTTAAAAATCCCATTTAAAATGAACTATGAGTGGAGTGGCAGGAAATATGGACAAAAGACCCAAAGGGGGAAAAAGATTTTATGATGTAAAATCTAAAAGAACTAGAATTGAAAATGCTACATAGTGCAAGAATGTGAGAAAGATTAAGGTAGCTCTTCTCCGAATACTTACCAGACACTGTGGCTTAAACAGTAACTTGGCGCTAATTAATCAACACAGAACACAGAGATGAGCTGTGTGAGACATGCAACATCAAAGAAATGCTTGATCACATCCACTGGGAGTGTCAAGAGTGTAACACTGATGGGAGGATTTTGTATGACAACTTAAAAGTGACAAAGTTTACATTAAAATAGCTAGTCAGAGCATCAGGAAAGTGGGGCACATTAAGAAAGCAATATTTAAAAAAAAATACTTGGGAAAGAGACTAGAACTATATCATGGAATCCAGCACCTGGTGGTTATAGATTCAGAATGTGAGCCTGCCACCCACCCCAAGAAGAATAATAATGGGAGAGCAGACAGGAGACTGCAGGAAATGAGAGTTGCCAGAGAGAGAAGGTGTTTCCTGGCAGAAGGCTGAAGGCAGGAAAGCAGCAAGAGGGATTTGCTGGCTGGCATCCCTGAGCCAGACAGCCAGGGCTGAGGGTAGAAGGAGCAGCAGAGGGAGATTGCTTCTGGCTTAGAGCCAGAGCCAAGGGCAAGAGAAGGCTGAAAGGGGAGCAGCAGAGAGCTGCTGGCGTCTCCTTGCTGGAGAGCTGGAACACAGAGGTCCAGGGGAGTGAGGGTTGCCCCCAGCAGAAAGGCTGTGCCCATTCCAAGTGGGAAGAGCGGGGTTGTGCAGCTCCAGAAGGAATGGCTGGGGTGGCTGTCCCTGGCAGAGGGACAGAACAAGACTGATGAAGAGACCAGTGTGGCAGAAGACATCGGGATAGTGAGAACGAAGCCAGATTTTAAAAGGCTACTTGCATGGGAGTGATGTAGACTATGTTGTGGGACTGCTGCTTATGGACTATTTGCGCTATGTTTTGGTTATTAAAACTATGTTCATGAACTCGAAGATAAGCTTGTATGGGGTTACTGGGGACCCAGAGGGAAACTGAGGCAAGTGAGCACTTGCAGGACTGCCCAAAAGTCGTCAGGGGGCACTAGGGAGGAGGCCATCCATTCACAGGGTCTCTTTGGGAAGATGTGGGTGCTTTTCAGGGATTAGTGGATTCATAGTAGGGATGTTAATTACATGAGTTAACTGCAATTAATCAACTCAAAATTAATCATAACATTAATTGTTATTAACTGCACTTTTAATAGCACTATTAAACAATAGACTACCAATTGAAATGTATTACATATTTTGGGATGTCTTGTACATTTTCAAATATACAGATTTCAATTACAACACAGAATACAAAGTATACAGTGCTCACTTTATATCATTTTGATTACAAATATTTGCACTGTAAAAATGATAAAAATATTTTCAATTCACCTCATACAAATACTACAGTGCAATCTCTATTGTGAAAGTGCAACTTAAAAATGTAGATTTGTTACATAACTGCACTCAAAAATGATGTACAAAAAAAAAACAATTAAAAAATAAAACAATGTAAAACTTCAGAGCCTACAAGTCCACTCAGTTCTACTTCTTGTTCAGCCAATCGCTAAGACAAACAAGTTTCTTTACATTTATGGGAGATAATATTGCCTGCTTCTTATTTACAAGATCACTAGAAAGTGAGAACAGGCATTCGTATGGGACCTCTGTAGCTGCCATTGCAAGGTATTTACATGCCAGATATACTAAACATTCATATGCCCCTTCATGCTTCAGCCACTACTCCAGAGAACATGCTTCCACGCTGATTATGCTTGTTTAAAAAAAAATATGCCTTAATTAAATTTGTATCTGAACTTCTTGGGGGAGAACTGTATGTCTCCAGCTCTGTTCTACCTGCATTCTGCCATATATTTCAGGTTATAACAGTCTTGGATGGTGACTCAGGCCTTGGCTACACTTGCAAATTTGCAGCGCTGCAGCAGGGTGTGAAAACACACCCTCTCCAGCGCTGCAAATTGCAGCGCTGCAAAGCGCCAGTGTGATCAAAGCCCCAGCGCTGGGAGCGTGGCTCCCAGCGCTGTACGTTATTCCCCACAGGGAGGTGGAGTATGGACAGCGCTGGGAGACCTCTCTCCCAGCGCTGGCGCTTTGACTACACTTAGCGCTTCAAAGCGCTGCCGCGGCAGCGCTTTGAAGTGCAAGTGTAGCCATAGCCTCAGCATGTTGTTCTTTTAAGAACACTTTCACTGCAGATTTGACAAAATGCAAAGAAGGTACCAAGGTGAGATTTCTAAAGATAGCTACAGCACTCAATCCAAGGTTTAAAAATATGAGATGGAAGAGGTGTGGATCATGCTTTCAGAAGTCTTAAAAGAGCAACTCTCCAATACAGAAATTACAGAACCCAAACCACCGAAAAAGAAAATCAACTTTCTGCTGGTGGCATCTGACTCAGAGGATGAAATGAACATGCTTTGATCCACACTGGTTTGGATAATTATTGAGCAGAACCCATTAGCAGCATGGACACATGTCCTCTGGAATGGTGGTTGAAGCATGAAGGGACATACGAATTTTTAGCGCATCTGGCATGTAAATATCTTGTGACCCCAGCTACAATAGTGCCATTCGAATGCCTGTTCTCACTTTCAGATGACATTGTGAACCAGAAGCGGGCAGCATTATCTCCTGCAAATGTAAACAAACTTATTTGTCTGAGTGATTGGCTGAATAAGAAATAGGAGTGAGTGGACATACAGGCTCTAAACTTTTACACTGTTTTATTTTTGAATGAAGTTTTTTTTGTACATCATTCTACTTTTGTAAGTTCAACTTTCATGATAAAGAGATTGCACTACAGTATTTGTATGAGGTGAATTGAAAAATACTATTTGTTTTGCTTTTTACAGTACACATATTTGGAATCAGAAATAAATATAAAGTGAGCACTGTACACTTTGTGTTCTATGTTGTAATTGAAATCAATATATTTGAAAATGTAGAAATCATCCAGAAAGATTAAATAAATTTCAATTGGTAGTCAATTGTTTAACTATGAGATTAATTGCATGATTAATTGCAATTAAGTTTTTTAATCTCATGAAATCTCTAGTGTTGTGATCCTAGTAGAAAGAGCTGGAGTCACAATGTTAACAGGCACACACTGAAGGAAACAAGCTGTTCCTTACCCAAGTTTCTGTAGTTTGCAGGTTGGATATTTCAGTCTCTCACACAGCAGCTGCACTCTGGAATCTCCCCGTTTGTTCTACCCCAGGTCCAGCTCTGTCAGGATCTGGCTGATAAAGAGAACAGAAGAGAGATCCCAACAACCTGCAGCTGAGAGACCACAATCCCACATCCTACAGGAGACAGAAACAGAGAGGGAAACGATCACTCATTTCCTCCCTGTTTGTGGCAATTCTCTCACTGATGTCAGCACCTGTGTGGAAGGGGATGGTTCATTCAGAAGAGTTCAGTCACAGGGCTCTTACAGGAGGCTGTGGGACTGTTGATACCAAAGGCCCCTGTGTGGATTCCTGTCCCTACTCTGTCAGTCACCCTGTGTTCCACAAAGGAATGTCCAGATGAGCTGAAGGGAGGGAAGCAGAGAGTGCGTGTGTGTGTGTGTGTGCATGGGAGGGAGGGGGTGTTTGTAATGAACTGTAGAATCCTAACACCGGGCACTGAGGAACAGTGCAAACCCTTTCCCAGTGCTGGTACTCTAGATTTCATTTGCCTAAGCAGAAAGGAACCAAAGAGTCTGTAAAAGCTCTCCTGCCTTCCCCAAACCATTCCCCCGTGTCATGTCTGTGGAAGCCAGAACCCTTCCAAACTGCGAGACAGGTTACATTATATTTCTCATAGTCTGCAAATGACAGAATAAACACACCCACAGCCCGTCTGTTCAGCAGAACTGGGTTCCCTACTCCCAGAGACTTTATAGATGTGTGAAAAATGATCTTCCTCCTCCCCTCCCTATATTAGGCCCATTAACAAAGTCTAAAGTGGGGTTTACAATACTTGTAAAATGAAGGGATTCACAGTGAATCCTGCTTAGTGCTCCTTTGTACAGCAATGTGTTTTGTACCTGGGACAGGTGATCTCAGCCTTCTCAGGGACCAAGTTATCTCCAGATAAACTGCCTGTTGTTGTACAAGCTCTGCAACAGAAAACGCCTCTGTTTATAAAGCTGCTACACAGGAAGGAAGCCTGGGTGTGGATCACAGAATGTGTTACTGAGACATCTTGGGGACACTCAAAATCTGAGTCTCAACTTCCCTCACCTGTAAAATGGGGTAATAACACTGACCTACTCTGGCTAATATGGAGAACCCTTTAATAGTTTATTAATACTGCATATTGGTCTGGATGATGTTTTCTGTATTTTGCTTTAAGTATTTCTCAGTAGAGAACTGACAGGAAAGAAACACTCCCCTGAATCCTAATTATGATTTTTTTTCAAGCTTTTTATTGTGTTGTAGTAGTAGCAGTACTGCCAACTTAAGCAATCAAAAATGAGTCTGACAGAAAATCATGAGATTAAAAATATAATACTTTCAGGTCCTTTTTATTTGCCTTCTGATTTCTGAGCATTAGGCTGCACTTGCTTCACATTATCAGGCTTTTCCCTGTAGTCATGAGGACTAGAAACATTGTTTAAATGCTGAGATTTTCATGTAATCACAGGACTCCAGGAGCTAGAGCTATAAGAAAACACCATATGTTATGAAACATGATACAATCATGAGAGTTGTTAACCCTACAGTAGTCACATCATGGTTAAGATTACAGCAGAGTTTTCATTTTAACAGGAGGGTTAAACAATTATTTTGATATGTCTTCAAAAGGTGAATTTTCATGTTGGCCTGATGAACACTGAGTTCATGCACACAGAATTAGAACCCCTGAAAATTGCTGCTTTTTTCAAATGTTGACTAGGGTGTCTCACTTAGGTGTGTCAGTTGCTACCAGAAGTTACAAATAAATATTCCAGTTTTTGTTTTTTTGATAAAATGTTAAGTTCAAGTAAAAGATAACAAGAATATCCCAACATTTTTAGTACTGACAACGTAACATTTTCAGTGTCCTGCTGCAAGTTGACACTCCCTGCTCCTTGACCTTTTCCCTTCCCTGGCTCCTGAAAAGTTCTGTTCCCTGATACTCCCATCCCTCCTGGCAATTTCTATACTGAGAGCATGTATGCATTAATAAGATTAAAATATTGTCTAGGGTGTAAAGAAAAATTTAAAATGCATTTGTTTTCCTAGCTTTTTAATAACAGATGGTACTGACATTTAATGATTCTTACAGTATTAATTTAGTAGTTTTCAAACATAAGTTATTATTTCTATCACTTATTTTATCATACCTATAATATTTCATTTATGTAAAAACTGTATTAATTTTATGGCTAGAGTGCAGTCAACATAAAAATAACCAGGGCTAAGTCAGAGTGAAGGCTGCATGTTGTGACTTGTGAACTGTTCAGTAACTTGTATTAATGTTTTAATGTGGTATAAATTTCACAGCATGTGATCTGAGTTGCATACATCATGTTGTATTACACCTGTTGTTGTTTCCAGTGTGGTCTGGGCTTTGAGTTATGTTTGAAAGCCACCTTAACTTCCAGCAAATGATTTTGTTTCTGGGTTGATTACAGAGGTTCTAGTTGCAACTCCACCACTAGGTTGAGCTCCACTTTGCACTTGAAGCAGGGATTCAACCTCTTCTCTTAGCTATAAAAATACAGAGTATCCTCCTGAAACATAAAGCTAGAGCTGGCTGAAAATCAGAGTTTCTGCTCAGTGAGAAATTCCAAAGTTTTGTGAAAAAAATCCAAATTGGAATTTAAAGCCTGGGAACCAAATGCTGTGGCTATCACCAGCACCCCCCTTTTTCTTCAGCCCCCTAAACATTCTAACCTACACTTCACCTGTGACTTGGCTCTTTTATTTACATCCCACCATTTGAATCACTTGGGGTCTCATGGTTTCAGAGTCTCAAACAGCTGTGCCCATCAGTGGCCTCATGCTCCTCCTTTGCATTGTCTTTGTGATCAAATTCATTATCAGTAGTTAAGGGCCCTACCATCGATCAAACCATAACCCCGCCCCTTGACCCCTATAATCCCGCCCCTTGACCCCATAGTCCCCCCACTTGTCACCGGAAGTCCCACCCTATGGGGTATTACTTCCGGGGTCAAGGTGGCCACATGACCGGAAGCGAGGTGTGTCATGTGACCCCTCTAAGAACTCCTCCCACCACCCTCTACCAATCAGGAGGGGTTTTGTCCCAGAAGGACCACCCCGAGAGGAGATTTTGCCCAATGAGGGTGACTTCCGGGGTGGCCACATGACCGGAAGCGAGGTGTGTTGTGTGACCCCTCTAAGAACTCCTCCCAAGGCCCTTCGCCACTCTGAGTGCAGCACCATTACCCCATAAGTCTCAGCGCCGGACAGAGGAGGCCATTTCTTACCAAGCACACGTGTTTTAGAAAAGCGTGGAAAGGCTGCCGAGAGGAAACATGGACTCCTTCACCACCCCCGCCAGAGGGTGACTTCCGGGGTGGCCACCATGCTTCCGGTTATGTGGCCACACCGGAAGTCACCCTCATTGGGCAAAATGTCCTCTCGGGGTGGTCCTTTCGGGACAAAACCCCTCCTGATTGGTAGAGGGTGGTGGGAGGAGTTCTTAGAGGGGTCACATGACACACCTCACTGGTCATGTGGCCACCTTGACCCCGGAAGTAATACCCCATAGGGTGGGACTTCCGGGGACAGGTGGGAGGGACTATGGGGTCAAGGGGCTGGGTTACAGGGGTCAAGGCGCGGGGTTTGATTTTGATTGATGGTAGGGCCCTTAACTACTATTATCCATATACTCAAAGGCAAAGCTTTGAGACCTTGCTTGAGGACTGGTGGATGCAGACAGAAGCACCTCAGCCTCTCAAGCAGAGGATACGATGCCCTTGGGAGAGAAGGGTGGGTGTCCCTGCATTATGAGTTGTTGATAATAACCACAAAGCTCCAGTGATGGACATCAGCTATAGTCAAAGGAGGCTGATTTTCCATTCACTCTGGTGCTTTAGGGGCAGATTATCAAGAGAGCTCAGCAACCGGGCCTTTTAAACATCTGGGCAGAAGTGTAACAATGGGGGCTCTTGGGTGCTGAGCTTGTTTGAAAATCTGGCCCTAAGTCCCCAGATCTCCCCAGGATCTCACAGGTCTGGGATAGGGCCTCTGCCTTGAAAGCAGAACAGAACTGAACTGAGGTAGAAAAGGGAAGAGCCATAAGCTTTCTCTAAAAGGTTGAGTTTTTTATAATGAATCCAATGTAGGGCAGATCAGAGAAAATGCCAATTTGTAACTGTAAACACACAACCTGATTCTCAGTGGGTTACACCACCAAAAATATTTCCTCAAACGTGTGGTGTCTCTCAGCTAAGATCAACTTCAGTCCCAAACCTGGAAACATCTCAGACAGGAGTCACTTTGGGTGGGGCTGAAGCTGTAACCCAAATTGAGTATTTCAGCTCAGATGGAGAGGTTTAGAAACTTTGGGTTCCTGGGGCCTCTTTTCTTTTATTAGTTTTAAATAAACTTAAATAAATAAACTAATTAAACAGTGTCAAAAGTCACTACAGTGATCTATAGCTGAAGGCCAAGAATGAATTATTTTTAATAAATGAATTTTATTAAATTTTTTTAAAAAGAAAATATAAATTCCATTTTCCAAACAGGGCCAGCTTACTATGAGCCATTGACACAGGTGCTCAAGAGACACTGAACTCTTGGCTTCTCCATGTGGTCGCAGGGAACAGACATGAGCCACCAGCCATACACCCTATCAAGCACTTTACATAGAAGACGCCTGTAAATAGCCAAATGTTACTTACCTCAGTCTCTGTAATTTGCAGGTTGGATGTTTCAGTCCCTCACATAGCAGCCGCACTCCAGCATCTTGCACAGAATAATTAGCGCCAAGCTCCAGCTCTGTCAGGCTCAGGCTGCTTCTGAGAACGGCGGTGAGATCCCAATACTCCAACCTGCAAGAGAAACACAGAGAAGGTCAATCACAGTGTGAAGGGGCTCATCACAGCTGTTCTGCTGGAGGGATCCTGCCCACCAGCCCCTCTCCCTCACCAATCAGCATTGAGAATGGAACAGAAGTCCTGCCCTACACCGTGTCAAGACCCACCGGTCAGTCAGTGAGAAACCAGTGCGGGGGGGTTAAATCCCCCATTTAAACCCCACCATTTGCACTTCACCCAATGCCACTGACCAATGAGGAATAAGGTTTGGGCTAAGACTTTCTAAGCACCGCTCCTAGCCTGGTTCACTGACCAAACAGAATTCAGGATGGGCAGAAAGCTGCTGCACCTAAGCACCAGCTGCTCAGCACTCAGTCAATCACGTTGGACTTTGTACTAATCAGCCCTGGGATGGTGCAACCCAATCAGAGCAGTGCTATAGGGAGGCTGTAGGGGAGCCCTCTCCCCAGGCAGCTGGGCCAGGCACAGAGCAGGAGGAGCTGGGACATCCTGCCCCTCCACACCCTTGGCACTAGCTCTGCTGCTCCCCTGCAGGATGAGGCCGTCTCCTGTCCCTGTCTCTGCCCCCAGCCCATCATCTCCCAGCTCTGATCGTCAGGCCTGGGGAGGGGAGGCAGCCACCAGGCCCAGCACTGGCAGCATCACACCCACCTTCCACTGTCACCAGGTTCAGATGCGGGGGAGAGACAGAGAGGAGAAGAGCCCAGTGGTGATGGGGATCCCCAAGGTATGGAGAGAGAAGAGCCCCCGAGAGAGCAGAGAGTCAATTCTCTCTCCTTGCAGTTGTTTTTCGGGGGCTGAGGTACAGTCTTTTCCCAGTGATATCCTTGCAGGGCTCACTGTATTTTTTTAAATCTGTGACTGACTATTCACTGCAGTTTGCAGTCCCCTTAGTGCTCTCACTGGGATGTTGCCAACTTCCAATCCCGCACGTAGCAGTGAGCTGAGAACCAGCAGCCACTGCTGAAGTGACCATCCCAGTCTGAGACGAATTGGTCCCAAACTCACATGAAGATCTCTTGAGAAATGGCAGTGCCACCCAGAGCACCAATACAAACTGATTGCCCATCAGTAGGCTCCCATGCCCATACAAGAAAATAAAGCCCTCCCTTCTCAGTCACAGCAGCAGATCAGCCTCCAGTGCCCAGACCAGACCTGTCTATTCCTGGTGAGAGCATGTCAGAGGCACCTCTAAACCTTGCTTGTAAGTTTTGGGGAAAAAAACAGATGTGAAGCTGCAGCTCATCCTTGCCCAGTTGTAGGTCACTGAGCAAGAGGAGTCTGGGAAAAAATAGTCCTCCTGGTCTTGCTGCTAGGTACCCAACTATGAAGGCATCAAGTAAAGTCACTGTGAAACAATGTCTGAAACAACAGACACTCAATACCAGATGCAATGACTTTCCTCATGCATCCACCAAGCTCAGATCGGTTCTATAATAACAGTGCAAGGATCATCTTTAGGGGAAGCGCAGGGTCAAGCCCACCCACTGTCTTTTTGGCATTACATACCCATTGCAGAGGTCTACATACCCAAAAAACAAAGGACACTAAAGACAAATGAAATACTGCTATCTAATGGGAAAGCCCTTGAGCCTATACGTGTGGGAGGTCGAGGAAGGGGGGGAAATAAAAACCTTAACATGGTCTGTAGAAATGGACAAGACTATAGTAAGGCCCCGAGATGCCATACTTGATTTGCCTGAGAAAATCTGCCCAAATCTGCCTGATATAAAGGCCAGCCCCTGCCACATTTAGACTCCCTGCTCCAAAGCATGAGGGAATTACAGCTTGTCAAAGACAAAAATGACCAGTTTTGTTTGTTTAATGTGGGCAAAACAATGTGTTCTCCCCTAACCCCGTTCTTGGAAACATCTGAAGTGTTTTAGCTGAAATTTAACAAAAACCTTCAGCCCGAGGCCAACACCCAGCACAGATAACATCAGCCCAAACAGTTAAAGTATGACAAAGTTATAAGCAACTGAAAAACAGGGGCTTAGCCCCATATATAAATGTACAGAAGCACTAAAATAAAAGAACATTACTAAGGTTGCAAAGTCAAGCACTCAGATGTAAGGAAATGCCAGAATTAACTTAGTTTGCCCCATTGTTAGTCTTCAATGCGTTATGTTAGTCTTTAATTACATCACCACAAACTATTATTTTCCACAGGCCTCTGCCTCATTTAGTACACAGAAGGGACAGTGATCACTCAAGGAGCAGCTACTCAATATTTTGTTTTCTCCTCATTGTTCATCAGTGTGTTGCTCTGGGTCTTATTAATGGCCCACTGGCCAAACCCCACACAGAAGACAGAATTATTATTTTTTTCCTAAGTTTTTCTATGGTGTTTATCACTGTAGCATCTGAGTGCTTCACACACAACTGAATTCATTTTCACAACTCTTCTGAAGTGAGGGGCTATTATTGCCCCCATTTTACAGACTGGGAATGGAGACAGAGATTCAAGTTAAGCATCCACTAATTTTGGGTGCCCAATTTGAGAAACCTAAGTCCTAATTTTTCAGAGTACTTAGCATCTCATAGCACTTCATGTGTTCAAAGCACGGCTCCTGTGGACTTCAGCTGCAGCTGTGAGTGCTCAGCACTTCTGCAAATCAGACTCCAGGGTCTCAAGTTGGGCACCCAGAAAATGAGGCCGATACAATTAGTGACCACCTGTGAAAAGCTTGGTTTCAGTGACTTCCCTGTGATCACAGGAATTCTTTAGCAGAGACAGAGAGAGAATCCAAATCCCCAGGGCAGTGTTCAGTTACCTTAAAAAGGAGACCATCCTTTCTCTTCCTTCAATCCCCTGCCTCATTCCCTATCTACCTTCCAACTTCTCCAACACATGAAGTAGGGATCCTGCAGACTATAGCTGGTCACAAGTTTTCTGACAAGCCAGAATTTCATCAGAAAATGCTTGTTTGTTAAACCAGAAATTTTCTCGTGACAGTGAGTTGGGTTTGACAAATGTTTGACAAGTCATAGCCAGGGTTCCAACAAAAATGTGATTGCCAGGCTGGTCTCTGCCAAACCTTTTGGGCTGAAATTCTATGAAAGTGAAAAAGCAACTGAAAACAGTCTTATAATGGGAAGTGTTAGGCAACCTTAATAATAGGCACTGCTACCAGCTTCACAAATATACATTTATTCCTCAAGTTCAGTGGATTTGGAATTACTGCTCCCACTTGGGTCCATCTTTAGATATAACTTCCATTCTCCAAACGTGCCAGGCTATTGGGATATTGGGAGCCACTAACACATCAGGTGCTGGAGGTACACTCAGCTTTCAGCCTGTCCACCTACCTGCAGGGAAATGACATATGACCTCATCCTCAGACCCTGGTGAGTTCTTTACAGAAAGGAAACGTGTAAATGCTCACCACAGTTTCTGCAGTTTGCAGTTTGGATGGTTCAGCTCCTCACACAGCAGCCTCATTCCTGAATTTCCCAGTTTGTTTTGTTCCACCCCAGGTCCAACTCAGTCAGAGTTGGTTTGGTACGGAGAACAGAGGAGAGATTCCTTCAAGAAGTGGCTGTGAGATCACAACCAGAAAGACAGTAGGAGACAGATAAATAGAGAGGGAAATGAGCACTGGTCTGTCCAGTTCCCTCAGGGAGTGTCCAGAAATATTCTATTAATCTGCGAATAAAATCACAGTGCTGTAGAAGTGGATGCTGAGGACCACATGTGAATTTCAATCCATGTGGACCTGTAGCTTTCATTTATGCTGAGTTCCAGATATGTTATTCTGAGGCAAAGTTCCCAGACACCATCCCCTGCACAGAAACACTTGTCAGAGGGGACCAAGCTGAGCTCTGGGCTGGTCATGTTCAGAGCAAAATGCAAGCCCACTTCTTTGCTAAAGCCTTTCCCAGTAACACCAGGGTCAGCCTAAGATGGAAACGGTGAGAGATGAGAGGAAAGAGAGAGAGAAAAGAAGCTGCAGGTGGCATTAGGGATGGGATACAAAGAGAGGGGAAATACAATCCCTTCCCCCAACCAGCTACATTACCCCCCCCCACACACACACACACACGTGACATTGCACTCCATAATGCTTTATAAAAATATGTTTATAAGTGTGAATATGATGTAACTGGAATATGCTTTATGCAAAAGAGCTCTTGTAAGGTATCATTACAAAGCTTAAAATCTAGTGAGTGCAGTCATCCTATTTGTATGTATGTATCATTCTTGTATCTAAAACTAGAAGTATGAAGTATTACTCTGAAGTCCTATTGTAATTATGCAAAAGTGTTGGCCATTAATGGTGGCTTGGAATCTTGATGACTCCCATTAACTCGGACAATTGGTTGTGAATAGCTCTGTTTACTTGCAAAACTTCCTGGGTACCTACCTGCAGGCCAGTGTTGAAAGAATGAAGGCTGGGGTCTTACAGGACATGTGAACATGCCGCATGACACTGGAATCCATCTTTAACCTGGTGCTTTTCCATTTAAAGGGAGGGGTGGGAATCCAAAGAGAGACAATGGATTTCCGCCTTGTGCCAAAGATATAAAATGGGGTGGAACAGAACAAAGGGGGCAGCCAGTCATGGAGAAATCTCCTAGTTACCCCCTGAGCTGGAACTAACAAGGATTGTACGGGGGGAAAGGATTGGGCCCAGACTAGGAAGAAGTCTAGTCTGTGAAAGAAGCTTATTGGAACATCTCTAAGGGTGAGATTTACCTGTATTCAATTTCTTAATGTATTAGGCTTAGACTTGCATGTTTTGTTTTATTTTGCTTGGTAACTTACTTTGTTATGTCTGTTATTACTTGAAACCACTTAAGTCCTACCTTTTATACTTAATAAAATCACTTATGTTTATTAATTAACCCAGGATAAGTGATTAATACCTGGAGGAGCAAACAGTTGTGCACATATCTCTATCAGTGTTATAGAGGGTGGACAATTTATGAGTTTACCCTGTATACACTTTATGCAGAGTAAAACAGATTTATTTGGGGTTTGGATCCCATTGGAAGCTGGGTGTCTGGGTGCTGGAGACAGGAGTACTTGCTGAGCTGTTTTCAGTTAAGTATGCAGCTTTGCGGGTACGGTTCATACCCTGGGTCTGTGTTGCAGCAGGCTAGCGTGTCTGGCTCAACAAGGTAGGGTTCTGAAGTCCCAAGCTGGGAGGGAAAATGGGCTCAGAGGTAGTCTCAGCACATCAGGTGACAGTCCCAAGTGGGTCTCTGTGACCAAACCTGTCACAACACACACCTTTGAATTGGGGAGAAATCAGATGAAGTGAGGATACCTGAATGTTAAATAGACAGACAGTACAGGGCTTAGACACTATGATGATGGGCACTTCAGAAATACCTAAGATGTTCTCTCTAGCCTTCTTAGTAATTCCTAACATCAATTGCCCCTGGCCACAATGCTCACATCTGTCTCTCCTGTTCATCCATTAGATGATAATTGGGTTAAGTGTCATGGAAACACTAGGCAGACATGGAGCCAACCCCTGCACACATTCTAGCCAATGGTGTAAATTGTCACAGCTCAAAGTAAATTCAATGGCACTGTGACACTTTACACCAGCTGAGAATGTGCCCAATGACTGGAAATTTCAACACATTGCTAGATATTTAGACAACTTTAGATGGTCATTACATCAGCTATGGCAAAGATGCTATTCGATGCTGCAGATTTTCTGGGATCACAGCAGTGATAAGGGGATTTAAAAATGAAAAAAAGAGATGTTCACTCTAGTTTCTTTAATTTACAGTTTGGATCCTTCAGTGCTTAACAGTGCAAGTAAATAGGTGAAGGCTTTGGCTTATCCTGACAGTGTTCCCTGAAAAAAGAGAAAATAAAAAGTTTGTGTTCTGTTTCCTGGACATTAAAATAGCCTCTTGGTTGCTGTCGTTGTATGCTACATATGAGGTATTCTACAGTTTCAGTTATTTGTAAATCCTCTAAAACAAAAATATATTCAATACTGAAGGACGTACTTTAAACACACAGAGCCAAATAAAGTAGGTGCTACAAGTACAACCCATTCCTTTTCTGAACTTGCAGTACTCTGGGGCTTTGAGCATTCACATATAGTTCGAAGAACTTGTACAAATGGGAAGATCACCAGTGGTTTTGTGCTTTGTTGTTGGTCAACAATTGTTTGATCATTTCTGAAGATAATAGAAATCAGCATGAGTGTTGACTTTAATTTACCCACAATGATAAAATCCAAAAAAATAGTATTTGCTTAAAATATGTAAGTTTGACGACTATGACATGCATTGTGTAATTGGTGTTTATGCTTTCCCAGACCCTCTCCAATGCAGCTTCCTCTCCACTGAAATTTCCCTAAGCAAAATCATTAGGGCCTTCATCCTAGCCAGGTCCCAGGGTTTGTCCTCGATCCGCTCTTTCCTCAGTCTCTTGGCTGCCTAATACTGGGGGAAGTGGGGTTGGGGGGAGGGTTGTTTTCCCATTAATAGGTTCCAATGCAGGAAGTACCATTGTGATAGCCTAGTTGACCTCTTGTATAACACAGGCCCAAAACATCCAGTCTTTTGGGTTGTTGTGCTATGTGAGTCCCCTTTTTGCACCCCTCTGTTTCTATAATGTCATCTACTGCCGAGGTATCTGAGTGATTTCCACAAGAAGCAAACACAAAAATCTCTCTTAGATACTGTGAGTTTTTTCAAATATACTCAGTGTGAAGCTTTGAGGGGAATGTGAGAAAGTTCAGTTAAAGAAGTGGGGTTTCTCTTTAGTGAACGCGCTGTGTGTGGGGTGGGAGGGCGGGGCGGGGCAGATTGTTCTTATTCCATTTGGCAGTGAGTTCCACAGTGCTGAGCCCGTTTGGTCTCCTGCAGCTATGCATCTTTCCCTCTTTGCTGACAGTTTTCTTTTTCCTGTGGAACAAAGCCATCATGTGAGGCCATTGCAGGATTGTGGCGTTAGATGACTGACTAACTGATGGTGTCCCCAAATCCAACAGATATCTAAATGCCATCACTGGAGCCCAGGCTTATTTGCACACCCAAAACTCAGCCCCCTCTGCCTGACATGAAGGGATTTGCACTTGCATCACCCACGCAGCAGGAGAACACCCCAGTCTATGGGATATTCTGATGTGGGTCTCAGCCTGTGTCTACACTGCCACTGTCAGCACTAAAACTTTAGTCATTCAGGGGTATGAAAAAACAGCCCCCTGAGTGACAAAAGTTTTAGCTCTGAAAAGCACCAGTATAGACACTGCTCCCGGCAATAAAGGTACCGCCGCTCATTCGGAGCGGGATTTTTTATCGCCAGGACACCTCTCCTCCGGCGCTGAAGCGTGACTACACTGCCCATGGCCGCACTGTAATGTGGGCAGTGTGGACAGACCCTCAGTCTCTCCTGTTGAAGCTGTTCTGCTTTGTATAAATAGTCACTGGGCCAGAGAGTGAAGGTGAGAATGACTCAATAGCCTGGTATTTAGGGCATTCACCTGGCAAGACTGGGAAAGGAGAGGATTTATACACAGCACAGGGAACAGGCTATGCCCCATGGATGGAAACACATTTGAAGACACTGCACTGTAGTTACGCATTGATCTATGTCCGTGTACTGTTAACACTCTTTGCTTAAACGAAAAGCAGCTAAACCTGAAGAACAGACCGGTATTTCCTGTAGGAGAGTAAGAAGAGACTATTTAGGCAACACCATTAACTGAATCACAACAGACTTGCGTATCTGGGATATAGACAAACCAGCAGTAAAAAATCAGACCACGGCCAAATTGTTCTACACATGAGGGGCCTTGTACTGCTCACCCATAATCATGTTGAGTTTAATCAGCTTAAGTGGGACACTTGCAGACTAAGGAGAACTGACTGACTGTGAGTAAAGGTGGCAGAATGAAGCCCTGACAAGTTCTGGGGTACAGTGAAATCCCAAAAGACCCACTGCTACCTGTACAGACAAAGGAAAGGACGACTGAGCACTACATTATGTTCAATGCCTTTCAAAATAAGAATTATCTCCATACACCCGATGACATAAACCAGCTACATACTCAGGGCCACACTTTTACAACCAGACCCCAGTTTGGTAACTGCAGCCAGTTGCAGATGTAAGTTTGTGACTGCGCATCACTACAGGCAAATCTGATGCCATTTGGAGCCCAAGCCTGCACAGGGATCCTTGTGGGCAGAAGTTTGAGAAATCTGCATCCGCAGACAATGTGGAGATGATGCCTGCAAATGTGGGTGTAAATGAGGCATTTACACAGCTCTCAGCTATTTTCCCCGTTGGGATTCCCTCCGAGACCTTTCCCCATTCAGCGTATCCATAACAGCTTATCCAGTTCTGGGAAAACACCTCATCCACGTCTCTGGGAGCCAGAACACGCCATTTGACTGGATTTTCATCACTCAGGTTCCTTTATTTGGCATGCAGCAAAGCTACACTGAGTTGATCAGACTCAAGCATGAGGGGTAGGGAGAGGGCGACTCACACATCCAGACTTACACAGACATCCTCTTCCTTTATATACATTTACACATTGCACTGCATTCGCTATACATTACACCACACATTTTTTGATTAGCTTGGTTACTTTGCAGGAACCAATCCCTATACGGCATGCTCTGTCCAAGTGCTATTCACGTGGAACCTGATCTTTACATTCCAGGTTTATCTTGTCCATAGTCCCTAGCATCAAGGTGCTGCTATTTATCTTAGGATATGTCAACACTTGCAGAGTTTTCAACTGTGAGAGTGAACCGGTGAAAGAAAAGCTCTGGTATGTGTACTCACTTACTTGTACAGGCGTCAGAGTGGTCACATTTGCAAGCTATCCCACAGTGCAGCTCTTTCCATTTTGATAAAAGGTCTTGTGGGAAGGGTGGGGAGGGTGATCGTGGGGCATTCTGGGTCCCTGCACAGCCTCCTCTCCCCAAACACTGAACAGCTCCAGTAGCTCAGCGTTGCTCCAAGCTGGGGATCCTTTGCCCCATGGAGCAGGCATTGTCACCTGGCCAGAAGAGAAGCGAGCATTTGCCAAGAAAACAGGAAGAGGGTTTCAAAGTTCCTGGGGCTTTACAGGGGGAGGGGTGGACGTCTGTTTACCTGGCATCAAAGCAGCCAAGCTGCTGGCCAGAGTGGTCAAGTAGGCATTGTGGGATATTCCGCGGGGGCTAAAACCTCTGCAAACAAGAAGAATGTTTCACTTTCTAAGTGTAATCCCTGCCCATCTCTCGGCACTGAATTTACCTCATTTCCCCTCCCCTTGTCCAGTTAAAGAAAATAACGACACACACAAGAAACAGAGTTTTTTTAAACTTAAGAAAAGAAACGCCTAGTATATGGCCAGGAATATGCAGTTTCAGTAACAATATTGATGAACACACTTTACAGAGATCAACAAGTTGTGTAATGAGCTATAAAATACTCTAGTCTCGTTTATTTACCATCCTCACATATTTTTACCAAAATGTTCAAAAATGGATGCTAAAAAGGTAGGGTTTGTCCTACACTCCCTTCTTTAACAAGCTATGGGCACCCAGAGAAAAACAAACACCCTCTTTTAGCTGCCAACCTGTCATTTTCCCTGCACAAGCTTCTGGAAGTGTTGACTCTAATAGATAAGAAACTGGGAATATGAAAAAAATGTCCAGAAAATATCCATCGGGATTCCCCGAGCCCTAGAGAACAGGAGGATTCTTGTGCATTAGCGCAAACCATGGCAAGAAATACAATCTTTAAAGAGCAACATTCTTTCTTGATGCTGATCTTTAGTGGACTCCAGCAAAACTGATGCAAACGTACATCCAGGATAAACAAATCTTGGAAATAGTGACACAAAATGCAAACTTAACAGCTGTGGATTTGTACAAAACCCTTGTAAATATACAAATGACAGTGACAGCTACTGGGACAGAATGAAAATTCCTGGATCCAAGGACGGCCTCTTGAGTCTCCCTCCTGCACTGACAGTGAGGTGACCAGGCCCCTCCCTCCAACCCACATCTCTCCCTCCCTTAGGCCCCAGCCCTCTGCCCCAGCCACAAACTAACGACATCCTCCAAAGTCAGAACAAGAGTGGAGCAAATCCACCTCCTGCTCCTGAGTCTCTCACTCAAAGTTCATGTCAGGTTATTGAATCGAATGAGCCCTTCTGTCTGTTGAGGCTCACACTTGTACATGATTTTACTGCTTTGGTTTCCCAGGCCTCCTGAAACAGGTAAAACCAGCCACTGACCCTTTCCCAGGGAGCGAAGCTTCAAAGTCTGGGCATCTGCATAACCAGCCTTGGGATTTTGCTTTATTCACCCCTAGTGACTCCAGATTCCCCAGGAAATCCAGCCAGCAAGCCAAGAACCCACAAATACATATAACACGTATTGATACAACAGCCTCTGAATAGGCTCATCTCAGTAAAGTCTTTGAAGTTTTCAATCTTCCAAGGTCTGGCTCATAAACATGTAGATAATAGAAAGTCTCAAATACATGCCTGTGTTCATCTGTCACAAGGCTCACCAGTCAGTAACTCCCAGGATCATTCAACACTTAGAGATAGATTCAGTGTTTGCTATGTCCCAGGTCTCAGCTACAGGAGCTGATTTCAATGGTTAGCAGCTTTACTTCATTATTAAATTCCTCCAGCAGTCTTCTGTGTAACCTTCTGGTTGTAACTGGTTTATTCCAACAATTCTACTTTTTGACAGTGACTCATCTCCGCTACCTGAATCCTCACTGCAGAGATTCCATTTCAGTATTTACATCAGCATAAACCCTCAATGGCTCTAGGGAATTAACCCTTCGTACTCTGTCTCTCGTTGACACCTATGGTGTATCTAAAACTTGCTCTTTAGAAGTGGCTGAATTTCCTTGTTAAATTATGGTCCTTGAGTCAAGAAATAAATGTCAGACCCCACACTCCCCTCACTCCACAGCAGATCTCCCACTGATGGCAATGGGAGGTTGGCACAGAGCTCCAGAGTGGAGCGTGGCCTTTATGTAGCAATGATACCAACCAATGAAAAGTTCTGTTGTTTATTATTTTATTGGTGTTTTCCTGTCACATTCAGTATCAGTCACTGGGTAAATTTCCTCTCCTTTAAGACTAGTTTTTATTTTTTCCCTTTGTTTATCTCCCCCCTTCACTGTCTGTGTCTCTCTTCTGGTTTTCCTTCCCTGTTAACTCCCATCCTCCCAACCATATGGACCTGCTTCCCACCCTCTTCCCCAGGGCCGGCTCCAGACCCCAGCGCGCCAAGCGCGCGCTTGGGGCGGTATGCCGCGGGAGGGCGGCAGGCGGCTCCGGTGGACCTCCCGCAGGCATGCCTGCGGAGGGTCTGCTGGTCCCGCGGCTCCAATGGACCTCCCACAGGCGCGCCTGCGGAGGGTCCGCTGGTCCCGCGGCTACGGTGGAGCATCTGCAGGCATGCCTGCGGGAGGTCTACCTGAGCCGCGGGACCAGCAAACCGTCCGCAGTCATGCCTGTGGGAGGTCTACCCGAGCCGCGGGACCAGCGCACCCTCCGCAGGCACGTCTGCAGGAGGTCCATTGGAGCCACGGGACCGGCGACCGCCAGAGCGCCCCCTGCGGCGTGCCACCCTGCTTCGGGCGGCACAATTCCTAGAGCCGCCCCTGCTCTTCCCCATTCCATCCCCTAAACCAATCAGCAATGAAATAGTTCACATTGACATTGAATTGGGGATTTAGAACTAGCACCCCTGGGAGATTACTGAGGGGCAGGGTTTGCATTAGCATTCACATCTCCCAGGGTCCTCAGGCCATCTGCAGACTCAGACAGATGTCGCTGCTTCAGTGATACTCGAGTCACATACAGGAAATTTTCTTCACAACTATGAGGCCAAAAAAAGTTACTTTTAAAAAGTCAATAAAGAAAAGCTTATACTCTGCAGAATCTGAGTAAGTGATGCAACAACAGAAATACATCACATGGGACAGGTGTTTGACATGCCAGCTTTAAAGGGAAAGCAATTCCCACTTCAAATCTCTTGTGCTACTGCAATTCCTTAAAGGGAGTCAAAAACTGTCTCAAGATTTGTAAATTCTCTATACAACCTTCCATTTCAGATACTTAAATATACATCAGCCAGAGAAGCCAATATGTAGCTATGCTTAACAGCAGAATGAGTCCAACCTCACGACAGTGCATCACAAAAATATTCCACATCATTTCTGAACTCCGAGACGTTAGTCTGCAGATGAATGTATGGCATTGAGATAGAAGACATGCCATCCTTCTTGTCTTTGTACCTGGGTTCTGATGGCTGGATGCTGCATTATGCACAATTGACAAACCAGGTTGTATCTTCTGCAAAACTTCCAAGTCTTGGGTTGTTATTTCATCTATGTGGATTTCTGACAAACTGTGAAAACAAAAATCAACCATGACAAACAACTATCAACCTAAGCTCAAGCTTGTAAATATTTATCAACTTCTTAATGGAAATGAAGCTTAACAGAGCATTGCAATTTTAACCACAGGTGCCACAAAAGTCAGTGTTCAAGTTACAAGAAGACAAAACAACTTTAGAAAGTATAGAAATGCAGAAATAAGGTCCCCCAACAACACAAACGCTGCCCTCCTAACCAATG
Organism: Mauremys reevesii; assembly: GCF_016161935.1. Lineage (NCBI taxonomy): Eukaryota > Metazoa > Chordata > Testudines > Geoemydidae > Mauremys > Mauremys reevesii. Next base: position 116,376,494 of record NC_052626.1, read on the forward strand.
CCATCCTGTGCACTTTCCATGTTAGGCAGATGTGTGTCTAAAAGCATCACAGAGTAACATGTTAAATCTCAGACAGCTTGGCAGTTCAACCAGGAATATCTCAAACCCCACATTACTGTGGAGTTTTGTCGGCAGTCATCTTAAACCCCGTCCAACACACGTCATGCAGCTGAATGTACCTAACCAACCAGTAAAGGAAGAAGAGATTTAAGATATTCACTACAGTAAGGAGCTGGATCACAGTAGAGAGTGAATGGTCGTCAAATATCCAGGGGCCGACAGGAGGAATTTCTATCAGGGACTGGAGGGCCTTGGAGAGACCTTTAGTGCTTATAGTAAGAATCAAACCACTGCTTCACTTTTCTATTTACCATCTAGACTTACTCCACAAACATGAATGAATTTAGCCCCCAGCACATGTGTGAGATAACCCCATTTAACAGACGAGGTAACTGAAGCACTAAGAGATGACATTTTCTAAAGCCTGTGCAGCCAAACCTGGCAGGCTGGGCAGCAACAAGGGTTTCCTTTTTGCTCCTCTGGAAGCTCAGAGTGATATTTAAAAGAAGGGGGGATGTTAGTCTATCATCGCGGTCTGGGAGGAGTATGGAACAAAAAGAGAGGACAAGTTGTGGTTAAGGGCACAGCGGCTCATTCTGAATTTTCAAAGCCCTAGCAGGGATCCCATGTTCCCAGACAGGCACTGGTCTCATCACAAGAGACATGGAACTAACTCACAAGATGCAGGTTCGCACCCTCAGCTCCTGGCCAGGCATTAGTTCTAACAAGATGCTCCACACCTGGAGATCCAGCACTGTACACTGATGACCCAGGCCCAAAACACACTTCACAACCACAGCTGCACAAGGAGTCAGGACACTATGGAGAATGACACAGATAGAGCAACTGTGGATTCATGGAGGAGAACTGGGGAAAATGAGGGGGAGAGGGGCCAGAAAGGAGAGGGGCACATCCCTGGGTCTGAAGGGATGCAAGGGGAGAGAGAGAGAGAGAGAGAGGAGGGGCCTGTGAGGAAAGTCTCTTCCCCAGGGGGCTGCTGGAGGGACAAGCAACACTGCAGTGAAGTAACTCAGAGCAGCCCCCATGGCTTTAACAAGGCCATGAAGACTGAGGGAGGGAGGGGGAAGTAGAACACAGGACCTGGGCAGATCAAACAGTGGTTCCAAATCCAGGACCACAAGACGTTGCTGGGGAATGCAGCTGGGAGCACCATGGGAGCCGCCTCTGGTCCTGTGTCCCTACATGGGCCCTGGAGGGTTGCAGATACTGGGGCAGACTAGGAAGCAGAGGAAGCCCCTGAAGCAGCCCACCATGCTGCTAGAAGTGACAGGAGCAGGAACAGCAGCAGTAGTACCAGAGGTGGAGAGGTGCAGGGGAGAAGTGCAGTGGCAGACACAAGTCAAAGTTTGCCCACAGTAGCAGCAGCAAAGTGGTGCCACATGTTACCAGTGTCTGGGGCAAGCTCACAATGTGTCTCTTAAGTGATTTCTCTCCAACAGCAGAAGCATGATCAGGTGCGTGTCCATCAGGAGGTCCTGGAAGCCCATCAGCAAGTAGAGGCAGATTGGGAGGTGCTGACCAAGGACTTCCAGCAACGAGCTGAGGGCCAACACCTATTTCAGGACCATTCTCCATAATCAGCAGCAGCGGCTCCAGGCATCAGTGCTGCAAGTGCATGCATGGGGCGGCAAGCTGCAGGGGGCGCCCTGCAGGTCCCTGCAAGGGCGGCAGTCAGGCAGCCTTTGGCGGCTTGCCTGCGGGAGGTCCGCTGCTCTCATGGCTTCAGCAATAATTCAGCGGCGGGTACGCCGAATCCGCGGGACCAGGGACCTCTCGCAGGCAAGCCGATGAAGGCAGCCTGCCTGCCATGCTTGGGGTGGTGGAATAGCTAGAGCCGCCCCTGATAATCAGTACTAAATGTAATTGTATGTACCACAGAGACAGCCATGGGCAGAAGCCAAAGCCTTCAAATGGCAGCTGGGAACCACCATGCACTCATGCATTTCTACACAAAATCATTAAAGATATCTGGGAAGCTGAGGAAATTCCTCAGGACTTCAAAGGTGTTATAATTACACTATGCAAAAATGAAGGGAACAAATCTGACTATGGTAATTATCAGGGTATCTCCCTGCTATCTGTAGGTGGCAAAATCCTAGTCCACATTTTGCTCAGTTGGGTTTTCAGAACAGTATCAGAGAAGTTTATACCAGAGACGCAGTGTGAATTTAGACCAGGTCAGAGCACCACAGACATGATTTACTTTTGTGAGACAGATTACAGAAAAATGAATTCAACAAAACATGGGACTGTATGCTGTTGTCGTTGATCTTAAAATAAGTTTGAAACTGATCAGAAATGGCCTCTGGAAAATTCAAGAAAAAAGTTTGGCTGCCCCACCAAATTAGTTATCATCATATGTCAATTCCATGAAGACATGTCTGGTCAAGTACCCTCAGATGGTGGCTTCTCTAAATCACTCCCCATATCTAATGGGGTGAAACAAGGCTGCAAACTGGCACTAGCCCTTTTTGGTCTCTTTTTTTGCAGCCATTCTGATTTATGCAGCCAATAACTTTCAAAAGGGTGTCTACATAAGGTACAATCTCCAAAGGCTTACTGCAAAGACAAACGTTCTTGAGAAACTCATGCATGAAGGCTTTTTCCAGATGAATGTGCTCTATTTAATCCGAGTTAGACAAGACCTACAACTTATCCCTAATAGGTTCTCAGAGGCCACTGTAGTAGAGGGAGAGAGCCTGGTGCAAAATCTGAGGCCTGAACCAGAGGCTGTGAACTAAAGTCAAGCTATGAATTAAAGCAGATGCTTTACAGGCTCACTGTCCAGTACATGAACTTGGCAATGTTCCTGCTAGCATTGCTAAAAGTACCATGCACTAGATAGTTATATAAATACATTCCAGAAGGCGAGTAAAAATACCCCCCAATATAGCACAAAATAAGATGCTTTGATAGAATAACGAATAGGGATGTTTTGTCCAAGATATCAGAAATAAGAACATAAGAACAGCCATACTGGATCAGATCAAAGGTCCATCTAGTCCAGTATCCTGTCTTCTGACAGTGGCCAATGCCAGGTGCCCCAGAGGGAATGAACAGAACAGGTCATCAAGTGATCCATCCCCTCTTGCCCATTCCCAGCTTCTGGCAAACAGAGGCTAGGGACACCATCCCTGAATAAGGCACAAGAGGAGGTAACAAACAGATGTCATGAAACACGTAAGGTGGTACATAAGTTGTCTATCCCAGTTGTTTGTCTCAGTCTATAAATGTTGGGGTACCTCACCTTAAACCTTTGAGTGGCCAAGGGGACAGCAGAGACTCCCATTCCTGACTGAGCCGCTTCTTGCCGCAGGGCACCCATGTGTTAATGTATTTGTGCAAGTTGTTAGGACTGTGCTTTGAGGGCAATAAACCTGGCCAAGTGGCTTTGTGACTCAGCCATGCCTGTGGTCCTTCTCTCTGAGTAACATTGAGGTCTGCTGAATTAGCAGGCTGCACTCTCTGCTAGTGCTGATAATATCGGAGCTCCAAGGACAGAAGCACTGAGCAGCTGTAACAGCTTAACAGCCTTGACAGCATCGAAGCAACAACATTTCACCCTTCAGCAACTAAACAGTTTAGACTCACCATCATCCTGGAAAAAGCTGAAGTCCTCTTTCACTCAGCTCCGTCAACCACAACTATTGAGCAAAACATCACCACTGATGGTAAAGAACTAACAAGCATCAATCACTTTACATGCTTGAGTAGCACCATCTCAAATTATGGTTTCCAGGATGAAGAAATACCAGATAGAATACAAAAGGCAAGCCAGGCCCTGAGAAGACTTTGCCATTGGATACTCAACCAGCACACCATCAGTCAACGGAACTTATTATGGATAATGCAGCAGTGATAGTGTCCCTTTCATATAGATGTGAAACATGGACAGCTTATCACAGATACATTAAGCAACTTTAAAAATTCCACTTGCCATCTCCACTCCATTCAGAAAGTCAACTGGCAAGACAAAGTCTCAGACATTAACGTCCTTGAAAGAGCAAAAGGCACAAGCACTGAGGTAATGATCATCCAAGCTCAGTTTAGATGGACAGGTCCTGTTATCAGAATGGGCAACAGACTCCCAAAGAAAATTCCCTATGGAGGGAGCTGAAACTCAGAAAGCTCCAGAGGGAGAGTCAAAGAAAATGTTTCAAAAACACCCTTAAGCAGAATCTGACCGTATGTGGCATAAATATTGATAACTTTGAAGACATAGCCAAGGATAGACATGAACGGAGAGCTACTGTCAATAACGGTTGTGAACAGTTTGAGGAAGACAGACAAGAAAAACTGATTGAAAAAAGGGCCAAGCATCATGCAAAGTCTTCCATGGGAGCCTGCATGTTCGTGTGTGACATGTTTGTGGTCTTGCTCCTCATAGGTCAGGCTATACAGCCACACGAGAACACGTGCAATGCTGTGACATCGTCATCAGATATGACGGATAGCCATGCATGTGTTCCTGAGAGATTTAGCAATGATTGATTGGTTTGGTGTTAGGAAGGAAATGACATTGCTACTATGTGCAGTTCACAATGGGTGACTGGGGGAGGATAACCAAATTGCATCCTTGTATTATTTGGTGAATAGTTCAGAAATCCAGATAAATGTGTTAATTTAATTATTTTGTAAAGGCTTCACTAGCCAAAAATTGACAAATTCGACATATTGGCTGAGAACATTATAACTAGAGCAGAAAACGTTTCCCTCCCTCCATTCCCTCATTCCCAAAATATTCACCTTTTAATGGGGGGGACCCCAAAAAACATTTTGGTTTTCAGCTGAAAGTTTCTGAGTTTTGAGTGTTCTGTTTTCTAAAGAACAACTGAGAATTTGAGAGGAAAGCAGATATTTCTAAGCTCAATTTTTTGTCAAATGACCTTCTGACAAAAGAATTTCTACCAGTTGTGCTGCTGTCTACTTGTCAAGCAGGGAACTTGCTCACTGGGTTTTCCACAGGTGCTCGACTGTAGGAGATGGGAGGAGGAGGTGGGTTGCCTAAGTTACACTGTTGGCTGTTTCAGGCTCTGACTAGCCTGGAGTCAGAATGGCACAAAGGTGGCTTAAAGCTACTTTCGCCCCTGCCCCTGTGTGTGCAGTGCCACCTGGAGACACAGAACACACTCCCGCCCTCAGCCCGTACAGATCAGCCCAATTTAGCTCATTGGTTCATGCAGGCCACACCTGTTTCTAGGTGACTGGAAGCCCAGCACACACTGTGATGGATTCTTTTAATACAGAAAGCAGAAGTCACTTACTCAAGCTTCTCTAACTTGCAGTTTTGATGTTTCAGTCCTTCACACAGAAGCTTCACTCCTGAATTACTCAGGTTATTACCTCTCAGGTTCAACTCTCTCAGGGACTGGTTTGTGCTGAGCAGAGAGGAGAGATCTCCACAGCAAGCATCAGTGAGCTGGCAATCCCAAACCCTGCAGAGATGGAGATGGGCACAGTGAACAGAGAGGAACTGACCACTTCACTCCATTTGATTCATTCATCAGTGTACTGAAGCACGAGCTTCAGAGGGGTAGCCGTGTCAGTTTGCATTAGCAAAAACAACAAGGAGTCTTTGTGGCACCTTAGAGACTAACAAATGTATTTGGGCATAAGCTTTCGTGGGCTATTACCCACTTCATCAGATGCATGTAGTGAAAAATACAGTAGGCAGGTATAAATATACAGCACATGAAAAGATGGGAGTTGCCTTTCCTAAGTGGTGGGGAGTCAGTGCTAACAAGGCCAATTAAGTGAAGGTGGATGTGGCCTATTCCCAACAGTTGACAAGAAGGTGTGAGTATCAACAGAGGGAAAATTACTTTTTGTAGTGACCCAACCACTCCAAGTCTTTATTCAGGCCTAATTTGAAGGTGTCAAGTTTGCAAATTAATTCCAGTTCTGAAGTTTCTCATTTGAGTCTGTTTTTGAAGTTTTTTATTGAAGAATAGCCACTTTTATGTCTGTTATTGAGTGTTCAGGGAGATTGAGTTGCTCTCCTAATAGTTTTTTAATGTTTCAATTCTTGATGTCTGATTTGTGTCCAGTTATTCTTTTGCGCAGTGACTGTCCAGTTTGGACAATGTACATGGCAGAGGGGCATTGCTGGCACATAACATATATCATATTGGTAGATGTGCAGATGAACAAGTCCCTGATGGTGTGACTGATGTGGTTAGGTCCTATGAGGGTGATGTTTATGTGACTGTCGCTTATTTGCACTCTACAGTCCAGGAAGTGGCTCTCTTGTGTGAAATGGTCCAGGCTGAGGTTGATGGTAGGATGGAAATTGTTGAAATGATGGTGGAATTCCTCAAGGGCCTCCTTCCCATGGGTCCAGATGATGATGATATCATCAGTGTAGTGCAAGTAGAGGAGGGGCGTTAGGGGACGAGAGCTGAGGAAGCGTTGTTCTAAGTCAGCCATAAAAATGTTGCCATACTGTGGAGCCATGCAGGTACCCATAGCAGTGCCGCTGATTTGAAGGTATAAATCATCCCCAAATCTGAAATAGTTGTGAGTGAGGACAAAGTCATGAAGCTCAGCTGCCAGGTTTGCTGTGACATCATCAAGGACACTATTCCTGACAGCTTGTAGTCCACCTTTGTGTGGAATGTTGGTGTAGAGGGCTTCTACATCCATAGTGGCCAGGATGGTGTTTTCTGGAAGATCACCAATGGATTGTAGTTTCCTCAGGAAGTCAGTGGTGTCTCAAAGATAGGTGAGAGTACTGGTTGCGTAGGGCCTGAGGAGAGAGTCCACATAGCCAGACAACCCTGCTGTCAGGGTGCCAATGCCTGAGATGATGGGGTCTCCAGGATTCCCAGGTTTATGGATCTTGGGTAGCCCTCAATGTGATCCGAGGGTACTGGCCTGTAGAATGTGGTGTCAGAGAGTTGCCTAGTAGCCTCTTGTTCATACTCTGACCTATTCGTGATGATGACAGCACCTCCTTTGTCAGCCTTTTTTATTATAATGTCAGAGTTGTTTCTGAGGGTGTGGATGGTGGTGTGTTCTGCATGGCTGAGTTTATGGGGCAAGTGATGTTTTTCCACCCGTGCACGTTGGCGGAAGCACTCTATGTAGAAGTCCAGTCTGTTGTTGTGACCTTCAGGAAGAGTCCACGCAGAATCCTTCTTCTTGTAACATTGGTAGGAAGGTGTCTGTGGGTTAGTGTGCTGTTCAGTGGTGTGGTGGAAATACTCGAGTCGGAGATGGTGAAAGAAGGATTCCAGGTCACCACAGAACTGTATCATGTTTGTGGGGGTGTTGGGGCAGAAGGAGAAGCCCCGAGATAGGACAGGCTCTTCTGCTAGGCTAAGAGTATAGCCGGATAGATTAACAATATTGTTGAGTGAGTTAAGGGTACCACCGTTGTGGCCCCTTGTGGCACGTGTTCAGGCTGCTTCAGCATTTCCTCTTTGGTACTATGATTTAGTCACTGAGGACTTTCTAAAAGTTACCTTTGGATGAAATATTCCAGTTCTGCTCACTACTGCCCAAGTGTGAATGTCTTCTGGAAGTTTGGGATAAAACAAACAGTCCCACTATTTTTGTGAATTAGGCAAGTTCGGGGGCGGGGGGGGAGTGGGAACACACTTTCCTTCATTATCAAAATAAAGTTAAAAATTTAAAAGAAAACCAAAAACTCCTGCTCCAGTGCTCATGAGTATGTGTGCACTATTTCTTTACATTTGTAGAAGGAAAGCAGGCATGAGGGAAGGCTCCAGGCACAAGCTTGAGAGTGAAAGGGAGAGAATAACTTTAGGGATAATCGTATTTTCTTTATTCTAATAATGTTCCTTTGTTTATTGTCAGAGGAAAGTGACTCTTTCTGTGATTCTTGACTATTGTCACACACGAGCACAGAAGTGCCTGCGGAGATAAAGTTAACACTTGTGGGAGTAATGGCACTTAGGCTGGGGAAGGGCTCTATTGTGTCGTGCAGAAAATGGATTTTCTCTTAGCTGTTATGAACATTTATGTACAATCATGAGACTGAATGTACAAAACCCACATTTACGTGCCCAAATGTCTGTGCTCACAATTTAGTAATTGTATGTCCAGTTGCTCCTGCAAATGCAGGTGATTTCATAAGTGAAAATAGGACCTAAAATAGTTTCAGTGGAAAATTAGAGAGCACATTTGAAAAGGCTGGTCTAACAAGGAAAGTACAGTAACTCCTCACGTAGTTATCTTGGTTAATGTTGTTTCCTTGTTACACTGCTGATCAATTAAGGAACATGCTTGTTTAAAGTTGTGAAATGCTGCCTTATAATGTTGTTCGTCAGCCGCCTGCTTTGTCCACTGCTTGCAGAAAGAGCAGCCCGTTGCAGCTAGCTGGTGGGGGCTTGGAACTAGGGTGGACCAGCAGCCCCACATCAGCTCCCTGCTCCGCTAAGTTCCCTGTGTGGCACTCAGCAGGCTAGCAATTGCTGGCAGTTCAGGTGTCCCTCCCCCCATTGCCATGTGTTGCTCCTGCCCTCTGCCTTGGAGCTGCTCCCGGGAGCCTCCTGCTTGCTGTGTGGTGGTGGTGGGGTAGAGGGGGGCTAATATGAAGGTTTCCCCCTCCCCCCTTGCTTCTGCCCCCGCTTACCCTATCTCCATAGAGCAGGGTCGAGGGGACATGACAAGGCTCAGGACAGAGGGAGCTTGCAGGCACAGCTGCTATCTCAACTTCCTGATCTATAAAGGCAGTGTACTTAGAGAGGGGTCAGCATATTTAAAAGGGCAATGCACATCTCTCTCTCTCACACACACACACACACACACAGGGTGTGTGTCTCTGTCTGCCATGCTGTTTCCCCCCCACACACACACACTATTTGTGCTGCCTTGTAGAGTATGAGGCTACATTAACAACAATGTGTTAACCCTTGAGGGCTCAGCTGAGTTCTAGTTCCTCATTTAGCAGTAAGGCATCCCCTGGGAAATATTCCACCCTCTGATTCCATCACCTCAACCAAGCTTCACAATCATCATTGTTGTGTACGGTATTAAATTGTTTGTTTAAAATTTATACTGTGTATGTCTTTTGCCTGGTGAAAAAAAATGTCCCTGTAACCTAACCCCCTGTATTTACATTAATTCTTATGGAGAAATTGGATTCGCTTAACATCGTTTCTCTTAAAGTCGCATTTTTCAGGAACGTAACTACAATGTTAAGAAAGGAGTTACTGTATCAAGGAACCCAGCAATGACTTACACTAATTTCTGCAGTTTACATCTGGGATGTTTCAGTCCTTCACACAGAAGTTTAATTCCTAAATCTCCCAGTTCATTCCCACTCAGCTCCAGCTCAGTCAGGGACTGGTTTGTACTGAGGGCAGCAGAGAGATCCCCACAGCAAGCAGCTGTGAGACTGCACTGCCGCAATCTGCAAAGGGAACAGACAGAACAATAACCATCTCCTTCCGTAAAGGGGTCAGTATTTGCTTTACTAAGTTCAGTGACATTTTCTTCATTCTTATAACTTGGTAGTTTCAGTGCCTATAAAGCCATGTCACCCAATGTATTTTAATTATTAAAATTCAATATGTGATGAGTTACTGATTAAGATTGTATTTGTACACAGTGCAAGAACAGTTTCAGAATATTTCACATAGCATCCCACAAAAATACAGACATTGGATAATCATCTGATATGAGATGCACATTCTGTGCACATATTCCCACCTGCCAAGCCCTGTGCTTAACAAGCTAAGTTCTTGTAGCAGATGAGAGCTTTGGTCATCTTATTAGACTAGGAGAGTGCACTACCAGTTCCCCTCAAGGTTTCTTGTCTACACCATGATCCCTGATTCACTCTCTGATTTTTAAATGAAAATATTCAATTTTTTTTTAAATTGACATGCGCAACACCATCACATTTCAGAAACTGACAAAGTTTAAATGATTCTGAAATTTTCACAATGTTTCTTTCAGGTTTTTCAACCAGTTCCACTGCCAGCCCTGCACCCGCCCCTGGGTCAAAGAGAAAAGTGGACTCTAACCCTCCTTAGCAGCATCACTAGCAACCCTGAACCAACTGAGGGCTATGACAAGGTTAGGTAAGATATAAGTGTAGACCTCAGCTGTAAAACACCTCAGCTGAATCAGAGTTACTAGAGATGATGAGTAAACAGAAGAGAACAGACAATAAAAACCTGTCAGTCCTCTTCTTTCTACACTAACAAATCTCATTGTCACGTAGAATCTCTCACAAAGGCCAGAAATTAGCACCATTTTCACTCCATATAAAATTGGATGTGAATTTGTAGTAAAGCTTTTCTCCAAAATGTATCTCCCTCTGTGACATTCTATACCTTGGGGGAGTGTACTGTAACCCCCATATTCCTCATTTTCATATAATCGGGATCTTACATATAAAGCATGCCTTGTAAGGTATCAGGGAAAGGTTATGATCTGCTGAAAGTCATTTCTCCATCCATATATGTGTATCATTAATGCATAGGAAGTTATGAGAATTGTGTTGTATGGTGGTCACCAAAACATGCTGTAATTTGGGGAAGTCAGCCAGATATTAGCTCCCCAGAGGCAACACCAAGGACAGTAACCAATGTGGGGCGGGGTGTCAAACAACCCATCAACAACCATTGTCCAGCGAGGGAGCTACAATGCAACGATTCACCTGCATGAGGCCACACCAGGGGAATTGCTCAACCTTGCTTAGAGAGACTTCGCAATGCCCCCTCATACAAGCCTGGACTTGTGCTTCCCAAGCACATCGACTGAGGGTATAAAACAGACAGAGTGGACACACACTGGGCCCTTCTCCAGCCCCATCACCCATGCTGCAAGAAACCAAGACACTGAGAAGAAGACAAGACTCCAACACAGGAGACTGGCCCAGGCTTAAGGAACAAACCTGTATATTAATGTCTCTCTCACACCTTTAGCATTAGGCTGGATTAGTCTCTGTGAAGAAACTCGACAGGCACACCATGCCCTGGGTGAGGAGGAGTCCTCCATGTTGTGCATCAGCCCAGCACCTGGCCTACTTACTGGGTGAGGATGGAGAAGAGGGTTTGCCACACAATTAGTTTAGTGGTTTCATGTCAAATGGAATTTGATTCTTAGGTGTTTACTATAATTTGCAGCTCAGAGATACATTTAAAATGGAATACAGAGTAATACCAGACAATGGGTAGAAATGCATTGCTGCCAAACTCTTGGCATAGCAGCAGTAACAAAAGAGCTAACAAAAGGAGTTTGCTTACACTATTGTTTTTAGTTTACAGTTTGGATCCTTCAGTCCTTGACACAATGAGTATGCAGTTGAAGTTCTCAGATCTTTAATCCCTGGGTTCCTAGAAGAGAAAACGGAAGTTGAAAATATAATTTCCTAAAGGCAGATTTCCTATCTCCTTTCCTGGCGATGATGGGGTAGGTTTTATTTGACAGCAGACATTTGTTATCCTCTTTAAAAAGAAAACAAAGAGAAGCATCTGAAGACACCACAGTCCATTCTTCTGATGTCATGTTAGCTATTCATTCCTAAAAGTAGTGTAACCCACACTAACCCTGTGCAGCATTAGTCCCCCTCTAGTGGCTGGGCCACTGCTGCTTTCAGTGAAAATCCTGCTTTGTCTTTTCAAGTTGGTATAGGAGAATAAATATGTCTCAGAAGAATGGAAAAGTACTTAATCAAAACCCTTAAAAATATGATTTGAGTGATTGTGACAACTGGCACAAGATTACACTGCTTTCAGGCCCAGGGAAAGTTTTCGGTGCAATCACCCTAAATCAGAATTAACTAAAGTATGAATTTGAAGTGGATTAGTTAAACTGCACTAAATCCCTGTTTGGATGCCATTATTCAGAATTAAATTGGCCTTTGAAAGTGAATTAAACTAAATCTAATTAAGGCCACTTTAATTCTGAATAACAGCATCCACATAAAGATGTAATATAGTTTAACAAATCTACTTCAAATTTATATGTTTCGTTCATTCAGATTAACTTTCCTGCATGTCCCCATGTAGACAAGCCTTTAAAGGCCATAGATAGCAGACAACACACTGTTTTTTGGCCATGTGGAACTTCTGAAAACCACAGAACAAAGTAATGAATGGCTGCTGGGCCCTTTTCCTCCCCTCTACCCATGCTGTAAGAAACCAAGACACTGAGAAGATGACAGGACTCGAACACAGGAGACTGGGCCAGGTTTAAGGAACAAAACTCTATATTAAGGACTGCAATATCCAGTGGGGTGAGAAAAACTGCTCAATCTACTTGTTGCCCAATTTAATAGGGTTGAGAGTTTAGACTGTGTGCTTATATTTTGTTTTATTTTGGTAACCACTCTGACTTTTTGCCTATCACTTATAATCACTTAAAATCTATCTTTCATAGTTAATAAATGTTTATTTTACCTGAAGCAGTGTGTTTGGTTTGAAGAGTGTCAGAGACTCTCCTGGGGATAACAAGCCTGGTATATATCAATTTATTTGTTAAACTGATGGACTCATATAAGCGTGCAGCATCCAGCGGGCATAACTGGACACTGCAAGATGGAAGTTCCTAGGGTTGTGTCTGGGACTGGAGATATTGGCTAGTGTCATTCAGTTGCACAATCCAAGGAGCAGCTTAAATGCCAGAGGCTGTGCATGAACAGCCCAGGAGTGGGGGTTCTCCCAGCAGAGCAGGGTAAGGCTGGCTCCCAGAGTCAAGGATTGGAGTGACCTAACAGATCACCGGTCCAGATAACACCAGAAGGGAACATCATTCCCTCCCAACCAGAGTTAGCTGGGACAGGGGACAGCTGACTAGGGAGTAACTTTGTTCACAAGCATGGGCTTATTTAGGATAGAGGAGCGGGAGCACAATGGTTTTGGGAGGGAAAGAAATCTGATGGCAGGAGAGAGGTAGGCTAGGAAATGGGGTAGATCGAAGGGATGGGGGAAAGCAGCAGGCAGGAGATATTAGACTTGGTCTACTTGCAGATTTTCTGCATGGGTTTACAGCTGAGGCACCCTGACCCCGCTGAAATTTCTTTTAATGCACCTACTCAAGCCTATCAGAGAGCAGGATCCTGCTCCCACTTCTAGGGAGTCTAAAATTTAATTTTGGGGGACTGCAAACTATGGATAAGACTTCACAGTAGAGTTACACTAGGGAGACAGGACAATTTAACGACACTTGAGGAAATATGGGCCTGCTAACTAAGACCCTGATTCTGCAGTCCTGCCTCACACAAATAGTCCTTACTACTAAATAATTAATTACTAAGTAAAGCAGTGTCACCTTCACTTCCCTGAAACTAATGACATGGATAAGGTTTTACAGGATTAGGCTCTAGTAGCATTCTCACACTAAAACACAGAAATGAATAATCTTGATGATTTACAGTTTTTTGCCTAGAAAACAATATATCCTTCCTACAAAATACGTAATGCCTCCCTTACCTTCAGAAACATGAAAAACATGGTTATGATTTATTCAGATAATTGTGACTGTAATTTCTACTTGTCCTCTGCTCAACCCACTCCCACCTCGTATCAGTTTATTATGCCCACTTGTAGTGCCTGGTATTCACCTAGGCTGGGTATGTGAGATGCTGTGCAGAGGGTGGGACTCTCTCACACCATTAGCATTAGGCTGGATTAGTCTCTGTGAAGAAACTCCTCAGCCGCACCGTGCCCTGGGTGAGGAGGAGTCTTCCACCTTGTGCATCAGCCCAGCACCTGGCCTACTTACTGGGTGAGGATGGAGAAGAGGGTTTGCCACACAAGTAGTTTAGTGGTTTCATGTCAAATGGAATTTGATTCTTAGGTGTTTACTATGATTTGCAGCTCAGAGATACATTTAAAATGGAATACAGAGTAATACCAGACAATGGGTAGAAATGCATTGCTGCCAAACTCTTGGCATAGCAGCAGTAACAAAAGAGCTAAAGAAAGGAGTTTGCTTACACTATTGTTTTTAGTTTACAGTTTGGATCCTTCAGTCCTTGACACAATGAGTGTGCAGTTGAAGTTCTCATATCTTTAATCCCTGAGTTCCTAGAAGATAGAACGGAAGTTGAAAACATCATTTCCTAAAGGCAGATTTCCTATCTCCTTTCCTGGCGATGATGGGGTAGGTTTTATTCCACAGCAGACATTTGTTATCCTCTTTAAAAAGAAAACAAAGAGAAGCATCTGAAGACACCACAGTCCATTCTTCTGATGTCATGTTAGCTATTCATTCCTAAAAGTAGTGTAAGTCACCCTTACCTTGTGCAGCATTTGTCCCCCTCTAGTGGCTGGGCCATATAAAAGAGGATTGTGGTGAGCTGCTGCTTTCAGTGAAAATCCTGCTTTGCCTTTCCAATTTGGTATAGGAGAAGAAATTTGTCTCAGAAGAATGGAAAAGAGAGTACTTAATCAAAATCCTTTAAAAATATGATTTGAGTGATTGTGACAACTGGCACAAGATTATACTGCTTTCAGGCCCAGGGAAAGTTTTCTGTGCAATCATCCCAGAATTAACTGAAGTATGAATTTGAAGTGGATTAGTTAAACTGCATTAAATCCCTGTTTGGATGCCGTTACTCAGAATTAAAATGGCCTTTGAAAGTGAATTAAACTAATCCTAATTAAGACCACATTAATTGTGAATAACACCATCCACACAGAGATTTAATATAGTTTAACTAATCCACTTCAAATGTATATGCTTAGTTAATTCAGATTAACTTTCCTGCATGTGTCCATTGTAGTCAAGCCTTTAAAGGCCATAGATAGCAGACAACAAGCTCTTTTTTGGCCATTTAGAACTTGTGTAAACAGCAGTACAAAATAATAAATGGGTCCCGCCAGTAGTCTTGAATTTTGTGAGTTTCGAAAAGGCATTTGACAGTGTAGATAGGAAATCATAGTGCCGGAGAAAATCATTCAAATTACAGTAAAGTTGTATCAGAAAGCTCTGTGTGCCATAAGGATAAACCAAGAGTTAGCAGACTGGTTTAATGTTAATGCTGGTATCAGGCAAGGTTGTATCTTGTCCCTCACAATGTTTGGATTTGCTACTGATTTCGGCAGACTGTCAGTATGGGATGGGCATTGTGTGGATAAATGTGGAGGTTGGAGACGTAGACTTTGCAGATGACATTTTATCTATTTGAGATATGAAGTCTTGAAAAAATCTTAATAAATTAACTTTTCTGGGCAGCCTCATTCATGATACTGGTGATTTGAATTTGATATAAAGCCCAGAATAGGTGAAGCGAGTGCTGTATTTCAAAAACTCAGTACAATATGGAAGTCAAACGTGATTAGCAAAATCATCAAAACTTAGGATCTATATGGAGCAGAGTCCTGGAAAAAAATAAGTCAATTTAATGCAAATTGACAAAGGTTAATTGCTGGTATCTCCATAGATGAGTGGTTCGCAACCTGTGGCCTGTGAGCCGCTTGTGACCTAATCAGCACAGAGCTGTGGCCCATGTGACTCAGGGCCATATAGGTAGTATTGGATGCGACCCACAATGGTAAATAGGTTTGAGAACCACTGGCATAGACTATTCAAAGTAGAATGGGGTAGACATTTAGTTGGTGTTGGTCCTGCTTTGAGCAGGGGGTTGAACTAAATGACCTCCTGAGGTCTCTTCCAACCGTAATATTCTATGATTCTATGACAGAATAAGCAGTGAAGAGGTGTTAGAATGAGCACAACTATCTACTACAATACAAGTGGTATGGAAGAAGAGGTGGACATATTTCGGACATCTTTTAAGAATGTTCAGAAGAGGCTTCCCAAACGGGCCTTTTTGTCTACTCCAGGGCAAGAGACAGAGAGACGGACCTAAAGGCACATTCTGTAGCTCCATAAAGGCTGAAGTGGCATTATTACAGCTGAATATAAAAGATCTGGAAAACAAGCCCAGCACAGGGATGACTGGCACTGTTTGATATCTGACTTCTGCCCAGTTAGGGTGAGAAGAATGATGAAGATGCTGCTGATGCCTTCAGTCTAATGGGCCTGATCCTTTAATCGCAGTCAAGGGGGCTAATCTCTAGGGACATAGAGATTTTACAATTCCATTCCACACACACACAGCTGTTACCAATAGCATTACCACCCAGAAGAGAAGAAATTAAGGATACTGCCCAGCAGAGCCTACACACAGATCAATCTTTCTCATCTCCAGGTGGGCGAATGCAGTGGCACTGCCTCCATCAGCAGCCAGGTGGAGCTATATTGTAGATGTTGACTAATGGTTGGGGAACACCTGTGACATGGCCTGTTACTGGGCAGTGCAGGAAACAGCATGGCTTGGATGGTAGCTTTTGGGATGATCCTAAGGCTAGTGGAGAGGGAACAAGAGGTGATTGCTTGAGGGCTTCAAGCAGCTGGCTGGGTGCCAGTGCAGAGTCCAGGAGCAGCAGGAGCTGAATCTGTCTGAATTGTCTGTTGCTAATCCTGCTGTGAGGGACTGGGGTGTAGGTGGTCTGGCCTAGTGGTCACAGTTGGGCTGAGCTCTGCTCAGTAAGGACGGGAATTGCCAGGAAGGAGTTGGAGGAATTGCAAGAGCCACGTTCCGTAGGCAAGGGTCAGGGTCAGGCTGGAGTCAGAGGCTGGAGATCAGGGGTGGTATCAAATTAGACTCAAGAGGCAGGAATCAGAATCAGGGGTAGAATCGAACTGGAGTCACAGACCAAGAGATCAAATAAAGTCTGGCACTGCAGCAGGCCACAGTCTGTGTGGTTCCCCAGACAACTTCCTGGGGCACCTCCTGGGGTTAAATAGGGCGCTTGGCCAACCAGAGGGCCACCGGGTACCTCACTCTGAGACTTTTGGGCAGTACTTCCTGCAGCACCTATTCTCCATAGAGCTCCCTGGCTGAGCCTCTGCATGGCCTCCTGGAAATATCAGCTGCCCAGGTGCTACAGAATGAGCATTTCATCCCCAGTTCCTTATACCTGCTCCTTTTGATGTTCATCTGCTGGTGGAGCTGGGCAGGTCTACCCGCTTTGGTACTGTGACGAGGCTGTAGAAGAAGACAGGTCACTTATACAGAGCACTCTGGATCTCTTGGTAAACTGGTCCACACGAACAACATACCTTTTGGTAGGATCAAATGCAAGAAGCAAGGAATGTTGGCCATACCTATAATATGGAACTGTATTTGGAAAGCAGCAAAAGTGTTAAAGGGCTCTGTCACACTTATCAAAGAGAAGGTTGAGAGGTGATTTGAGCATGATCTATAGGCACCAACCTGGGGAGAAGATAGGTGATAACAGAGGGGTCTAATATAGCAGACAAAGGCAGCACACGACAATGGGTGCAAGTTGAAGCTTGATACATTCAAACTGGAACTAAGGTCACATTCTTCATTCATTAGCTATTGGAATAACCTTCCCAGGGACATAGGGGATCCTCCATCACTTAAAATATTTAAATTAAGTCTGTGTATCTTTCTAGAAGCTATGCTCAAGCTCACTGGCTGAAAATCTATGGCCTGCATTATGTAGGAGGTCAAATGGGATGATCACAATGATCCTTTCTGGCCACAAAATCTATTCATGTGAACCAGTTATTAGCGGGGTGGGGATGGAGAAGGGAGTTGCTGTTGTGATGTTAGTGAATGAGGCCACTGTTCTATTTTATTTTATTTTATTCTCACTGTTCTGTGTGAGACTTCCTGTCTCAATCACTGTAGCTGAATTTTGAAATGATAAATGTCACTAAATTGTTAAACAATGTAGCACTAGAAACTCAGACTTCAGGTGGTGCAACCTGAGTTTCAGTTCTGGGACGTGTGCGCTTAGAACAGTTGTATTGTTTAACTGAACAAACATCTGATTATGCCATTGTGTGGCCTTGATGGGCTGAGATACACCAAATGTGTCCAAGATCCTACTGCGTTCAGGATTAAGCAATGCGTTTCTGGTTACTTCTCCCTTAGGACAGAGAGATCAGAACTCTCAAATAGACTTTTAAATTAAACAAAGCAAACTAGCAGATTTTCTTCAGTTGAGATAATATTTAGCTATACAACCACTCCCAGCCCATAGCACCTTGCTTCCTCATCCTTCTACCTCCTACAAGCTAGTTTCCCAGGAAGATCATTTGTTCCAACTATTTCTGGATCTTTCTGGTTAACCCTCGCTTCCCTATTCCTGCCTTCCCTGAAAGCATGAGGTTTTCTGACCCAGCTACCTCGACCCTACCAGTCCCGGAGGGACAGTGTAAGCTCATTTTACTGGGAAAGATTAAGACAAATCTGCAAATATTTTATAAACCTCTGAAAAAAAGGCAGTATAATGGTGACATCACAAGATGCCACTCTAAGGATTTATGGGTTTATATTAAATAAACTGTGATACTTACAGAGGTAATAACCATTTCCGTAGCTTTGCTATCCATCCTTCTTCTCGTTCTCCAATCCCAAGCATACACTTACATAGGTAAAGTGACTGATTACTACAACAGTTCTTTACACAGAATGAAAGAGCAATTTCATCCATTGTTGTAAGCCTGATGTGTTCCAGTCTAATTTCTTGGAAATTAGCCATGGCGCATTTCGCAAACTCTTCTTCCTGATACTCATACAAACAGTGAAACAACTCAAGCTGGTCATGGCATTCCCCATAGGTCTTATAGGACAGAGAGGAGATGTTTTTAGCTTCTGCTTCAAACCATTTAAATAATTCCAGCTTTATTGCAGATGATGTTTTACAGTGTAACTTTTTCTCCATATCATTTAGTCTCTCTTTATTTAAGAGACCAAACAAGAAACGTACTGTTAACATCAAATAATTATTTTTAGATAGTCCATAGGTTTTTATCAAGTGGTTCACATCTTTCTTAGAAGTCGATGATTTTTTCTTTGTCTCTTCATCTTTCTCTAGCACATAGAACAGAGCTGCAAAAAACTCTTGGAAACTCAAGTGAATGAAGCTGTAGACACCTTCACATTCTGTGTCTTTTTGAAAAATACTTTTACCCAGAAAGAGAGTCTGAATGTTAGACAAGGATAAATTGTGCTTCTTCAGGTCACCTTCTTCAAACAGGATTTTCCGTTCTAAAATTCCATCTGCAGCCAATGAGCAAAGCTTCCACAGAGTAGTTTTAGATGTTTTCATATGTATTGAGTCAGTGAAATGATCTGTTAGCAGAGTGGACAGAAAGAACAAATATACCGATGTGGTTGTTTTTGAAGTTTCTGAAAGAGCTTTCCCTCTTTTCATCTGTTGCTTTGTAGCCATGCAGATGATCCAACACACAATGGGGACAAAGCACATGGTGAAGAGTATTTCATTTTCTTTCACAAAATTAAAGGCTTGTGTTGCTTTCTTTTCATCACCAAAGAATTTATGAAAATATTCTTTCCTCTCTTCTCCAGAAAATCCCATTATCTCTGCATAACATGGACATTTCAAATTCTGCTGTAGTTTCTCCAGAGCAGTTGGTCTTGTAGTGATCAGTAAGCAGGATTTTTGTAGAACTTTCTTTCTCAATAAGCTGCACAGTACAGTTTCCACTGGCTTCTTCTCAAATGGGTCTCTGCACAGACTAACTTCATCAATGTCTAGCAAGGAATTCAATTCATCAAAACCATCTATTATGAACAGGAGTTTTTCTGGCTTCTCAAAGATTTCTTTAATTGGTCCTTTTCCATTAGGGCAATTGTCTAAAATCAAATCAGCAACACTTTTCTGTGCAGTAACAAGATTTATTTTTCTGCAATTTATATAGAAAACATAATCAAACTTTTTCTGATAGAGTTTTCCAACTGCCCAGTCCAACATGATCTTTCTTGCTGTCGTTGTTTTCCCAATTCCAGCTGCTCCCTGCAGCACAACAGTTCTTGTGATTTGTTGATTTCTACCAGGATCAAATAAAGCACTAATCTTAGTGAGATTGGTTTGTTGAGCCATCGACTCTGCGTGTCTCCTTCCTTTGGTGATTATGTCATGTTCTTTCGCCTCCCATCCCTGATGTTCCTTTACAATAAGCAGTTTTGTGTATCTTTTGTCTAGACTCACACATTCACCCAGGCGAGAATTCCTATCTTCTATTATTTGGTATTCTCCTTGTATATGTTCTCTATACTTCTTCCGGTAATCTAATTCAATGACAATGGCATGAAGCATTAGACATACTGAGTACAGGTATTCAGACAAAGGTCATGTGAACTGCCATTCATTGGTTATATCCTGAAGTTGGACAGGTCAAAATATTGGTGGCATTCTACTCTCTCCGTTCTCCCCCTCTTTCGGCCAGCATTCCCACCAACATGTGACTTCTACAATTCTAGCAAAATGTCATGTTAAAAATAGTCTCTTGTCTTTTATAGTTTAATTATTTTGTCCTTGATCATCTCTCACCTTGATTCTGATTTAGCAAAGCCCTTATGCGCAAACTGAAGTTTCATTACAATAAATGAAATTTGAGCATGTGCTTAAAGTTAAGAATTTGCTCAACTGCTTTTCTGAATAAGGATAATTTGCCTCATTCCTTTTCTCTTCCTTCTGATTTTTTCTTCTAGTTTCTGTCTTATTTCTTTGTTCCTCCACTGCCCCAGGTACTGTGAGTCTTCTTTTTTTGTCATTTTTAACTACTTCTCTTCTTGCTCCCTGGTTGTGTTTTCTCTCCTATCCTGTTGCTAGCTCTTTTAATCCCTTTCTGTTTTTCACAACTCTAGATGCTCATCTCTGCTTCACCCTCCATCCCCATTCCCTGCTACTGCCACTCTAACCACTGGGAGATAGGACTGGACACCGATTATTAGTCCGGGCCCATCTCTAGTCCTGTGCAGTGCAGTGTGGGAGGTGGAGTGCCAGTGTTTCAGTGGACAGCTGACTTGCTTATGAAGGCCCTGTCTACACTATGTTAGATGTGTTAGAAAGACAGACTTTAAAATGTTTCAAACCATGGGCACCACTACACCAGTCTACAGGCTGTCTGCATAGGGCCAAACCATAGGAGCAAATTTTAAAAACAACAAAAAACATGTTCTAGCCTGAGTACGAGCACACAGACCAACCAAAATGCATTACATGATTTAGCAATATTCATGTGTGAACCATTTCTACAAATGATCATCAGACATAATTCCAAATACAGTGTAAATTGACCCAATACATGCTCAGCAAATGGCTTCTTCATAGGAAGCAGCCCTGCCTATGTTGGTGTGGAATCTGTTCCTTTATAATATTTTGACCATAACAGTTTCATGTGTTTGTTCTTTCTTCATAGGTCAATAGTACAGTCCTTTAATTATATTTATTGTTGTTCTCTGAGTTTCCCTCATTTGAGATGCATCTTTTTGGCATAATTGAACTAAGTGGATGTGTTATTCTAAGTGCAGTCTTACCAGAGCCTTTCAGAGAGGGATGATCATCTCCCTGCTCCTTGGTATGACGTATCTCTGCACATGGTCCCAGACCACATTGTCTGTTGTTCCCATTTGTTTCTTCAACTTTTTCTTTTTTCTCCTTTTCTTTTGGAAAAAAATAACAAGGGAGATTAATTGCAATAATACCATAGCATTTAAGGCCCAGAGGAGACTAGACTATTATGTGCCAGAGGCAGAGAATAGGAGGGATCGAGGTGCACCAGTGCCTGAAGTCCACGCGTGGCAGGGAATTGATTAAGTGAGATACACCCAGATAATCCTGGCAAGTTAACCACAACCACACACTGCAGAGGGAGCTGGAAAAAATGCAAAGTCACTGCCAATCTGACCTGCTGGTTTACGTGCACAAGTTAGAAAATCCTACCCAGGGTTTTATTATGGAATTACTGCCTCATCCAAAACTATAGTGTCACTTATACTATTTCTATAATAGGGCTAGATTGTACCTGGTGTTTATGCAGATGTGGAGGGAGAAGGCATGGTCCTAATTCCCTCACAAAACCCAGGGATAATTGTAGTACTTACTCTCAGGGGAGCAGAAGAACTAGTACCATGGGAGAACCAGCACCCCAAAAGGTCAATGAAAAGCAGAGAGGAGGTAGAGCCCTGACCCTGTTCTACTCCACATCTGACTGCTGAGCAGGAGCAGCACACATGGGAGAATATTAGAGCTGGTCAGAAATTCTTTTTTCCCCACTATGGAAAATTTTGTTTTTGGACAAAACAAAATAAAAAAAAACAAAAACAACAAAAACAAACAAAATATTCATTTTCAGCCAAAACTTTTTGGTTTTCAAGGGTTTTTAAATAAAAAATGTTGCTATGATGTATGATTAGAATTGTAGTTTGGCTGCCTTATTCTCCCCTTCTCCTTTATGGGTCAAACTTCCCAGCTTGACTTCATCTTCCATGATGCACCACAGTTTTCTCACTTGCTGAGCCACCATGGTGCATTGTGGGAGATGTAGTCCAGAGAGGGAGCCTGGCCCGAACAGAAGAAAGGGGTCATGAGGCACCTGAGTTATGACTCCTACACTGCACTGCAGCAGCATTTCAGAATCAAAATGTTTCTGTTTTCATGAGTAAAGTTTTTGTTGCTTTCCCATGGAAAGCTGACAATTCCTCCCCCCTCTCCAAAAAAATTGTTTTGACAAAAACCCAATTTTCTGTTGACAATATGCTGTACCTTGTTGACAATATGCTGTACCATCAACCTCATGAAGAAACTTGCACAGATACAGACAGATATCATCTTCCTTTCCAAATGAAAATGGATGGACATCATACCAAATGGACTAACGGTAAAAAGTCCACTGCTATCTACATACTATACAGACCACAGTGAGAGACTATGCCATACTCTATCAAAGAAACTGAGGAACCACCTGATCAGCATCCTATACAGCAAACATGAAAACATAAAAAAGAGCTCTCCAACCTACAGACTCTCATCAATAACCAAACTTCCATACAAACGGACTTCACTAAAATAAGACAGGAGATCTACATTACTCACTTCACCTCTCTACAAAGGAAAAAGGACTGAAAGCTGTCTAAACTCCTACCTGCCACATGGGGCCACAACTTTGGTAACCCTAACCCACCCAGAAATATTGTCTATCCAACCACACACTCAGCCCAGAAGAAAATTCTGTCCTATCTCGGGGACTCTCTTTCTGCCCTACCACCCCCACTAACATGATACAGTTCTGCAGCGATCTGGAAGCCTACTTTAGCCATCTCCGACTCAAAGAATACTTTCACGATAACAGTGAACAGCCCACTGATACACAGTTACCCTCCCACCAACAGCACAAGAAGAAGAACTCCACATGGACTCCTCCTGAGGGTCGAAATGACAGTCTGGACCTATACATTGAATGCTTCTGCCGACGTGTAAGGCAGAAACTGTGGAAAAACAACATTGCTTGACTCATAACCTAAGTCGTGCAGAACGCAATGCCACCCACAGCCTCAGAAACCACCCTGACATTATAATCAAAGAGACTGATAAAGGAGGTGCTGTTGTCATCATTAACAGGTCTGACTACCAAAAGGAGGCCGCCAGACAACTCTCCAATACCAAATTCTACAGGCCACTTCCCTCAGATCCCACTGAGGAATACACTAAGAAACTGCACCATCTACTCAGGACACTCCCTACACTAACACCAGAACAAATCAGCATACCCTTAGAGCCCCGACCAGGGTTATTCTATCTACTACCCAAGATCCACAAACCTGGAAATCCTGGATGCCCCATCATCTCGGGCATTGGCACTCTCACTGAAGGACTGTCTGGATATGTGGACTCTCTACTCAGACCCTATGCCACCAGCACTCCCAGCTATCTCCGTGACACCACTGATTTTCTGAGGAAACTACAATGCATACAATGCCACTACTTGCATCCGACGAAGTGGGTATTCATCCACGAAAGCTCATGCTGCAAAACGTCTGTTAGTCTATAAGGTGCCACAGGATTCTTTGCTGCTTTTAAAGATCCAGACTAACACGGCTACCCCTCTGATACAATGCATTGGTGACCTTCCAGAAAACACCATCCTAGCCACCATGGATGTAGAGGCTCTCTACACAAACATCCCACACACAGATGGAATACAAGCTGTCAGGAACAGTATCCCTGATGATGCCACAGCACAACTGGTTTCTGAGCTCTGTGCCTTTATCCTCACACACAACTATTTCAAATTTGATGAAAATATATATCTCCAGATCAGTGGCACCGCTATGGGCACCCGCATGGCCCCACAAGATGCCAACATTTTTATGGCTGACCTGGAACAGCGCTTCCTCAGCTCTCGTCCACTCATGCCCCTTCTCTACCTACGCTATATTGATGACATCTTCATCATCTGGACCCACGGGAAGGAGACTCTGGAAAAATTCCACCACGATTTCAACAGCTTCCACCCCACCATCAACCTCAGCCTGGACCAATCTACACGGGAGATCCACTTCCTAGCACCACGGTGCAAATAAGTGATGGTCACATTAACACCACCTTATACCAAAAACCTACCGACTGCTATGCCTACCTTCATGCCTCCAGCTTCCATCCTGGGCACACCACACGATCCATTGTCTACAGCCAAGCACTGAGGTACAACCATATCTGCTCTAACCCCTCAGACAGAGACCAACTCCTACAAAATCTCCATCAAGCATTCTCAAAACTACAGTACCCGCACGAGGAAATAAGGAAACAGATCAACAGAGCCAGACGTGTACCCAGAAGCCTCCTACTACAAGACAAACCCAAGAAAGAAACCAACAGGACTCCACTGGCCATCACATACAGTCCCCAGCTTAAACCCCTCCAACGCATCATCAGGGATGTACAACCCATCCTGGACAATGATCCCACACTTTCACAGGCCTTGGGTAGCAGGCCAGCCCTCGGCCACAGACAACCTGCCAACCTGAAGCATATTCTCACCAGTAACTGCACACTGCACCATAATAACTCTACCTCAGGAACCAATCCATGCAACAAACCGCGATGCCAACTCTGCCCACATATCTACACCAGCGACACCATCACAGGACCTAACCAGATCAGCCACACCATCACTGGCTCATTCACCTGCACGTCCACAAATGTAATATACGCCATCATATGCCAGCAATGCCCCTCTGCTATGTACATCGGCCAAACTGGACAGTCTCTACGGAAAAGGATAAATCAGATATTAGGAATGGCAATATACAAAAACCTGTAGGAGAACACTTCAACCTCCCTGGCCACACAATAGCAGATCTTAAGGTGGCCATCCTGCAGCAAAAAAACCTTCAGGACCAGGCTTCAAAGAGAAACTGCTGAGCTGCAGTTCATCTGCAAATTTGACACCATCAGCTCAGGATTAAACAAAGACTGTGAATGGCTTGCCAGCTACAAAACCAGTTTCTCCTCTCTTGGTTTTCACACCTCAGCTGCTAGAAGAGGGCCTCATCCTCCCTGATTGAACTAACCTCATTATCTCTAGCCTGCTTCTTGCTTGCTTATATATACCTGCCCCTGGAAATTTCCACTACATGCATCCGACGAAGTGAGTATTCATCCATGAAAGCTCATGCTCCCAAACGTCTGTTAGTCTATAAGGTGCCACAAGACTCTTTGCTG
This sequence comes from Mauremys reevesii, assembly GCF_016161935.1. NCBI lineage: Eukaryota > Metazoa > Chordata > Testudines > Geoemydidae > Mauremys > Mauremys reevesii. The sequence goes on from NC_052626.1 coordinate 116,402,065, forward strand.
CTTTTACAGATCCAGACTAACACGGCTACCCCTCTGATACTTGTACCTTGTTGGTCACACTTCCCATGCATGCCAGGGAACTCAGGGAGATTGTAGGTGCTGAAATAAGGGGCTGAATGTCTCTTTGATCGTTACTGACCAGGAGCAAGGCTTACAAAAGTTTCCTGAGCCTGAAAGCATTTGCACTGGTTTTTCCAAAACATTTCTCTGATCCATGAATTCACAAAATATTGGAACTTGAAATATGGGTGTCACCTTATTTATTTATGTTTTTTACAATATTTTTGTTGTGAAAATTAGTAAAATGTCAAAGTTTCACAAATGTAAAAATATTTAATATTTGTCCCTTAGCCGTTTCCCTCTTCCAGCAAAACCAGAGTTCCTTGCTGTCATGGCAAATAATTTAAATATGGAAATATACCTATCTCATAGAACTGGAAGGTCATTGTGTCCAGCCCCCTGCCTTCACTAGCAGGACCAAGTACTGATTTTTGCTCTAAACGCCCCCCTCAAGGATTGTAATTCACAACTCTGGGCTTAGCTGGGCAATGCTCAGCCCACTGAGCTATCCCATCCCCTAATTCCTATGGCTCCATTCAGGAGGAGTCACACTAGCCCAGGGAGGCTCAATGATGATGATTCCTAATACAGTGCAAATTGACCCAATACGTGCACAGGAAATGGCTTCTTCATAGGAAGCAACCCTGCCTGTGTCAGTGTGGAATTTGTGCCTTTATAATAGTTTGTCCATAACAGTTTCATGCATTTGTTCTTTCTTCACAGGTCCTTTAATTATATTTAATTTTGTTCTCCAAGTTCCCCTCATTTGAGATGCATCTTTGTAGCATAATTGGACTAAGAAGTGGATGTGGTATTCTAAGTGCAGTCTTACCAGAGCCTTTCAGAGAGGGATGATCCTTCTTCGTATGACGTATCTCTGCACATGGTCCCAGACCACATTGTCTGTTGTTCCCTTTTGTTTCTTCAACTTTTGCTTTTTTCTCCTTTTCCTTTGAAAAACCTAACAAGGATATTAATTGCAATAATACCATGGCGTTTAAGGCCCAGAGGAGACTAGACTATTATGTACCAGAGGCAGAGAATAGGAGGGATCGAGGTGCACCGGTGTCTGAAGCCCATGCAATGGCAGGGAATTGATTAAGTGAGATACACCCAGATAATCCTGGCAAGTTAACCACACCCACACACTGCACAGGGAGCTGGAAAAAACCCGCAAAATCACTGCCAATCTGACCTGCTGGTTTACATGCACAAGTTAGAAAATCTTACCCAGGGTTTTCTCATGGAATTCCCACCTCTTCCAAAACTATAGTGTCACTTATTCTATTTCTATAATAGGGCTATATTGTACCTAGTGCTTATGCAGATATGGAGGGAGAAGGCATGGTCCTAATTCCCTCACAAAACCCAGGGATAATTGTAGTACTTACTCACAAATGTAAAAATAGTTACTATTTGTCCCTTAGCTGTTTCCCTCTTCCAGGGAAATTAGTGTTCCCTGCTGTCACTGCAAGGATTTTGTGTGTGTGTGTGTGTGTGTGTGTGTGTGTGTATATGGTGATACACCTATCTCATAGAACTGGAAGGTGATTGAGTCCAATGCCCTGCTCTCACTAGCAGGACCAAGTACTGATTATGCCCCAGATTCCTAAGTGGCCCCTTCAAGTATTGAACTCTCAAGTGAAGGCTTAGGAAAGCAATACTCAAAATACTCAAAGCAATACTCAAAATACTCAAAGCAATACACAAATACAGGCGGATATCATCTTCCTTTCCAAATGTAAACGGATGGACATCATACCTAATGGACTAAAGGTAAAAAATCCACTGCTATCTACATACTACACAGACCACAGTGAGAGATTATGCCATACTCTATCAAAGAAACTGAGGAACCACCTGATCAGCATCCTTTACAGCAAACAGGAAAACATCAAAAAAGAGCTCTCCAACCTGGAGACTCTCATCAATAACCACACTTCCATACAAACGGACTTCACTAAAATAAGACAGGAGATCTACATTACTCACTTCACCTCTCTACAAAGGAAAAAGGACTGTAAAAGCTGTCTAAACTCCTACCTGCTACATGGGGCCACAACCGTGGTACCCCTAACCCACCCAGCAATATTGTCAATCTATCCAACCACACACTCAGCCCAGAAGAAACGTCTGTCCTATCTCGGGGACTCTCTTTCTGCCCTGCCACCCCCACCAACATGATACAGTTCTGCGGCGATCTGGAAGCCTACTTTCGCCGTCTCCGACTCAAAGAATACTTTCAGGACAACACTGAACAGCGCACTGATACACAGTTACCCTCCCACCAACAGCACAAAAAGAAGAACTCCACATGGACTCCTCCTGAGGGCCGAAATGACAGTCTGGACCTATACATTGAATGCTTCCGCCGACGTGCACAGGCAGAAATTGTGGAAAAACAACATCGCTTGCCTCACAACCTAAGTCATGCAGAACGCAATGCCATCCACAGCCTCAGAAACCATCCTGACATTATAATCAAAGAGGCTGATAAAGGAGGTGCTGTTGTCATCATTAACAGGTCTGACTACCAAAAGGAGGCCGCCAGAAAACTCTCCAACACCAAATTCTACAGGCCACTTCCCTCAGATCCCACTGAGGAATACACTAAGAAACTGCACCATCTACTCAGGACACTCCCTACAGCAACACCGGAACAAATCAACATACCCTTAGAGCCCCGACCAGGGCTATTCTATCTACTGCCCAAAATCCACAAACCTGGAAATCCTAGACGCCCCATCATCTCGGGCATTGGAACTCTCACTGAAGGACCGTCTGGATATGAGGACTCTCTACTCAGACCCTATGCAACCAGCACTCCCAGCTATCTCCGTGACACCACTGATTTCCTGAGGAAACTACAATGCATTGGTGACCTTCCAGAAAACACCATCCTGGCCACCATGGATGTAGAGGCTCTCTACACAAACATCCCACATGCTGATGGAATACAAGCTGTCAGGAACAGTATCCCTGATGATGCCACAGCACAACTGGTTGCTGAGCTCTGTGCCTTTATCCTCACACACAACTACTTCAAATTTGATGACAATATATATCTCCAGATCAGTGGCACCGCTATGGGCACCCGCATGGCCCCACAATATGCCAATATTTTTATGGCCGACCTGGAACAACGCTTCCTCAGCTCCCGTCCACTCACGCCCCTTCTCTACCTACGCTACATTGATGACATCTTCATCATCTGGACCCACGGGAAGGAGACTCTGGAAAAATTCCACCACGATTTCAACAGCTTCCACCCCACCATCAACCTCAGCCTGGACCAATCTACACGGGAGGTCCACTTCCTAGACACTATGGTGCAAATAATCGATGGTCACATTAACACCACCCTATACCGAAAACCTACCGACCGCTATGCCTACCTTCATGCCTCCAGCTTCCATCCTGGGCACACCACAAGATCCATTGTCTATAGCCAAGCACTGAGGTACAACCGCATCTGCTCTAACCCCACAGACAGAGACCAACACCTACAAAATCTCCACCAAGCATTCTCAAATCTACAGTACCCGCACGAGGAAATAAGGAAACAGATCAACAGAGCCAGACGTGTACCCAGAAGCCTCCTACTGCAAGACAAACCCAAGAAAGAAACCAACAGGACTCCACTGGCCATCACATACAGTCCCCAGCTAAAACCCCTCCAGCGCATCATCAGGGAACTACAACCCATCCTGGACAATGATCCCACACTTTCACAGGCCTTGGGTGGCAGGCCAGTCCTCGCCCACGGACAACCTGCCAACCTGAAGCATATTCTCACCAGTAACTGCACACCGCACCATAGTAACTCTAACTCAGGAACCAATCCATGCAACAAACCTCGATGCCAACTCTGCCCACATATCTACACCAGCGACACCATCACAGGACCTAACCAGATCAGCCACACAATCACCGGTTCATTCACCTGCACGTCCACCAATGTAATATATGCCATCATATGCCAGCAATGCCCCTCTGCTATGTACATCGGCCAAACTGGACAGTCTCTAAGGAAAAGGATAAATGGACACAAATCAGATATTAGGAATGGCAATATACAAAAACCTGTAGGAGAACACTTCAATCTCCCTGGCCACACAATAGCAGATCTTAAGGTGGCTATCCTGCAGCAAAAAAACTTCAGGACCAGACTTCAAAGAGAAACTGCTGAGCTCCAGTTCTTCTGCAAATTTGACACCATCAGCTCAGGATTAAACAAAGACTGTGAATGGCTTGCCAACTACAGAACCAGTTTCTCCTCCCTTGGTTTTCACTCAACTGCTAGAACAGGGCCTCATCCTCCCTGATTGAACTAACCTCGTTATCTCTAGCTTGCTTCTTGCTTGCATATATAAACCTGCCCCTGGAAATTTCCACTACTTCCATCCGAAGAAGTGGGTATTCACCCACGAAAGCTCATGCTGCAAAACGTCTGTTAGTCTATAAGGTGCCACAGGATTCTTTGCTGCTTCTACAGAACCAGACTAACACGGCTACCCCTCTGATACTCAAACTACTGAGCTTCCCATTCCCCCAATTCCTATAGCTGCATTCAAGAGGAGTCACATTAGCCTAGGGAGGCTCAATGATGATGCAAAAATCTTTGAGATGTGCAGCCATGCCCTGTGCCCTCTGACACTGTCCTGTTCCCCCATTCCCTGGCAGCACAGCTCCAATGGAGCCACATTTTCCCAGGGTTCCACTTGCATGATCAGAGCTCTCATAAACAGCCCATACAGCCCCAGGCCATTTAGTGATGCATCCAATGGGACTTCGGAGAGAATGTGTTTTTCCCCCACTCTCCTCCCAGGCCGTGCTGTGGCCTTAGTCTTAGTCCTCAGCTTTCTGCCCTAGCTCACCTTCCCCTGTCTATGGATCCCATGCCCACCACAATTGCACCAGCATGCACAGAGCTGACCTCCAGGCTCTGGGAAGGGTTAACCCTTAAGTACATCTCATATAGATCTATGTAATTTTGTCTGTAAAGTGCCTTGGATGTATTTTTAAGTCCCTTCAGCTTCCTGCTACAGAAGTGCAGACAGCTGCTTGATCCTTTCACCCCCAGTGATCCGTTTCAGGTTTAAAGGCTGTCCTCACACGGAAAAGGTTTAGAAACTTCAACTAACAAAAGAAGAAGACCCAAAAGCTCTCTTTAGGGGCCAGATGTTCTGCTGTGTGCCATATCTGCAGCCACAGCAGGGTATGGTTGTCTCCCTTCCCTTCCCTCCCCACCAAGATTGCATCTCCCTGATTCTGGGGCTGGGGCTAGTTCTAAAAGGATCTGAGCTTGAGGGTTGTTCTCAATTACACCAACCAGATGTGATCCCAAGGGGCAAGAATTGCTGGCGCACAATAGTGCTCGTTCCATGCCTGCTGTGCTAGGGAGTGCATGAGATGGTGGCACAGGCGCTGCCTGGGCCAGTTCTCTGCTATCTGGGGATTCCCCATGCACAGGGAAGCCCCAGCTGAGGCGGTTTTCTGCTACATTCCTTGTGCCATCAAACCAGGGCAAAGAAGTAGAACGCAGAAGAGTCTGGGCCTATACTGACAGTTCCCGCAAATCGCTTGCTCTAGCCCCCATTTCTCACCCTCAGTTACTCCACTAAGTTCCAATCTGAAAAGGGAACAGGAATGCCAGGCCATTTATCACAGCTTTCTTCTGACGTCGCCTGCCTGTACAGTATCCATATAGCAACTTGTGTGTTCCCTCTCATTGGGACGTCCAATTTCACATGCACACTAGGGAAATCCTGCATCCCTGCTTTGAATCACTCTGGCTCCCACTGGATTTCCCTTGTGTCTTGGAACCTACTCGATACTATTAACCGAGTACAGCTGTTCCTGTTTCTGCTGTATCTTTTTAGGGGTTTGGTGGGAGGGGGAATAATGAAGAAGTGTTTCCCAGGAGTTGCAGCAGCTTTAGACTGTTTACCCATCTTTGTTTCCTCCATGACCTTCACAGCAGAATGTGGCAGTGTAGGGAGGCACCCTGGCTCCCCTGCCGGAGAGGACAGACACTGGTGCTCGAGCTCCCACCAGGCCCAGCCTTCCCCGTGCCCGGTATCCAGAGGAGTGCTGGCCTGACCTTCCCCGTGTCCAATATCCAGAGGAGCACTGGCCTGACCTTCCCCGGGCCCGGTACCCAGAGAAGCTGCCTGAGCGTCCCCATGCCCGGTATCCGGAGGAGTTGCCTGAGCTCCCCTCCGCCCGGTATCCTGAGGAGCCCATGGTCTGGGACCCACCAGATGACGCCTGCGAGGGACAGGTACCTAGGGGTTCTGGCTCCAGGGGACCCCGAGCCAATGTCAGTGTGTTGTGGCCAGGATCCCCACTGACTGCAGCAAATCTTTGCCGCTGCTAGGGCCCCGGGCTGGAACGCAGTGGAGTGGGAGGGCCTGCGTTCCCCCTGCCATTCTTCCAAGGGTGCCAGACTCCGCTTTCCCCCTGGCCTGCCCCAGGGCCGGGCTTATAGACTCCGTGTTTGCTCAGCCCTGCTGAAGGGCCGGGACTCTGCCTTGTTTAGAGACTATTAGTTTGCTCAGCCCTTGCGGAGGGGTCTGAGCCCGAGACGGATTGCTGCCTGTAGGGAGGCGCCCCGGCTCCCTGCCGCGCCTGAGAAGGATGAGCCCCTTACCGGACCCTTACAGGCAGGTTGATCTGATTGATGATTTCGGGGATTACATCCATCACATCTTCCCCACAGTCGTCTAACAGGTGAGGCACAACATCTAACACATTGGCTTTCTCTAGCTCACCATGGGGGATGTTGTTTTCCATCATCATCAGATTGTGAGTTTAAAAGATTGAAATACAAACTATCTGAGAGATTGCCCAGTCGCTGCACAAGGATGTGCCTGCCTGATGGAGCTCACCGTCTACACCATGTAACTGCCCCCTGCATTGAGCTCTGGAGGCTGCTAAACTCTCCCCCTGGGGAAATGTCCAAGTCAGTGAATTCCAAAGGCTGCTAGGGAGAGCCCCACTGCCAGCCCCAGAGCTTCCATCCCAGGGACCCGGCAGAACCAGCCCAGCTGAGCTCCACTGGCACTGTGGGTGAGAGGAACAGGAATGACTGTAATAGGGTTGAGTTTAGCTCTATCACAGAGCACGTGGAGTCTAACGCTACTCCATTAAAGAGTGGATTCCCCATTGGCACTGCACTCTTGTGGGACACTGCAAAGCAGCCAAGCGCCTTTGGAACTGCAGCTGTCCAGGTTTGCTGGCTATCTGGCTGTTTGTATTGCACTGAATTTGTTTTGTTTTGTTGTGTTTGTTTGTAATGAAAAATAGCATTGAAGATAAAGTTCCTGCCTGGAACCCCAGAAGGAACTCATGGAGCCAGTCAGCTGTTTGGTGATAATTAAGGCTAAGATTTTTTCATGGTTATTTTTAGTAAAAGTCATGGAAAGTTCACAGGCAATAAACAAAAATTCATGGAAGCTGTGACCTGTCTGTGGCTTTTGCTGCTGTGGCTCCATGGTTTCCCAGATGAGGTAACTGGGAGCTGGGAGGGTTCCCCTCCCTGGCCTGTGGCAGCTGGAAGCTGCAGGGTGACCATATTTCCCAAAGAGAAAATGGGATACTCCCAGCTGCTCACCTGAGGCATCCTCCTCCCACTCCCCCCCGTGCATCACCTGTTGCTGGAAGCCCGAGGAGGGCCCCCTCAGGAGTCTGTCACCTGTCACTGGAACCTTGCAGAGGGCCCCCTGTCACTGCTGTCACCTGTCCCTGGAACCCTGCCAGGACCCCGCTGGCTGCCAGGTCCAGAGTCCCGCCACCCCTGGAGCTGAAGCAGAGAATGTCACTGAGGTCTCTGGAAGCCATGAATTCTGTGACTTCCATTACCTCCGGGACATAAACGTAGCCTTGGTGATAATATACTGGGACAGAGTCTCTGCTGTGATTAGTTTCCAATTACAGAGCCTCAGTTCTATGTCCCAGCTGCAGCACAGGTTACAGCAGACTGGGGGCTGTTCTAACTTGCACCAGCTACCAAGGTCCCCAAGGAACAGTCCCCCAGCTGGAGATGCGCTGCAATTACTCCTCCTCCCCACCTCTCTCTGGCTGTGACACTCCCTCTGCATCACTATGTTGGCTCTACACCCACTGAGGACTCCCCAGTACTGGGGATGTACTCAGATGGAGAATTACAGGCTGTCTATGTTCCCCTTGTGCCAGCTGAGTCATGAAAAGGGAGTGGAGCAGGTGAGAGAATCTGGTCTGCTGTAGGCATCTCTGCTTTGAGTCCCCCGGCTGCCTGCTGGGATTTAGAATTTGTCATTCCTGCCATTAGTCTGTTTCTCCTTCTGCTCTGGTTGCTGCTGCCCTGAGGAAGACTCCCAGTTTTACAGCAACTTTAGAGTTCTTACCTTTCTCTCTCTCTTTTCTGAGGTTAGCAGCAGTCTCTCTGACATTGATCTGAGTGAAGATTTCTATTGTTACATCTACTGCATCATCTCCACCATAGAATGCCATCAGAATGTTCTTAGTATCTATCCTGTCAGCATTCTCCAGCCGACCTCGGGGGATGATATCTTTCCCCTTAAAGCCAGAATGCGATAGTTTGTCTTTAAATCTTTTGAAGTCTTCCTGAGGAAGGTTGTCAAGGGCATGCACGAGCAGGTCACTGATTCTGCTTTGGTTTTCCATCACCAGGTATCAGAAAGCAAAACTAAAAAACAATGTAAAGTCCCATTACTAATAGTTAATAACAACTCTTATTCCTATGTAGAGGGAAGAAGTGTAGACTTGTGGTGACACAAGGTCACTGGGGCTTGTAAGGTCCTCAGTGCATTTCTTCACAAATGACTCACCTCCCAGCTCGTTTTTAGAATTTAGAAAATATCCTAGAACAGTCTGGAATCTGAGCATCAGAATCCCAAAGTATTAAGACCTGTGTCCTCAGAACCAGTGCTAGCTTGGAAAGCCTCAGGAATATTTTGAATGTCAGTGTAGCAAGTGATGGGTAATTTGTGACATAGCGATCAGCCCCCATAAATCAAATGGATAAACTGTAACTACTGAAGATTAAAATTATCCCATCCCAAGGCAAAATGCAGAGAATGATGAACTTACCATTAACCAGAAAGCTACAGATTAGATCTGGTGGAGTTCTTTGATTTGTTTCTCTCTGTTTTCTTGGTGCTCAAATACAGATGGACAAAAAAAATCTAAGAAGAGGAACAGAAAAACTTTGAGCAGATGGTTATTTCCTCAATAAAGAAACTGAATCATCTCCAATTAAAGCTGATCTTCAATGCTTTCTTGATTTTTATAACAGCCCTCCTATGACAACATGTTGCCCAGTCACTACTCGAGGACGTCAGTCAGTGACTTCCCTCCACTCACTGTGGGATATTAGGAAGAATCTCAAATGGAAACTAGAGGATTTAAACTGAGATGGTTATAATTTATTTTATTATTTATTAGGGCTATGAAATGATTAAAATTAATTTTGATTAATCGATAGATTAAAAAATAGTCATGATTAATTGCTGTTTCTATCTCACTATTAAACAGTAGAATCCCATTTATAAAAATATTTTGGATGTTTTTCTACATTTTCAAATATATTGATTTCAGTTACAACACAGAATATGAAGTGTTCAGTTCTCAATTTATATTATTTTTATTATAGATATTTGCGCTCTAAAAAAGATAAAAGGAATAGTATTTTCCAATTCACCTAATACAAGCTCTGTAGTTCAGTCTCTTTATTGTTAAAGTGCAACTTACAAATGTAGATTTTTTTTACATACCTGCACTCAAAAATAAAACAATGCAAACTTTAGATCCTACAAGTCTTCTCAGTCCTATTTCTTGTTCAGCCAATCAGAAGTACCCAGTCACCGCTGAGCTGGGTCAGGGATCAGGGGGAGACTGCCTGCTGCTGCTGCTGGCTCAGGAGTGAATGCTGCCAACAGCAGGTTCTGCTTAAAGAGACAGTGCTCCCCCAAAACATACACACACACACTTCTCCAACAGACAAACACTCTCTCACACCAAATCAAAATCTGAAATGGCCAGAGGAATGTGAGATGGCAATGGGCTCGGGCAAGATGCAGCCCCCGTGCAACAGACTGCCTTGAGCTGCAGGCTGAATGCCAGGCACCACGAGCTGCAGCAGCAGTGCAAAAGTAAGGGTGGGCAAAACACAATATACCATGCAACCTTTTCTTCTGATTGGCTGAACAAGAAGTAGGACTCAATGGAATTATGGGCTCTAAAGTCTGACATTGTTTTATTTTTGAGTGCAGTCATGTAAAAAATAATTCTACATTTGTAAATTGCATGTTCACAATAAAGAAATTGCACTACAGTACTTGTGGGAGGTGAATTGAAAAATACTTTTTCTTGTGCTTATCTTTTTTACAGTGCAAATATTTGTTAAAAATAATATAAAGTGAACACTGTAATCTTTGCATTCTGTGTTGTAATTGAAATCAATATATTTGAAAAATGTAGAAAAAGATCCCAAATGTTTATAATGAATTTAAATTGGTTTTCTATTATTGTTTAACAATGCAATTAAAACTGTGATTAATTGCAACTATTTTTAATGTACTTAATTTGTTTTACATTAAGATAGTTAATAGTTGCTTGAGTTAACTGCAATTAAATGACAGCTCTATTATTTATTCTTTGGTGAAAAATTAATGACATGCAGCCCTGTCGGGCACAGAGAGCAATACAGAGCCCCAGCCCCATGCGCCTACTGGTATCATAAAGTTGCAGGAACAACTATGAGAAAACATCCAGCTGTTGAGTTGGCACAAACCCCTGTATCCCAGAAGGGCTACTGCTGAAAGTTTATTCACCAGCCTTTGTTGGAACATAAAGCTTCAGTTATGATCAGCAATGAGAAATAACTTTAAAATTCAATTTTTAAAAATTTGAAAGTAGCCCATGACTGAGAGATTCCAGTCAATGTGTGTAAAAAAGTTGGGAATTTGTGGCATCTGCAATTCTTTAGCCAGAGAGATAAATAAAAGTGATGCCATTGGATCAAAACTTCCAAAAGGAGCTTTTAAAAATGTTTCCCCTGAATACATTACTAAATAGTTTAGGAGGGAAAATTATAGAAAATTCCAATTGCTTAGGAAGAGGCATTGAGTTTTGAAGATGGAATTCAGACAATAAAGTGCACAGCAAAGGGAATGAAATGCTGTTTTAAGTGTTTTTCTGAATCCAAACTTCCTCCACGCGTTTACATTAGGACTACAGTTTTATTTTTCCCATATGTAGATCTGCAAAGATGTTTGCAAACTAGAGCAATAGTCACAACATTTTTCTTCCTTAAGGTTTAAATACAAGACATATACCTGGAGATTAAATAAAGATAAAATTATGAGATTACAGCCATTCTATTTCTAGGCGGAAACAAATAACTCAGTCATCCCTGTTCTCTCTTAATAAGAGGTTTAGAATCTCTTCATAAAGCTGTATCTAATATGATTTAGTTCAATTGAAATATAATGCAGTCTGTGCTTACCTTGCATCGCTGAAGAGAGCGGTTTTAGGTTGAATTCGTCTTTTAAAATTCACCTCCAAAAGGAAGTTTGTGGCTCATAATCATTACAATGGGAAAAAATATTCACATTTACAAGCAGCCCTTGTTTCCTGTCTGCCCACTTATCCTGAAATAAACTCACCTTGATTTTATCAATAATCTGTGAAAGGAAAAATTACCTTACAATGTTCTGTTCCTCTTCTGTGTTTTCTACATGGTGCTCCTTCTGCAGTGCATTAGGATGAATTTCACAGCCAAGATCTTTTTGGACTATGCAAGTGGAGGGAAAATAAGGGAGGATGGGGGTAATTAGCTTGTGATACAGGTTGTGTTTACACTGCAGCTGGAAACTAGCTGGTATGCTTAAAATAGCTGTGTGACCATGATGGAATGGGCAGCAGCCTGGGCTTGCCATCCAAATATGTACCTGGGGGTGTTAGGATTGCACTCGGGTACTAGTAGTATACTGCTCAATAGCATTCATCACCATGCATTTTTGACAGGTTTCCACGCCCCATTTAGGGCTTATATCCCATCTTCCGACCCCACTTCCATTGGTGCCAAAGTTTGGCGCCGTGGGCCATTTTGAAAAAAAAAAGTGATGTGTGCATGTGTTTGACTAGAGGAAGTGCTGTGTATGTTTGCACTTGGGTACATTGAGAGGAAAAAGGTTGAAAGAAGAGAGTGAGAGAGTTTAAAGATGAAAAAAAGAAAGTTTGAGTAAGGTTTAGAGAATAAAAGGAATTTTGAAAGAAAATAGGTAAGTTATTCAAGAAAGAAGAGAGGATGGTAAAGGTTTAGTTTAAGAAAAAAGCTTTTAAAAACATTAAAAACTAGGTTTAAAAAGGCAATTTACTAAGGCAAAGCCTGTTTGGTAAGCACATGGTAAAAAGATGAATAAAAAAGCATTTAAACTATTCAATACGAGTGTAGGTTAAGAAAAAAAGAGAGGTTAAAAGAAAGAACAGGGCAAGAAAAGGGAAAAGAAAGCCCCCTTTCCAAAGGGCCAAGATAGAGAGTAAATGATTGAATCAGAAAGAGAGAATTCTTACCTTTCCAGTCTTTCTGAAGAATGAGGCAACTTTCCTGGTTTAGACTTGTTATCACCACCTTTAGATCAGACCAATCAGAGTTCGTTCTACAACAGCATCATAGAATTAATTTTCCTGAACCAATCCTAGAGTCCCAAGATTTTAAAGAAGAGCCATTTCCCTCCTCTTTTCCCTCCCCTCCCCTATTTTTATCTAAAGAAACAGACCCCAGCATTTTTTCTGCCATATAGCCCTTTTACATAGGGGGTTTTATAAAAGTTAAAACCGTAAGCTTTTAGTAACACCAAATTTTAAAAGTTTTCCCTAGGTTTTAGACTAATGTGCTATTTTTTAGTAAGCACAATATGAAACAACAGGCTTTTGCAGCAAAGCTCCTGTTAGCAAAGCAGCCTCTGTGAGTCAGTGGATCACAGAGAAGGAGTTTGCTTCTTTACCTGCTTTTTAACAAGCACATGTTAAAGTTACATTAAGTTTTGCCAAGGAATAGAGTTTTGCTTTATAATGACTTGGAAAGACACAGCCCTTTTGTATGTGTTGTAATTTAAAAAAAAACATGCAAAAGCACCCCAGGGTTAAACCCTGATTAAAAAAAAGTTTTTCCCCAAGGTTTTTAGTGAAAAAAACTTGAAACACCCTTGTGAAGGTAGTGAATTAGAAAAGAAGAAAACCCCTCTGAAAAACAAGGCTATCTGAAGACACATTCCTTTATTTAACCCCCTTGGCATAGGTGAACTTGCAAAAACAACCCAGGGTTATAAAAGTAATATATAGTGATAAAAATGTTTTTCCCCCTAGGTTTTAAACTAGCACTGGGCACTTTTTAGTAAGCACAATTTGAAATAACAGGCTTCCACAGCAAAGCCATTGTTAGCAAAAACAGCCTCTGTGATCACAGATAAGAAGGCCAGAACATAGCAAGAAAGCCCTACGCCTGCTTTTAAAACAAAATGATGCCAAAAACTTGTATTAGAAAAATAATAACTTTAAGTGGAAATAAACTTGCTATATAAAATAAAAACTTTTTACAATGAAAGTTTAAAAAAGCTCCAGCCTTTTTCCCCAGAAAAAAAACAAAGGGCCCCCTGCTCTGCTCTTATCTAAACAACCAAGACCTTCTTTGGTTTTTTTTCCACTCTGTAACAAAAGCTGGCCAACACATAATATAAACCATTTTAATGTGTGTTTTTTAAAGTAATAACAATGTAAAATAATAAAAAGATAACCAAACCCAACCCTCATGGCCTGTAAATTGTGAAAAAAGCTCTAAAAGCCAGGGTTCGGTTACAACCCATGCCAACTGTGACTTTTTAAAAAAGGGTTAGAGCATAATATGAAAAAAAAATAAAACCCACAGTAAACACAAAACACAGTAACTTTTTTAAGACTTGAAGGGGTTTTTAGTAATGAGTTTAACAAGGATTATTTTTAAATGAGCAAACTCGTTTTAAAAAGCCAAGGCCATAAAATGAATGCAAGTTGCAGCTTTTAAAGACTTCTGGTTACAGAGATGTTAATGGGTATATTACCATTTACAGTGTCTTTTCATTAACAGTTTAAACACATTTACTATAGAAAATAAGAACTTTTTAACCATTAAAGTTTAAAGAAGCTAAAGTATATAGCCACATGTCGTCGTCCCCCCCAACACACACACCTACCCACCTTTTTTCCTACAAAAAATGACCTTTACACACCCTGGTTTTTCAAAGAAACTCCTTTTTCTGGGTGAGGGCTCTGTCTGGGGCTGGGAATGAGGGGTTTGGGGTGTGGGAGGGGCTCAGGGTGAGAGTAGGAGTGTGGGGAGTGAGGGTTCTGTCTGGGGCTGGGAATGAGTTTGGGGTGCAGGCAGGCTGCTCCAGGACAGGGGCCAGAGAGAAGGACTCCCCCCAGCCCTTTCCCTGCCAGCAGCAGCAAGATCTGGGGAGGAGCCCCTTTTCCTGCGTCCCCAGCACCACATTCTCCCCCACCACTGTCACTGCATGTGCTCCTAGGGCCCCTCTCAGGTCCAGGAATCTCCTTCCTCTCCCCCGCGGTGGGTGCTGGGGGCGCTGTGTGCGCCTCCTCCCTGCTGTTGCCCCTGACTGTAGCCTCACTGGGGGGTGAGGGATGGGGCTGCCTCCTTGCCCAGCATGGGACAGGAGTGGTGACTGCAGGCAGAGAGACCCCCTGTGCTGCTGGAGGGTCCCACTGGAAAATGAAAGGGTCTGAGTCAGTCTGCCCTGGCAGTCAAGTTGGGGGCGCTAGGACCCTGCGTCAGCAGTTGCTGCAGAGAGGCAACATAGAGCTGCCCTGAAGAGACAGTGTGTCAGTGCCTCTCTGCTCTGGAGCCCCCGGAATGCAAGAGGGGGGCGGATGAGTTGTGGGGGGCGGGAGAGGCCGGGCGTCCTCCCTGGCCCCAAATATTGGTGGAGCTGGAGCCCCTAGGCTCTGAATATTGCTGGTGCCTGAGCACCATGTGGGTATAGAACTTGCCTCCTATGCTCACTGGTGTTCGGACGAGTTAAAAAAAAAACAGTATGTTAAAGAGTACCATGAAAGAGAAGAAAAACAGGAGTACTTGTGGCACCTTAAAGACTAACAAATTTATTTAAGCATGAGCTTTCGTGAGCTACAGCTTACTTCTTCGGATGTAGCTCACGAAAGCTCATGCTAAAATAAATTTGTTAGTCTTTAAGGTGCCACAAGTACTCCTGTTTTTCTTGCGGATACAGACTAACACGGCTGCTACTCTGAAACATGAAAGAGAAGGTGTGTCTGCGCGTCTAAACAAGATAAAGGTAAACCCTGCAAAAAGGCAAATCTCAAAGCTGTTTTTAAATTCCTTGTGGGGAAAATTTGGTCAGCGAAAAAATTTGACTAACACCAGTATAGTGACAGACCCTGACGAGCTCTTCAAGTACGTATTTGTACCTTATTACGACGTGTCAGCGTGCGAGTTTATCGATGACACAGCCGTAGTGTCTTAGAAGTATGCAAAAGAATGCTGCACCCATTCCAGCAACACTAACGTGTTTATAGTGTGCTTTACCACCGCTTATGCCAGGCTAGAGCTTTACCATCTGTTAGATCGCTTACAGGAGCGGTGTCTTTATCATGATATGGATTCTGTGATTTTTGTGAGTAAAGTAAGGGAGTGGAATCTGCCCCTAAGGGATTATTTATGGGATCTGACTAACAAAATACCCCGAGATGAACACATCCTGGAATTTGTGTCCGCTAAAACATACAGGTCCAAACATACGGGTACAAACTGTCCAATGGTAAGACCTGTATGAAATTAAAAGGGATCACACTCAACTCAGGGAATAGTGAGAAAATGAATTTTGAAAGCTTAAAAGAACTTGTCTGGGATTATCCCACGGGAGAGATCCCAAAAGAAATCATGGTACAGCAGCCAGGAATCATAAGGGTAAAAAAACATTGGTTGATAGAAACAAGAACTCTGAAGAAAACCCAGAAATTCGTTTACAACAAAAGAGCCCTCAAGGAGGATTTTAAAACCTTGCCGTACGGGTATTGAAAAGCCACGTTGAGTTTGCTCACCCCTTTTCCTGTTTGCTTTGTGGCCCCTTGAATTCTGGAAAATCATTTTTTATAAAGCAATTGTTAGAAAATGGTAATAAATTGTTATCATGTATGCCTGAAAATATTGTGTGGTGTTATAGTTGTTGGCAACCATTGTATAAAGAGTTGCTGCAAAAATTTCCATGTATTACATTTTTGGAAGGTTTACCTAATACTTTTAATGATGAACGTTTATTTCCTAATAATTAAGTGAATATGGTTATTATAGATGATCTAAGCTGAATGATTAATTTAAATACTAAGTATATGGTTCTTTAAAAAAAAAACACGATAAACTGCAAATCACCACTCTGGCCCGGCAAATGTACCCTGGTAAAACACAATTCTTTTTGGGAGGCTTTTGAGGATGCTACCAAAAACCCCTATGGGTATCTGCTGGTGGATTTAAACGCTTCAATGCCTGAAGCCTTCAGGTTAAGAACAGGCCTTTTCCCCCCAGACTGGCCCTGTGTATACACCTTAAAAAACCCATAAAAATAGTTATTTTGATCAAACTTCCATTTTAAAAAAGAGCATCCCTCTGACAAATATGTCTAGCCGCGTGCAGAGAAACTTTTCTCTTTTAAGATTTCTCATCAAAGCCAAGCCACAGCAAAGGAAGGCTATTCTCTGTTCGGCTTCTGATGACCTGGTAGCGGCCATCTCAAAAATAGTGCTCAACACTTTAAAAGGGAACGTTCCTCTAAAACCCAGACAAATAAGCATCCTAAAAAGAAAATCGGGGATTATTAAAAAGCGGAGTGATAAAAAGCTATCCCTCAAAAGAAAAAAGCTAATTGTAAAATAAGCTGGTGGCTTTATCGGACCTTTGTTGAGCTTTGCACTCCCTCTACTGTCAAGCTTTTTAATTAACAGATAATGGAACATGCTGAAAAATTGTACCTCGTTCCTAGCCATCAGTTAGAACAAATAAAGTGTGCTTCTAGCGGTGAAGAAAATATCAGAACTACAACCACTCGCCAGCTGGATTCAGAAATGAAAGACATTCTTCAAAGAACTGGTTTATCTGACTACGAAAAGGCTAAACTTTACGAGGGGGTCCTTCAAAGATACCTTGTATTGGCTAAGCATGGTGAAATGAAAAAGACTAAAATAAACCTCTTTCTCCCCGAGCAAGAGGAAATTCTACCTCCTGAATTCCAGGGCGGGATCATCGGACTTTGTCGTTCAGGAGGTGTTGGAGGGGGTAAATCCTTGCTATAAAAAAAAGCTGAAATATTGTTAAATAAACTCAGCATAAAGACGTTTCTTCTTGGGGCAATAATGGCAGTTTTGTGTACTGGGGGGAAGCGATTGAAGAGTCTCACATGCTCAATTTAGTCAGGAGGGTAACTGGCTCGAAAGGACTCCTAAGGGTGGAATGTTTTTATGAAAGCCTTGGCGGATTTGAATGTGCCTACATCCGTTGTAGGGCATGTTACCAATAAACAGTTTTTAGAACGTCTAAAAACAGGGCTAGAGCCTGTGAAGGCCATAAATAGCATCACCCCTTTTAAAAATGTCCCTGTTAAAAAATGAAAAAATCAAATGGTTAATGGTGTAAAATAAAAGACGTAAACAAAATTCAACATGTGCTTTATTGATGCGCCTCTTTAAACTCATGACAAGACAAACAAGTCTGGACATATTGAAACATGTTTGAAACATGTCTGGGCATGCCTGGTCTTTTCCCTTTTACAAACCACACCGCCATCGGTGTACAATTTTAAAATGCAATTAAAAGATAAGCCCCTACTATGTTGTTTTTAAAAAATACAATGATAACCGCAGGTTACAGCCAGGGGGTCCTGTAGTTTTCTCTGATGAAACACAACGTTATTAGAGTTACGGTTTTAAAAAGTCATAATAGATTTATGAAAAAAGTTGCTGTCTGGGGAAAATCCGTAGGAGTCAAAAAACTCAGGCCCCTGTTTTGATAAATAGAGGGCCAGCCAGTGTTCCCTAAGTAAGTCATGGGGGTGCGTGTTAACAATAAGTCCCAAAGGTCTTCCGGACACAAAACCTTTAGGGAGCAAGTCGCTAGGAAAAACATCTAAAAAAGAAGGGTCCTTTGAGAAAATATGCCTTAGCTGCACAGTGTTCATAATCACATATAGTCAAACAGGACATTTCTTCTATGGTTCACTTCAAGCACATTATCAAAAACCCCATACACTATCATGTTAACCATAGAGGGAACAGCTGTTGCAAACCGAATCTCCGCTCTCAGGTTTCCAGTTTTAATCAGAGAATAATGATCGGCGCACTCCTGATCTGGGGTCAGATCAAAGATGTACATCATATAACCCTGGGCAAATTCACCACGGTTGATCAAGAGTGAATGGTCTTTTACATATTTCCCAGTCACCTGCACAAGCTGCATGTAATCCCTCACACAGTTTCCATTCTCAAAATTGGGTTGTAGGGGTTTCGCCGGCACCTGGTCGCCATACACATACGAGGCCACACAATTAATGTTATAATGTTTAAAGTTAAAAGGGTTTTTAATGTAGCTGCCACTGAAGGCATCGTTATCTATAAAACCAGTTACGAGCTGCTTGGGTAGCTGTCCCCCAAAGATGTTTTCCTGGTTACTGACATGACTGCCAGCGGAATGCTGAACACTTTTATGCCCACCCGGTCTACCGGGTACTTAGGATTGGCAGTGATTAGAGCTTCAGCGTGCCACAAACGGACCCCCAGGGTCACTTTCACCCATTTTACAAACAGGTATGCAGAAATAACGTGAACTTTATAATTCTGGTTGGCATTCCTGCTCATGAGGCAAAAAACATTTTTGCTACGCATCAGTTTAATTTTCAAGTCCATGCCATTCAGCAATAGTTTTTCTTGAAAAAACAAATTGCTGTGTAGAGGCCCCAACAGATCCAGCTTCCTGCTACCAGCCATTAGTCTGGCCCTGTGTAAAACCCCTCGTTAGCTGCGCCGACCAAAAGGGTGTTTTTGTGGGCCCCTGCCATTTCTTTATGAAACCCTCCTGTCGAAAACTGCATAATGAGGGTGTCATGGCTGTAGTTCAAAATTAACTCTATCAAGGCTCTGTAAGGGTAACAGTTGTTGCTCTGACTGATAAGACAGTCACATAAAGTGACATCCAGCTGGTTAAAAAGGGTGGCGATGGGGTAGTTTGTTAGGGCCACCCTGGCATCATCATCAAGGACTGACCCATCTTCTTTTACCACCTTGCACCACACGTACAGCAGGTGTTGTTAAGGTCTAGCTTTTCTCGTTAGCAAAATAAGTATAAAGAGACCTTCTCTTCTGAACACGTACTGGTGCACCTAGGGGCAATTCCAGCTTCTTGGCTTCTGTAGGTGTCTTGTATATGGACATGTCTTTGTGTCTAGGCTCCCAGTTTTAAAGCCCCATTCACAAGAATATGTGTTTTTATACACATGGCCAAATGATTATTGGTTTTCAAATAACCCACCATGCAGTAGTTCATTTCTAAAAGGTTCTTGTTTAAAATCTTGGGATGACAGGATTGGTTTAACAAGTGCATTCTGGGACCTAGCTGTAAAACAACCTCTGATTGGTCAACCGAAAGGAGGGGCTAGCTCCCTGGGCTCGCCACCCAGAACAGCTATCATTTCACTACCGACAGTCAATGGGGTAGGATGTTTTGCTCTCCATGTGTTCAGTAACACAGACTCTCTTACTGCTTTATTTTTTCCATTTTCTATTCTTGAATAACCTGCCTTTACCATCCTCTCTCCTTTCTTGAATAACTTACCTCTCTTCTTTCAAATTTCCTTTTTTTCTCTAATTCTTACTCAAATTTTCGTTTTTCATCTTTAAACTTTCTCACTCTCTTCTTTCAACCTTTTTCTCTCAATGTACTCAAGCACAAACACACACAACACTTCCCCTAGTCAAACACACACACACACATTTTTTTTTCAAAATGCCCCATGGCACCAAACTTTGGCGCCAACGGAAATGGGGTGGGAAAGTGGGACATAAGCCCTAAATGGGGCGTGGAAACCTGTCAAAAATGCATGGTGATGAATGCTATCGAGCAGTATACTACAGGTACTAGCTCAAGCAAGGCTAGCCTGTATCTGACTACCTACGATGGAAATTATTCTTCCCAGCTGTAGTATAGACTTGCCCAAAATGTGTTTATTTTCAGCTAGTTGTACAACTTTGATCACTAACTTAAGCGTTTGTGCTTTCAGTTCAGTGATGTGGTGCAGTCAGACTGAGTCAGCTGCTGTGCAAATGAAAAAGGACCAGAGAGAGTGAAAAAAGAGAAGCGCAAAACTGCCACGGTTGACTTGGCCAGGATATGGTCTTAAATGTGCCATATGCCTTCAAACACAAACAGGAAGTGGGCCAAGCACCTGCCTGCATCATTTCTCAGACTCATAGACTTAGACTTTGGCCATCATAATCATCTAGTCTGATCTGCACATCGCAGGCCACAGAACCTCACTCACCCACTCCTGTCAAAGACCCCTAACCTCTGGCCGAGTTACTGAAGTCCTCAAATCATGATTTAAAGACTTCAAGTTAAAGAGAACCCACTGTTTACACTAGTTTAAACCTGCATGTGACCTGAAGCTGGGATGAGTGTTACAAAGCCATTCAGTGCGAGTGCACACAATGTTTGTGTGGGGAACGGAGGGAGTAGAAACAGGTTTGAAAACATGGCAGCTTGTTATAGTTTGCCACAGACACACAGCAGTGACAAGACGCACTAAGAAGCCAGCGTTCCAGATAGAGGCACACTACGGCCCTTGTTCTGAAAAGTCTTATTTATATTTTAAATATAAGCATCAGGTGGAAGCTGAGAGCAAAGCTCGTTTAGACCCCAATCCTGCAAAAGTTTATGTACATGCTTAACTTTATACTGTGTAAGTAATGCCATCAATGGGGCTACTGTTGGAATATTTTTTTTATTTATGCAGGATATTACCACGACACTAATTTAACCATAAATTCCTTTATTAAATACAGAGGCTGAATGGTATTGATACAATTACTCTCATCATGCCTCAAATGCCTAAATAATAAGCAATTTATGGCATCCAAACAGTAAACAAAACATTTATAAGCATTTGATCAAGATACTTACAAATGGGCTAAACCCAGAGTGCTTAACCCATATTAGTCAGCTCCAACTTGCTTAGGCAGGTATTAGCAATGAACCCTTTAAGAGTTTACATTTTTATACCCTTTAACCAGTGATGTCATTGCCTTAGCTAAGGCCAGATGAAGGAATTTCTTATCTAGTCACTTATTTACAGCACCTGTTAATCATGTTTTATTCCTATTACTTCATCTCAAACCATAAATAAAGAAAACACTGGTATTTGAAAAAGTCAAAACAAGTTTAACACAACTCTTCTTTCTCATGATTCCATTCTTTTTGGTCATATGTGTTGGGCCTATGGCTATGCTAATATCCCAGCTTAATTTAAAATCATAGTTCACCCTAATCTAATGCTGGCCTATATTCCTACATTTACTTACAGTGCCTCAAGTTAAAGCACACATGTAAGTCTCTGCAGGACTGGGTGTAAGAGAGCTCTGCTTTCAGCTTCCAACAGATAATTGTATTTAAAATTATTTTTTGTTCTAATGGAAATGTCGTTCCACCATATGTACACCTTGTATAATATAATAAATACCATATAGTATCATAATATAATATATTCTTTAAAAGTTGCTTCGTTATAGAAATGGAACCAGGTTACCATTCTGTAGACATGGCTGCTCAATAAAGAACTCTGCCGACCCCTTGTGCTTCATGAAGTTTCTAGGTGAAAGTCTCTGAAAGACAGGACCTGAAAAAGTTGGTGCTAGCAGCAAGAAAACACTTCACAGTGTGTTACTGGAACATACCCAATAAACATAAAAGATCTCACAGATCATGAGGGAGATGGACAGGTATGGATTTGAAATCCTGGGCATCAGTGAGAGCAGACTGACTGGTTTTGATGAGAAGAACTTCCAGCAAGAGAAGAAACATCTAATCTATTCAGGTCATACTGACAATGTACACTCAGAGGGACTAGCACTCATTATGACAGATTTTGTGGAAAAAGCACTTAAGAACTGGGAACCTGTCAACCAATGTATCATATATGTCAGATTCCAAACCAAATTCCCAAAGATGTCTATCATACAGTGCAGTGCTCTGACAGAGGAACCTAGTGACAAAAATAAAGATAAGTTCTACAACTGCCTCCTAAGTTTTTCTTCCAAATCAGGAAGACTAGGTGGAAGAGGTATTTCTACAATAAATAACAAATAAGAGAAGCATCCAAAACAAAAGGCCTGATAGAAATGAGGGACTTAAATTACCCAGACATCTGTTGGAAAAGTAATATGGTAAAACACAAAATTTCCAGCATGGATTTGTCAAGCAGAAATCATGCCAAACCAACCTAATTTCCTTCTTTGATGGGTTACTGGTCATGGGGATAGGGGAGAAGCAGTAGACATGATATATCTTGATTTTAGTAAGGCTTTTGACTCAGTCCCACATGATATTCTCATAAGCAAACTACAGAAATATGATCTAGATGAAATTACTTACAGATGGGTGCATAACTGATTGAAAGACTATTTAAAGAGTAGTTATCAATGGTTGGCTATCAAATGCGAAGGGCATTCTAATGGGGTTCTACAGAAATAAATCGTGGGTCCAGAACTGTTCAATATTTTCATTATGATTTGGATAATGGAGTGGAGAGTCTACTTATAGAATGTGCAGATGACACCAAGCTGGGTGGGGCTACCAGCACACTGGAGGACAGGATTAGAATTCAAAATTATCTTGACAAATTGGAGAATTGGTCTGAATTCATCAAGATGAAATTCAATAAAGATAAATCCAAACTACTTCATTTCAGAAGGGAAAAAAATCAAATGCACAACTACAAAATGAGGAATAACTGGCTAAGTAGCAGTACTACTGAAAAGGATCTGGTGGTTATAGTGGATCACAAATTGAAAAGCACTGAAAGGAACTCTGAATGCTAAGACCAAGGAAATAGCGGAGAAAAAAAAATAGAACAAGAATGCAAACAAAGCAGTGAAAAGCAATGCAAGGAAAGATTGATGGAGATGTGCTGCAGGCTTCTGCTGAAGCTTCTGCTCTTCTAGGAAACCAAAGAGTCAGTAAAGTCAGTAAAATAGTGTGTGGAAACCTCAAAAAAGGAAATGGGCCAATACAAATCCAAGATTGAGAAATGCTTACAACTGAGGTAGGAAAAAAGGAACAGGTTGGCCTAGCATTTCAAAGGCAGACCTGATCTGATCAACTTGATATTAACATTGGTCCCATAGAGATGTCAGAAGCACAAGCTGCAATCAAGAAGCTGAAAGACAACAAAGTGGTGGGAGATAATCAAACCACGGCAGAAATGGCCATGGGCCATGTCTCCTGGTTGCAGTACAGACGCTCCTTGGGTTATGCAATACCCGAGTTACACAAATCTGCACTTATTGAAAAAGTTGGAGGCTTGGGGTTTTGGGTTTTTTTTTTTTTTGCATAATGGTTGGGTATATGTTTCTGATTTACGCAAGGCATTCCGGAATGGAACAATTGCATAAGTCAGGGAGCATCTGTACTCCAACCCCCACCTCCCACCGGGAGATTCAAAATACTGTTGAGGACTTTCCTTTTGAGGGACCCAAGTTGTTTAGTTCTCTCCAAGACACTACAGTCTCTGGGCAGTTATACACCTGAAGCAAAAGGAAACTACAGAAGGTTGCAGATGGATCAATGATTTCTTCTGGTCTACTACCAGCTGTGCCACCAGGAGAAAACCCAGACTCCCTAGGAAAGGACCCATCTCTTCAGGAACCTCACAACCACCAACAGTGTCAAAATGTCAATTTTGACCCCCTGGTCCATAGTCACAAACTACCTGCTCCAGATCTTATGTTGTACCAGCCTCCTGCTTTCACTTGTATGACGATCGTCTTTCCCATTTTCTACCTTCCTAGGAGCTCATCACCCCAGACAGATGGTTCCTGAAGCTGGTTTCCACAGGCTACTCCATCCAATTCAGCTCTTACCACATCCTCCACCTCCTTCCTGTCCCTCTTCAGGAACCCTTCTCACAAGGATCTCTTGAAACAGGAGGTACAATCCCTCCTAACATTGGGGTGATTGAACCCGTTCTACTGGACTTCATTCGAAAAGGGTGCTATTCTTGTTATTTCTTGGTCCCTAAGAAAAATGGGGGGAAAGAAAGAGAGGGAGACCAATTCTGGACCTCAGGACTTTAAACACCTTTGTCCACTCTGAACAGTTCAGAATGGTAACCCTAGCAACAATAATTCCCTCTCAGATCCAGGAGATTGGTTTGTTTCCCTCAACCTTCAGGATGCTTATTTTCATGTTGCCAATCATTCTTCACCCAAGTACTTTCTATATGTTGTGGCAGGCAGGTACCACTACCAATATCCTGTCCTATCCGTTGACCTCTCCACTGCCCCAAGGGTGAAGTTCTCTTTACCAGAGTTCTGTTGGCCACAGCAACCTATCTTTCCTAGACTGACATAATTGTCTTCCCCTGCCTGGATAATCGGCTCCTCAAAAACTGCTCATTTCTCAAAGTGCAGACAACAACCAGCAAGGCCCTGCTCTGTTTCATTTTCTGGGTCTCTATCTCACTGTGGGAAAGTCTACCCTAAAACTCTCACAATGTATAGACTTTATCACGGCCACACTAGATTCCTCTTCCATCAGAGTGTACTTATCCAGGGACAGATTTACCAATTTTTACTTATTAATTAACCCAGAGTATGTATTAATATTGGGGGGCGGGGAACAACTGTGCATCTCTCTCTCTCAGGGTATGTCTACACTACCAGATTAGTTCAATTTAATTCAATTTGAATTTTTGAAATCGACCTTACAAAGTCGAATTTGTCTGTCCACACTAAGGATACTAATTCAACTTTGTGAGTCCACACTAACGGGGCAAGCATTGACATTGGAAGCGGTGCACTGTGGGAAGCTATCCCACAGTTCCCGCACTCCCCGCTGCCCATTGGAATTCTGGGATTTCCCCCCAATGCATGCTGGGGGGAAAACTCTGTCGAGGGTGGTCTTGGGTAACTGTCAGAATTCAACCGTCCCTCCCGCCGGCGGGAAATCAGTTCGCGCACTTTTTCTGTCAGTGACAGCGCGGACGCCACAGCACTGCAGTGCGACCATGGAGCCCGCTGCGATCATTGCTGCACTTATGGCCATTGTCAACTCCTCGCACCTTATCGTCCACCTCTTCCACAGTCAGATGCAGAGAAATCGGGCAAGGAGGCAACGGCAGCGCGGTGAGGACAGGAAGTCACAGAGTGGCACAGACCTCTCACAAAGCATGGTACGCCGCGCCGTGGAGATCATGGTGGCAATGGGTCATGTGCATGCTGTGGAATGGCGATTCTGGGCCCAGGAAACAAGCACAGACTGGTGGGACCGCATAGTGCTGCAGGTCCGGGATGAATCACAGTGGCTGCGAAACTTCCGCATGCGTAAGGGCACTTTCCTTGAACTATGTGACTTGCTGTCCCCTGCCCTGAAGCGCAAGGACACCCGGATGCGAGCAGCCCTCACTGTGAAGAAGCGAGTGGCCATAGCCCTGTGGAAACTTGCAACGCCAGACAGCTACCGGTCAGTAGGGAACCACTTTGGCGTGGGCAAATCTACCGTGGGGGTTGCTGTGATGCAAGTAGCCCATGCAATCGTGGAGCTCCTGCTCTCAAAGGTAGTGACCCTGGGAAACGTTCAGGTCGTCATAGATGGCTTCACCGCGATGGGATTCCCAAACTGCAGTGGGGCTATAGATGGGACTCACATCCCTATCCTGGGACCGGCCCACCAGGCCAGCCAGTATATTAACAGAAAGGGCTACTTTTCAATGGTGCTGCAAGCACTGGTGGACCATAGGGGACGCTTTACCAACATCAACGTCGGGTGTCTGGGCAAGGTTCATGACGCGCGTGTGTTCAGGAACTCTGGTCTGTTTAGACGCCTGCAGGAAGGTAGTTTCTTCCCGGACCACAAAATAACTGTTGGGGATGTGGAGATGCCTACAGTGATCCTCGGGGACCCAGCCTACCCGCTAATGCCCTGGCTCATGAAGCCCTATACAGGCACCTTGGACACTGACAAGGAACTCTTCAACTACCGGCTGAGCAAGTGCAGAATGGTGGTGGAGTGTGCTTTTGGACGTCTCAAGGGGAGATGGAGGAGCTTACTGACTCGCTTTGATCTCAGCAAAACCAATATCCCCATTGTTATTGCTGCTTGCTGTGTGCTCCACAATCGCTGTGAGAGCAAGGGGGAGACCTTTATGGCAGGATGGGAGGTTGAGGCAAATCGCCTGGCTGCTGATTACGCTCATCCAGACAGCTGTGCAATTAGAAGAGCCCAGCGGGAAGCGCTGTGCATCCAAGAGGCTTTGAAAGATAGATTCCTCAGGTTGCAGGGTAACCTGTGACTGTTCAGTTTCTTTACAGAGAAGCTGAACCTGCCCCTGTTTCAGTTACTGTTGACTTTCTTTTGCGGTTACATACCCCGTTCACCACGTTTCCCCCCTTCCAACACACGTTTAAAAATAAAGTTAATGGAATATTGTTAATTAACGTTTTCTTTACTAATGAATTTGCGTTAAACGGTTGAAACAGGGATGCAGACTGTGGTGGGTAGGGTGTGCACTGATGTACAGACCGCTTCTACACTAGAGGAATGACAGGCTCCTGCTCCTAGAGCGGTCTGCAATGCCAGACTGGTTGTTTCAACGAAGCCTGCCATCCCTCCTTTTCGGGACTCTGTGTGTGGGGGCTATGTGGCCTTGTGGCGGGGGGAGGACTGGGGGGAGGATGGTTACAGGTGGGTGTGCAGGAAGGGGTGAAAGGGGTGAGGGGTGCAGGCTCTGGGCTGGGGGCATAGGAAGGAGTGCGGGGTGTGTGGGAAGGGGGAGGAGGTGTAAGGGGATGAGGGCTCTGGCTGGGGCTGAGGGTTTGGGGCATTGGAGAGGCTCAGGGCTATGGTAGAAGGGCAGGGTAAGGGCAGCCTGCCTTGCCATTTGTGGATGGCAGGCGCTAGGACTCTGGGGCAGCAGACAGCATTTCTGCGGTTAGCTGCTCTACTGTCAGGCAGGGACGCAGCACGGCGGGGGTGGGGGAGATGACGCGCCGGGGGAGGGGTGGCAGGTGGGGGCTGGGACCTGCTCCAGGCAGGGAATTGGCGGGGCGGGGGGATACCCGCGGGGGCCAGGGCCCGATCCAGGCAGGGCCGGGGAATAGACCCACCTCCAAATATACCTTGAGCAGGGCACCTGCCGCCTATGAACAGAACATTAAAAACACCTCACAGACTGACCAGGGTGCCTAGTGACTGCACTCTGTGTGTGACCTGCTGTTGATCCTGCCCCCATGTCTGTACCCTGGTAATGGTGAATGTCCTATGCAATTACAATCCCCCTCCCTTCACACAAAGTCTTCTGCAAAGAAACATGACGGAAACAGTAATTAACAGCAAACTACTTTTAATACTCAACAACACAGTTGGGGGATGAAACTGGGATTTGGGCTTGGGTGAGCCAGAAAGGGAAGGACTTTTCAAAATTTATGGACAGAGCTTTTGGGTAATTGAGCACTCTGCTGGGGTGCAGTGACAGTTTTCATGGCCCCTGGCGCCCCTCCTTCTTGTTATTTTGGGTGAGAGGGGGTATTGGACTTTGTGGCGGGGGAAGGCGGTTGCAGATACAGTGCAGGGGGGCTCTGTCCTCCTGCCTGCGGTCCTGCAGAACATCGACAAGGCGCCTGAGCGTGTCTGTTTGCTCCCTCATTAGTCCAAGCAGCGTTTGAGTCACCTGCTGGTCCTCCTGACGCCATCTGTCCTCCCTTTCACTGTGTGAGCGCTGCTGCTGAGTGAGGTTCTCCCTACACTGGCTCTGCTGGTCCGCCTCGGCTCGGAAGCAGCCCATAAGTTCAGCAAACATCTCGTCCCGTGTCCTTTTCTTGCACCGCCTAATCTGCGCCAGCGTCTGTGAGGGGCATGCTGGGGCAGGTCGGGATACAGTTGCAGTTGTGTGATGGGAAAAAGGGAGAGAATTCCTTACAAAGATACATTTTTTCAAAAAAGAAACATAGTCTACTCAGTGTCTGTGAACAAGACCATGCACAGCACCCTATCTCATGCGAACTCACTCAGGGAAAGTTCAGTTTTTCTGAATTCGCTTTCATTGCCTGGGGTATTGCACTGCAGATCAGACAAGCAGGGCAGGAAAGCAGAATCCGTGGAGCAGCCAGGCATGGTAAGCCAAAGACTTTTGGCTGCTTAAAAGTGAATGTATAGCTCTGTCCTCTTGCTGCAGGCAATCCTGAAAGCATAAACTCTGCCCCTGTTCCACCCCCTCGCGGCTGTTCCCTGGGAAAGATCCCTGTATGCCGCCACTCTGCAGCCTCCACCACGTGGCTATAAAGTGACGCTTCTTGTTATGCAAAGGAACAGTGAAGCACTACCAATACTAATAGTACACAAATTACTCTAATTAAATGCAGGAGTCTGCCTGCGAGATCACCCTGAGAAGGGTCTCAGAGACAGATAGAGAGTGCATGCTGCATGAAAGCCAGCACAAACCAGGGGCCTGTGCTGCCATGCTCGTGAAGGCAATGGTCCCGGAGTACCAGATGATAGCCTGGCACGGAAAAGTGTCCTACCACGGAGCACCCAATAAGCCAGCTCTCCCTAGGAACCTCCTGCAGAGGCTTTTCGATTACCTCCAGGACAGCTTCCTGGAGATCTCCGAAGAAGATGCCTGTTCCGTCCCCCTATATATAGACCTTCTTTTTGCCTAGTTTATATTCCTGTTCTGTTAAAAAAAAATGTTAACATGTTTAAAGCACTTACCGACTGATCCTTCTCCTGATTCAGGATCCGTGGTAACGGCTGGGGAGGGTTGGTAGGGGATCTCAGTGAGGGTGATGAAGAGATCCTGGCTGTCGGGGAAATCAGCGTTGTAAGCGCTGTCGACTGCCTCCCCCTCCTCATCTCCTTCCTCATCTTCCCCGTCTGTGAACATCACCGAGGAACTGGCCGTCTACACTATCCCATCGTCAGAGTCCATGGACACTGGTGGGGCGGTTGTGGCAGACCCACCGAGAATGGCATGCAGTGCCTCGTAGAAGTGGCATGTCTGGGGTTGGGCTCCGGAGCGTCCGTTTGCCGCTTTGATTTTTTGGTAGCCTTGTCTCAGCTCCTTGACTTTCACGCGGCACTGCATTGCATCCCGGCTGTATCCTCTGAGTGCCATGGCTTTGGAGACCTTCTCGTAGGTCTTTGCATTCCGTTTTTTGGAGCGCAGCTCCGAAAGCACAGACTCATTGCCCCACACAGCAATCAGATCCAAGACTTCCCGGTCAGTCCATGCTGGGGCCCTCTTTCTATTCTGAGATTGCATGGACTCCTCTGCTGGAGAGCTCTGCGTCGTTGCCAGTGCTGCTGAGCTCGCCACAACGTCCACAAAGGAAATGAGATTCAAAGTGGCCAGACAAGAAAAGGAATTCAAATTTTCCCGGGGCATTTCCTGTGTGGCTGGTCAGAGCATCCAAGCTCAGACTGCTGTCCAGAGCGTCAACAGAGTGGTGCACTGTGGGATAGCTCCCGGAGCTACTAAGGTCGATTTCTGTCCACACGTAGCCTAATTCGACATAGCAATGTCGAATTTAGTGCTACTCCCCTCGTCGGGGAGGAGTACAGAATTCGAACTAAAGAGCCCTCTATGTCGAATTAAATGGCTTCCTGGTGTGGACGGGTGCACGGTTAATTCGAATTAACGCTGCTAAATTCGAATTAAAGTCCTAGTGTAGACCAGGCCTCAGTGTTATAGAGGGCGAACAATTTATGAGTTTATCCTGTATAAGCTTTATACTGAGTGTGTGTGTTCATCCGGTTCTGGGGCTGGAGGAACCCAGCCCAAGGGAACCTATGTCGTGCAGGATAGCTCCATTGGGAGGGGACTTGCAGAAGGGAGAAGTAGAGCTCCATATACAAACACAAGTGACCCAAGCAGTACATTGATAGAATTACAGAACACCCTGGCCTTCCCCTAGAAGAGTAACAGGAATAAATGAGCATGCCCCAAAGTAACGGGCAAAGCTGGTAAAAGCCTTGTTTGAGCCAGACACGCTTGCCTGCTGCAAACACAGACCCAGGTCTGAACCACGTCCCCTAAAAGCTCCAGCCTTAACTGAAAACAGCTTAAGAAGTGTTCCTGTCTCCAACACCCAGGTACCCAGTTCCCAATGGGGTCCAAACCCAAAATAAATCTGTTTTACTCTGTATAAAGCTTATACAGGATAAACTCATAAAGCTCAACAAAGGTCCGATAAAACCACTGGCCTGTTTTACAATTAGCTTTTTTTCTTTTGAGGGATAGCTTTTTATCGCTCAGCTTTTTAACAATCCCCGTTTTCTTTTTTGGATGCTTATTTGTATGGGTTTTAGAGGAACATTTCCTTTTAAAGTGTTGAGCGCTATTCATGAGTCAGACAGGCTGGATACTGCGCCCTGGTTCCTGAGAACACAGAGCTGACTGATATCAAAAGGGTCAAAACTGGGCAAGGTGGACACCACGGTGATGACAGTAGATCTGCCAGGGAGTCATCTCCTACAGGAGGTGGCAGACAAAGGGAATGGGACAGAAGGGTCCCAGTGAGAGGTCGGGACTAACGCCATGGTGGAGCAGGTTATGGTAGGGACCCAGACCCTGCGTGAGAGGGAACTGAGAGAGTCCAATACGCGAGCCCAATTAGTGGCCACAGAGCAAGCCTGCCTGTGGGCAGAGGGAGACCTGATGCAGGTGAGGGAAGAAATGGAGAAGGTTGTTGAGGAGAAGGAAGGTCTGCATGCTCAGTTAGCAGAAACCAAAGAAAGGTGGGTGAGGTTCAAGGGGCAACTTCGAGTCTCCCAGGCTAGGAGACCGTCTTACCCCCAGGGGTGGTGAGATTGACAGGGCATGTGTGATGGGGTTGTTGCCCTGCACTGGAGTAGATGGGGTTAAAAACAACCCTGGGAGAGCGCTGTGACAGAAACCAATTGGAAGGAAACTGAGGGAATCCAATCAGGGTCAGGTTGTGCACAATAAGAAGCTGCAGGGCTTTGGAGAGAGAAGGATTGGCTGCCAAGACAGGGAAAGGTTCCTTGGACAGAGCAATGCTGGGGAAGGTCAGGAGGAACCAGGGGAGCTCTGGCTTGACCAACTCCCAGGCTGAGGGCTGATACAGGGCCTCGACTAGGGGTGTAGAGGACAGTACCACGGGGAAGGGTGCTGTGGTCTGGGAGAGATGTGGGGCCTAACGTGGTGGAGCCTTGGAAAGGGCAGGTAACGGCAGGCAAGCCACTGCCAGAGGAGGATTCTCCAGTTCTGGATTAGAGCTAATTCTTGGAGGGACCAGCAAGAGGTGCCACCAGTGGTGAGGCCCAACCTGCTACAATATAGTTAAGCTCCAGTGATTGCCCACATCTGGCCATTCTGTCACCAAGCTCTTCCACTATTAGAATCATAGAATAGAATCATGGGACTGGAAGGGACCTCGAGAGGTCGTCTAGTCCGGTCCCCTGCACTCATGGCAGGACTATGTACCCTAGACTATGTGAACAGTAGCTCTGACATGACATGAGGTGTAAGCGTGAGTTCTGTGTGCAGTGCACCAGCTATGGTTTGCATTTTTTTGTTTTAAGCTTTCTGTAAGAAAAAGGTAACAGCTAGAAGTGACAAAGATCTATAGATGGTTGCCTAGGTCATAATATTTAGCCTTTTTGTACTATGTTAGCTCTTCATAATCAGTGTACAAACATTAAACAAACTTAATCTAAAGGTTTTCAGTTTTTGAATGATGGAGTTGACAAAAGAGAGCTATTCCCTGTTGTGTTCCCTGCCTCTCTGAACAAAAAGACTTAATTGAAAATCACCACCTTTCAAAAGAACAGTGCAATCAAGGCTACTGAAGTGAACCCCATCAGGTCTGGTGTTTGTTTACTAGGCTGGTGTAGAATGAAGGATCAAATAGACTGCAGACCTTGCTTATTATTTTCCCTTAAAGTGCTCAGTTTAGGGGGGGGAAGTGAATGAGATTCTGCTTAACCAAGTGTGAAAAAGCAGAAGGGACCAAAATCGATTCTTGTGCAAAAATCTGTTCTCCCGGACCCTGGCCTGAAGTCAATAAGGCTACAAAGGTGTAACTGTCAACAGAAATTGGCCTTTGTTCTCATTCCCTTCTCGAATCACACTCATTCCATGCTTACCCAACATTTTCCACTTGGGAGAGAAGTTAGTTTGAGTTGGGGCAGAAAAATGAGGACTAACTTCAGGTTTATTTAGCTTTAATTTTTTTGAATGAAACAAAAAAAATCAAATGTGAGGTACTTTTTATGATGGATTGAACTTCTCAAGACCCAGCTGAATGGCCAGAACCCTGTTTTAGCCTATTCAGCCAGTCTTTCTATCATAGCTTGAAGGAGAGCCAGGGGAGAGAGAAACCTACAACATTGTGTGTTGAGAGTTCCTCCAGTGCTTTTTCAACACCTTAAAAGTACAAAGATGCATTGTCCTGTGAAACTAGGTTGAGCATAAGGAAAGAACTTGGTTACCTGTGCATCCCAGTACAGAAAAATACATTCAAAATACTCCAGGCTTGTGTTAAACTCCCAAGGTTACAGCTTTTCTCTGACCTTGGATTGGTAGACACTGCCACCACCCAAGTGCAGAACCTCTTTGAGAGCCCAGGAAGGCGCACTTGGAAATTCCTTCCTGTGGGGTACCCTCAAGCCCTTTCACTCTCCCCCTCCCCCCGCTCCCCGGGGAAGAGCTGAGAAGGAAAAGAAAAAAAAATCAGCTGTTGCCACCATCTAACTAAAAAACATGGGCACAAACCTCCTAAGACACAGAAATCCAATCAGATTCTTAAAAAAGGTAAATTTTATTGGAAAAAGAATGAAAACATCTGAAAACTCAGGCTGTTAGGGATTAAACACCAAAATAACTTTCTTGGGGGTTCAGTTTAAAGGTTACTATCAAAATAAAAGCACCTGGGGTTAGCACAGAGGAATCTACAAACAAAAAAAAATCCCTGATCGCTTCTTTCTAACATTTCCTAATTTACTTACATATCTGAGGTTTCAAATGAGTAGTTTCTAGGTATGATATAGTTGATTTCTCATACCTGGCTTGATCTTTACAGCATACCTTGCTGTCTTGTCCCTCTGTGTCCAAGAGAACAAAGACACAGACACCCAGCAGTTTTTTCCAATTTGAAAAGGTACAGCTTCCTATTGGTTCCCCATGTCAGGTGCCAACTCATTTTAAATTTACCTCTTAACCCTTTACAGATAAGGCAGTTAGGGTACAGCTACTAAGGAGGATTTTACAGCTAACTGAATGGTTGGGGAGTTACACAAGGGAGCTACACCTCCCCCCATTTATCACATGCCCCATAAATTACAGCCGGTGCTGGCCAGCCTGGTTTAGGTTGGATCCATAGCGGCTGGGATTTCTTCCTGCAGGTTTAGGAAAACAGAGTTAATAAGATATATGCACCTCTAATTTTTCTACTAATTACATGGAGAACTAAACAGTATTTTCCACATGTTAAGGACTAAAATGTCTTAGAATACAGGGACATTTTCACCCTACTGATTCTGGGAAACCTTCCTGGGAGAGTGCATCAGCCACTTTGTTAGAGGCTCCTGAAATGTGTTGTATGTCAAAGTCTTGAAGAGCTAAACTCCACCGAAGAAGTTTATTGTTAGTCTCTTTGACTATGTGAAGCTACTTCAGTGTGGCACGGTCGATCTGCAATTGGAAACACTGTCCCAAAATGTATAGGCTTAGCTTCTCCGGAGCATAAACAATGGCGTAACATTTTTTTTCTGAGACTGAGCAGTGGCTTTCCCTCTCAGAAAGTTTTTTTTGCAGATAAACACGACAGGATGGAATTGTTGATCTGGTCCTTCCTGCATTAAAACTGCTTCTAAACCATGCTCGGATGCATCTGTGGTTACAACAAAAGGTTGGCCAAAGTTTGGGGCTCTTAGCACAGGATCAGACGTAAGGGCCACTTTAAATTGGTTAAAGGCCTTCTGACATTCTTTAATCCACTGAACTGCATTTGGCTGTTTCTTTTTGGTTAGGTCTGTCAGTGGGGCATCGATTTGGCTGTAGTGTGGTACAAATTGTCGGTAATACCCGGTCAAGCCCAAGAAGGATTGAACTTGCTCCTTTGACTTGGAGACGGGCCAATTTTGGAAATAATTTACCTTAGCCTGTAGGGGCTCTAATACTTGCTTCACAAAAATGGACTGAGATCATTCAGACTTTAAAGCCTTCATTCACATCACCCATTGAGCAGAAAGTGCTGTTACTCTATGTCAGCTTAATTTTCACAACAAAAGTTTCTCTTGAAAAAACAGGTCCCTGTGTAGGTGACCGAACAACCCTATTGTCCTGCTCTGGATCGTCAGTTTGCCTACCTCACAAACCCTTGATTCTTACCCTACAGCTCCATTGCTTCGTGTTGTCTGGGAGCGTCTGAAAAACAGGCCAGTAGACAATTGTGTGGTGAGGGCAGGTTGCTGTAATTGAGCACCGATTCTATCAAAGCCTTGTAAGAATAACAGCTGTTGCTTTGGATTATGAGGCAATCTCATAATCTTTGCGAACAGGGGCTGCTAACAGGGAGTTTCGCAAGGGAGTTCTCCAGGTGAAGGAGGAGCTAATACAGCATCTGTGGGGTAAGTGACTGTCTGTAGTGTGTGTTTGTTTGTGTTTGGGGGTTACTTGCTGTGTGCTGAGCTTGTGTTTGTCAGTCTGTTTGTTTGGTTGGTTGGTTGAGGGACCGTGTGCTCTGGAGGCAGTTTGAAAGCTCGAAGCCTCTGGTAATTGGCTGAGCCTTAATCAGTGGGCGGGACACCATAATAGAGGCCCAACTTCAATGTATACCCCAAATTAAGAAAAACTGTAAAAGAACTAAAAAAGAGCCACCGTGGCTTAACCACCATGTAAAAGAAGCAGTGAAAGATAAAAAGACTTCCTTTAAAAAGTGGAAGTCAAATCCTAGTGAGGCAAATAGAAAGGAGCACAAACGCTGCCAACTTAAGTGCAAGAGTGTAATAAGAAAAGCCAAAGAGGAGTTTGAAGAATGGCTAGCCAAAAACTCCAAAGGTAATAACAAAATGTTTTTTAAGTACATCAGAAGCAGGAAGCCTGCTAAACAACCAGTGGGGCCCCTTGACGATGAAAATACAAAAGGAGCGCTTAAAGATGATAAAGTCATTGCGGAGAAACTAAATGGATTCTTTGCCTCAGTCTTCACGGCTGAGGATGTTAGGGAGATTCCCAAACCTGAGCTGGCTTTTGTAGGTGACAAATCTGAGGAACTGTCACAGATTGAAGTATCAGTAGAGGAGGTTTTGGAATTAATTGATAAACTCAACATTAATAAGTCACCGGGACCAGATGGCATTCACCCAAGAGTTCTGAAAGAACTCAAATGTGAAGTTATGAACTATTAACTAAGGTTTGTAACCTGTCCTTTAAATCGGCTTCGTACCCAATGACTGGAAGTTAGCTAATGTAACGCCAATATTTAAAAAGGGCTCTAGGGGTGATTCCGGCAATTACAGACCGGTAAGTCTAACGTCGGTACCGGGCAAATTAGTTGAAACAATAGTAAAGAATAAAATTGTCAGACACATAGAAAAACATAAACTCTTGAGCAATAGTCAACATGGTTTCTGTAAAGGGAAATCGTGTCTTACTAATCTATTAGAGTTCTTTGAAGGGGTCAACAAACATGTGGACAAGGGGATCCGTGGACATAGTGTACTTAGATTTCCAGAAAGCCTTTGACAAGGTCCTCACCAAAGGCTCTTACGTAAATTAAGCTGTCATGGGATAAAAGGAAAGGTCCTTTCATGGATTGAGAACTGGTTAAAGGACAGGGAACAAAGGGTAGGAATTAATGGTAAATTCTCAGAATGGAGGGGGTAACTAGTGGTGTTCCCAAGGGTCAGTCCTAGGACCAATCCTATTCAATTTATTCATAAATGATCTGGAGAAAGGGGTAAACAGTGAGGTGGCAAAGTTTGCAGATGATACTAAACTACTCAAGATAGTTAAGACCAAAGCAGATTGTGAAGAACTTCAAAAAGATCTCACAAAACTAAGTGATTGGGCAACAAAATGGCAAATGAAATTTAATGTGGATAAATGTAAAGTAATGCACATTGGAAAAAATAACCCCAACTATACATATAACATGATGGGGGCTAATTTAGCTACAACGAGTCAGGAAAAAGATCTTGGAGTTATCGTGGATAGTTCTCTGAAGATGTCCACGCAGTGTGCAGAGGCAGTCAAAAAAGCAAACAGGATGTTAGGAATCATTAAAAAGGGGATAGAGAATAAGACTGAGAATATATTATTTCCCTTATATAAATCCATGGTACGCCCACATCTTGAATACTGTGTACAGATGTGGTCTCCTCACCTCAAAAAAGATATTCTAGCACTAGAAAAGGTTCAGAAAAGAGCAACTAAAATGATTAGGGGTTTAGAGAAGGTCCCATATGAGGAAAGATTAAAGAGGCTAGGACTCTTCAGTTTGGAAAAGAGAAGACTAAGGGGGGACATGATAGAGGTATATAAAATCATGAGTGATGTTGAGAAAGTGGATAAGGAAAAGTTATTTACTTATTCACATAATACAAGAACTAGGGGTCACCAAATGAAATTAATAGGCAGCAGGTTTAAAACAAATAAAAGGAAGTTCTTCTTCACGCAGCGCACAGTCAACTTGTGGAACTCCTTACCTGAGGAGGTTGTGAAGGCTAGGACTATAACAATGTTTAAAAGGGGACTGGATAAATTCATGGTGGCTAAGTCCATAAATGGCTATTAGCCAGGATGGGTAAGAATGGTGTCCCTAGCCTCTGTTCGTCAGAGGATGGAGATGGATGGCAGGAGAGAGATCATTTGATCATTGCCTGTTAGGTTCACTCCCTCAGGGGCACCTGGCATTGGCCACTGTCGGTAGACAGATACTGGGCTAGATGGACCTTTGGTCTGACCCGGTACGGCCTTTCTTATGTTCTTATGTTCTCACAGAGTGACATTCAAATGACTGATAATAGACACCATGGGGTAACTCACGAGGCCCACCTTAGACTCTCTGTTGAGCAAGGTTCTGTCATCTTTTACAATCTTCCAATACAGGTACAACAGCGTGTTGTTTTAACCCATATAATCTATGCCATTCCCTGCTATAAAAAAGTCAATGGGGGCAGCCTCTATAATCGTCAATAGAGGCAGTACCTTGATGTAGATGCTTTTCTCAATGTTGGTGTGCATAGAGGCTATTTGGAACAAGTCCAGCTCGGATTTGGTGCAGTCTTCAGACCTGCATAGACAAAAGCCATGGTGATTAAAAGATAATCTTTCAGACTTTCTCTTGGAATTTCACTTATGGCTGGCCCTGTATCTCAAAGCCCTTCTTTGAAGGATTTCAGAGGACCTTTGCATTGCAGGTATGACACATTTATCTTTCTCTTCCTCCTTTTAACAAACATCAACCCCGATCCCTGCTATGTAGGCAGATTGCCCACCTTTGCCAGAACAGCCCAGGAGACATGGTCCACCATATCTCTGGTTATGTTTTGGGCGACTGTTTTTACGTGAGGTTTAATAATCATCCAGGGTAGAAACA
This sequence comes from Mauremys reevesii, assembly GCF_016161935.1. Classification (NCBI taxonomy): domain Eukaryota; kingdom Metazoa; phylum Chordata; order Testudines; family Geoemydidae; genus Mauremys; species Mauremys reevesii. Next base: position 116,440,018 of record NC_052626.1, read on the forward strand.
GGCTCCACATGAGGCTGAGTTGAGGTGGGTCAAACCCTGAGCTAGATTCCTTTCCTCCACAAACTAGGGGGGCTTTCACTCCCTTTCCCCTCCAAAATTCCAGGTAGGTCCAGGAGGCATTGGGGAGGAGTAGCTAGAGAACAGAGCTATTATTTGCTCAGGTTTGTGGAGAGCCTAGGTGTCTGTGCCCCTGGGCTGGAGATAACCTCCTTTCACAGGTTATGCCATAGGATGGTGTCCTGGGAACAGGTGAGGGGTCCGGCAAATGTTGCTTCCGGGTTCCCTTTGCTTGGGGGGCATGGGAAAGGGGCATTTTTACTGCATGGAACAGAGAGGAGGGGCCAAGATGTGGGAGGGAGCAGAGTTTGGAGTCTTCTTTTCTCAAGACTAAACATGCTATTTTTTTAACCTTCCTTCATTGCTCAGGTTTTCTAAACCTTTTATCATTTTTGTTGCTCTCCCCTGGACTCTCCCCAATTTGTCCACCTCTCTCCTAAAGCATGGCACCCAGATCTGGACACAGTGCTCCAGCTGGAGCCTTGCCAGTGCCGATCAGAGTGGGACAATCACCGCCTGTATCTTACATATGACATTATTGTTAATGTACCCCAGAATGAGATTAACCTTTTTCGCAACTCCATCCATTGTTGACGCCTATTCAATTTGAGATCCACTAGAACCACCAGAACCCTACTGCCACCTAGCCAGTTATTCCCCATTTTGTAGCTGTGCATTTGATTTTTTTCCTTCCTAAGTGAAGAACTTTGGACTTATATTTACTGAATTTCATCTTAATGAATTCAGCTCAGTTCTTCAATTTGCCAAGGTAGTTTTGAATTCTAACTCTGTCCTCCAGTGTGCTGGCAGCCCCACCCAGCTTGGTGTCATCTGTACATTTTATAAACATACTCTCCATTCCATTATCCAAGTCATACTGAAAATATTGAATACTACTAGATCCAGGACTTATGCCTGTGGGACCCCACTAGAATGCCCTTCCCATTTGACAGCAAACAATTGATAACTACTCTTTGAATGAGACTTTGAATGCAGTCTTTAAACCAGTTATGCACCCACCTTTTAGTGATTTCATCTAGACCAGTATTCTGTAGTTTGCTTATGTGAATATCATGTGGGACTGAGTCAAAAGCCTTACTAAAATCAAGATATATCATGTCTACTGCTTCTCCCCTATTCCCTAGGCCAGTCAAAGAAGGAAATTAGGTTGGTTTGGCATGATTTTTGCTTGACAAATCCATGCTGGCTATCAGTTATTACCCTATTATCTCTCAGATGCTTACCTATTGGTTATTTAATAATTTGTTCCAGTATCTTTTGAGGTACTGATATAAGGCTGAATGGCCTATAATTCCATGGGTTATCTTTGTTCCCTTTTAAAGACCGGCACTTGTTTCACTTCTCCAGTCCTCTGCCACAGACTCCCTGCTTAGCCTTGGGAAAGTCACTTCACCTCTGTGTGCCCTATATCCCACCTGCCAAATGGGGATAATACTGACCCTGCCTCCTAGGCTAAATCCATTCATGGCTGTGTGATGATGGGGGAAATGGAGCTACCAAGGTGGGTAGATTTGGGCTGAATTTCTCCACAGCCTGAGAGTGAGAGCCAGCTCCATGCAGAGGGCACAGGAGACAGAAGGGCTCAGGCCAGCTCTACAGAGAGTGAGTGATCCAGAAAAGTGCTGGGAGGCAGAGAGACCTCTGGCTCGCTCAGCCCCTATTCCCAGCAACCAGGCCCAGGCGGGAAGCACAGAGCATTGGAGGGGCTGGCATGAGAAGTGGCTGGTCCTGCCCCTTCCACTCCCTGCCGTCCCCACTGCCAGGTGCCAAGCATGCTGGGGGGCAGGCAGAGCCCCTCTCCCTACCTCCCCAGCACAACAAGCAGAAATCTGAGGGGCACTTAACCCCGCATGCCCTTCGTACACGTCATCTATGAAATTTGTATGTGAAGTTAGGAAGTATTGCTGTAGGTTTGTTACTGAAATATATGGTAAGTGGAAAATGCCCACAGCTAACCTGCCAGTGGCAACAATGGAGCAACTAACACTGACAAGACAGATTTACATCTAGATTGGCCAGACAGGAGTTGATGGCCCATCAAGAAGAATTCACGCTCCCAGAGACTCCTCAGAGATGGCACATACGCAATGGGGGCTGCCTTAACCCCCACGTCACAGCATGGATCTTTCTAGAGCTTGAGAGAAAGTATAAATGAAGGTCAATGACATCACCACTTGGCCTCGCTCCTCCCCCATGTCAACACCTGGGAGATTGTTTGGAAGACAAAGACTTTGAACTGAAGAGATTGGTCCCAGGCTGAGAAGAGAATTCAGCCTGTGTATTAAGAATTGTAAACTGCCGGGAACAGCCAGTGAGGTGAGAAAAGCTTTTTGCTTCAAATCTTGTTTAGTTTAGTAATGTTTAGAATTTAGACTGCAATTCTATTTTTATTTCTTATGTAACCAACTTTGACCTCTGTGTCTAACTCTTATAAACACTTAAAATCTTTCTTTCTGCAGTTAATAAACTTTTTTTAATGTTTTAGCCTTACCAATGAGTTTGTCTAAAGCACTTGGGGAATCTGTTCAGATTACAAAAGCTGGTACATGTCCACTTTCCTTTAATGAAGTGGTGAACTAATTAATGTGCTTGCACTGTTCAAGAGAAGGTCTTGAGCAGTATAAGATGGTATATCACTGGGGTATAAGGCTTGGGGGGCTGGAGAGATTGGCTGGGGTCTCTCTATGTATAATTCATGAGTGGCTTAGAGAAAATTCATGCAACTCAGCTGGGTGTTGATGTCTACATGTTGACGGCTGACTGATCACAGCACCTGGAGGGGTTTGCGGCTTATCACTAGCACAGCATGGACAAGAAATAGAGCAGGTTAAAGAGTTTAAGGGGACTCAGTGGTCCCACAGTTCCAGATTGTGCCCTGGGGGGATGTCACACTCCCATCCTGCCAAACGTATAAGCCTGCTTTCAGTGGTGCAAGTAGGGCGGTCCGATTAGATACACCACGAACCAGTAACCTATTTATAGCCAGTACGGCGTACTGGAAAGACACAGGAGGAGCTGCCCATGCTGGTGCTCCTCCGGCACAGCTGTACTGCCCCCAGCCCTACCACACAGCTGCGTGCCTGCATCTCCTGTCTGGGGTCTGGACAGCAGCCCCACCGGAGGACAGTGCTGGAGGTGGAGCTGGGGTCGGTACAGCCGCACTGGAGGAGCTGCTAGTGTGGAGCAGCCCAGGAACCGCAGTGGCAAAAGGAGCAGAACCCCACTCCGGCAGCTCCTCTGGCACAGCTGTACCGCCTCAGCCCTGTCCACATTGACATTGAATTGGGGATTTAGAACTAACACCCCGAGAGATTACTTAAGGGAGCATTAGTGTTCACACCTCCCAGGGTCCTCAAGCTATCTGCAGACTCAGCCAGAAATTGATGCTTCAGTGACATTCATTTCACATACAGTACATTCTTGGCCTCATAATTATAAAGAAAAAGTTGTTTTTAAAAAGTCAATAAAGAAAATCTAAGATACCATAGAATCTGAGTATGTGATGCAGCAATAAAAATACATGACATGGGTCAGGAGTTTAACACCCCAGCTTTAAAAGGGAAATCAATTCCCCCTTAAAATCTTTTACACCATTAAGTTTCCTTTAAGGGAGTCAAAAACTGTCTCAAGATTTGTTATTCCTCTATACGGCCTTGTATCAACCAGAGAAGCCAATATGTATCAATGCTTAATAGCAGACCAAGTCCAACCTCCCGACAGTGCATCACAAAAATATTCCACATCACTTCTGAACTCTGAGACGTTAGTCTACAGATGAATGTATGACACTGAGATAGAAGACATGCCATCTTCCTCGTCCTTGTACCTGCGTTCTGATGTCTGGATGCTGCATTATGCACAATCGACAAACCAGGTTTTAACTTCTGCAAAATTTCCAAGTCTTCGGTTGTTTTTTTGTCTATGTGGATTTCTGACAAACTGTGAAAACAAAAATAAACCATGACAAACAACTATCAACCTGTGGAGGTTTGTCTGCAGGCATCTTAAACTCCCTGTAACACACATCATGCAGCTGAATGTACCTAACCAACCCACAAGGGAAGAGGAGATGTAAGACATTCACTGCAGTGGGGACCTGGATCACTGCAGAGAATGAATGGTCAAAAAGGTTGTTAAATATCCAGGGGCCGACAGGAAGAATTTCTATCAGGAAGTGGAGGGACTTGGAGAGATCTTTGGTGCTTATAGGAAGAATCAAACCACTACTTCACTTTTCGATTTACCTTCTAGACTTACTGTACAAACATGAATGAATTTAGTCTCACAACACACCCGTGAGGTAGCACAGATGAAGTAACTGAAGCACTAAGAGACGACATTTTCCAAAGCCTGTGCAGCCAAACCTGGCAGGCTGGACAGCTACAAGGGTTTCCTTTTTGTTCCTCTGGAAGCTCAGAGTGTTATTTAAAAGAAGAGCGGGCGTTAGTCATACATCGAGGTCTGGGGTGAGTATGGAACAAAAGGAGAGAACAGGGTGTGGTTAAAGGCACAACGGCTCATTCTAAATTTTCAAAGCCCTAGCAGGGATCACACATTCCCAGACAGGAACTGGTCTCATCACAAGAGACATGGAACTAACTCATAAGGTGCAGGTTCACATCCTCAGCTCCTGGCCAGGCATTAGTTAGATAAGATGCTCCACACCCAGAAACCCCCCACTGCACATTGATTATCAAGGCACAAAAGATACTAGACAATCACAGATGAACAAGGAGTCAAGACATTATGGAGAACAACACAGGTAGAGCAACTGTGGGTTCATGGAAGAGAATTGGGGAGAATGAGAGGGAGGGGAGCCACAGAGGAGCCCATCAGCAAGGAGAGGGGGATTGGGAGGTGCTGACTAAGGGCTTCCAGCAATGGTCTGTGGGCCAGCACCAATTTCAAGACCATTCCCCACAATCAGTATTAAATGTAGAAATGTAATTGTATGTACCACACAGACAGCCATGGGCCCAAGGCAAAGCCTTCAAATGACAGCTGGGAACCACCACGCCCTCATGTGTTTCTACACAAAATCATTAAGAATATCTGGGAAGCTGAGGAAATTCCTCAGGACTTCAAAGTTGTTATACTTACACTATGCAAAAATGAAGGGAACAAATCTGACTGTGGTAATTATCAGGGTATATCCCTGCTATCTGTAGGTGGCAAAATCCTAGTCCACATTTTGCTCAATTGGCTTGTCAGAACAGTATCAGAGAAGTTTCTACCAGAGACCAAATGTGAATTTAGATCAAGTTGAAGCACCACAGAAATTATTTACTTTTGTGAAACAGATTCCAGAAAAATGCATTCAGCAAAACATGGAACTGTCTGCTGTCATCATTGATCTTTAAAAACTGATCAGAAATGGCCTCTGGAAAATTCTAAAAAAGTTTGGCTACCCCACCAAATTCATTAATATCATATGTCAGTTCCATGAAGACATGACTGATCAATTACTCTCTGATGGTGGCTTCTCTAAACCATTTCCCATATCTAATGAGGTGAAACAAGGCTGAAAGCTGGCACCAGCCCTTTTGGGTCTCTCATTTGCAACTATTCTGACTTATGCAACTGACAACCTTCAAAAGAGCGTCTACACTAGGTACAGATTGAATGGAAAACTCTTCAGTCTCCAAAGGGTTACTGCAAAGACAAACGTTCTTGAGAAACTCATGCATGGAGCCTTTTTCCAGATGAATGTGCTCTATTTAATCAGAGTTAAACATGACCTACAGCTTATCCTTGATAGGTTCTCAGAGGCAACTGTAATAGTCAGAGAAAGCCTGGTGCAAGATCTGAGGCCTGACCCAGAGGCTGTTGTCACGGAGTCCCCAGGCGATGCTTTGGAACTGCTCCCCACAAAGCCAGTCAGAACTTTGGGGAGCTTCCTCGCCCTTGGAGCAGACTGTCTTCAGGGCAAGAAGCTCACACGGCTTCACCTCCTGGGTCTCTCCTTGGAGCATTCAGCATATGCCCCTCCATGCGCTTCCCACAGCGAGTCTGCCCAGGCGGGGTCCTGGGGAAGCCAGAGGGTCCTGCACACACCGCCACTTCGCAGTAAGATGTGATGCTTAGCCAGCCAGTAAAACAGAGGTTTATTAGATGACAGGAACATGGTCTACTTTGGAAATAGTTCCAAAGTACTATTAGATGACAGGAACTGGGAGTCTACTATAGACCACCAGACCATGGGGATGAGGTGGACGCCGGCAACTAGCAGAAGTTACTAGATCGCAGGACCTGATTCTCACGGGAGACTTTAATCACCCTGATATCTGCTGGGAGAGCAATACAGCAGTGCACAGACAATCCAGGAAGTTTTGGAAAGTGTAGGGGACAATTTCCTGGTCCAAGTGCTGGAGGAACCAACTAGGGCCAGAGCTCTTCTTGACCTGCTGCTCACAAACAGAGAAGAATTAGTAGGGGAAGTAAAAGTGGATGGGAACCTGGGAGGCAGTGACCATGAGATGGTCGAGTTCAGGATCCTGACACAGGGAAAAAAGGAAAGCAGCAGAATACGGACCCTGGACTTCAGAAAAGCAGACTTTGACTCCCTCAGGGAGCTGATGGGCAGGATCCCCTGGGAAAATAACATGAGGGGGAAAGGAATCCAGGAGAGCTGGCTATTTTTTAAAGAATCCTTATTGAGGTTGCAGGAAAAAACCATCCCGATGTGTAGGAAGAATAGTAAATATGGCAGGCAACCAGCTTGGCTTAACAGTGAAATCCTTGCTGATCTTAAACGCAAAAAAGAAGCTTACAAGAAGTGGAAGCTTGGACAAATGACCAGGGAGGAGTATAAAAATATTGCTCAGGTATGCAGGAGAGAAATCAGGAAGGCCAAATCACACTTGGAGTTGCAGCTAGCAAGAGATGTTAAGAGTAACAAGAAGGGTTTCTTCAAGTATGTTAGCAACAAGGAGAAAGTCAAGGAAAGTGTAGGCCCCTTACCGAATGAGGGAGGCAACCTAGTGACAGAGGATGTGGAAAAAACTAATGTACTCAATGATTTTTTTGCCTCTGTCTTCACAAACAAGGTCAGCTCCCAGACTGCTGCACTGGGCAGCACAGTATGGGGAGAAGGTGACCAGCCCTCTGTGGAGAAAGAAGTGGTTCAGGACTATTTAGAAAAACTGGACGAGCACAAGTCCATGGGGCCGGAAGCGCTGCCTCCAAGGGTGCTAAAGGAGTTGGCGGATGTGATTGCAGAGCCATTGGCCATTATCTTTGAAAACTCATGGCGAACGGAGGCGGTCCTGGATAACTGGACCCATCTTTAAAAAAGGGAAGGAGGAGGATCCGGGGAAATACAGGCCAGTCAGCCTCACCTCAGTCCTAGAAAAATCAAGGACCAGGTCCCCAAGGAATCAATTCTGAAGCACTTAGAGGAGAGGAAAGTGATCAGGAACAGTCAGCACGGATTCACCAAGGGCAAGTCATGCCTGACTAACCTAATTGCCTTCTATGAGGAGATAACTGGGTCTGTGGATGAGGAGAAAGCAGTGGACTTTAGCAAAGCTTTTGATATGGTCTCCCACAGTATTCTTGCCAGCAATTAAAGAAGTATGGGCTGGATGAAAAGACTATAAGATGGATAGAAAGCTGGCTAGATCGTCGGGCTCAACGGGTAATGATCAACGGCTCCATGTCTAGTTGGCAGCCGGTTTCAAGTGGAGTGCCCCAAGGGTCGGTCCTGGGGCTTGTTTTGTTCAATATCTTCATTAATTATCTGGAAGATGGCGTGAACTGCACTCTCAGCAAGTTTGCAGATGACACTAAACTGGGAGGAGTGGTAGATAATGCTGGAGGGTAGGGATAGGATACAGAGAGACCTAGACAAATTAGAGGACTGGGCCAAAAGAAACCTCATGAGGTTCAACAAGGACAAGTACAGAGTCCTGCACTTAGGACGGAAGAATCCCATGCACTGCTACAGACTAGGGACCGAGTGGCTAGGAAGCAGTTCTGCAGAAAAGAACCTAGGGCTTACAGTGGACGAGAAGCTGGATATGCGTCAACAGTGTGCCCTTGTTGCCAAGAAGGATAACAGCATTTTGGGCTGTATAAGTATGGGGCATTGCAAGCAGATCGAGGGATGTGATCATTCCCCTCTATTCGACATTGGTAAGGCCTCATCTGGAGTACTGTGTCCAGTTTTGGGCCCCACACTACAAGAAGGATGTGGAAAAATTGGAAAGAGTGCAGTGGAGGGCAACAAAAATGATTAGGGGGCTGGAGCACATGACTTATGAGGAGAGGCTGAGGGAACTGGGATTGTTTAGTCTGCAGAAGAGAAGAATGAGGGGGGATTTGATAGCTTTATTCAACTACCTTAAAGGGGGTTCCAAAGAGGATGGATCTAGACTGTTCTCAGTGGTAGCAGATGACAGAACAAGGAGTAATGGTCTCAAGTTGCAGTGGGGGAGGTTTAGGTTGGATATTAGGAAAAACTTTTTCACTCAGAGAGTGGTAAAGCACTGGAATGGGTTACCTAGGGAGGTGGTGGAATGTCCTTCCTTAGAGGTTTTTAAGGTCAGGCTTGACAAAGCCCTGGCTGGGATGATTTAGTTGGGAATTGGTCCTGCTTTGAGCAGGGGGTTGGACTAGATGACCTCCTGAGGTCCCTTCCAACCCTGATATTCTATGATTCTATTATTCTAAAACAGAGCTAGTAGGTACAGAGAACCGGACCCCTCAGCCAGGTCCATTCTGGTGCCCAGCAAGGCAGACAACCCTGTCTGCACTCACTCCTCATCCCCAGCCAGCTCTCAACTGAAACCCCCTCCTGCCCCTCCTTTCTGGCCTTTGTCTCTTTCCCAGGCCAGGAGGTCACCTGATCTCTTTGTTCTCCCTCATCTTTAGCATCCCCTTGCAGGGGGGAAGGGCCTGGGCCATTAGTTGCCACAGAGACAGAGTGTTGGCCAGAAACTGAGGCACCCACTCTGTATTCAGAGGAAACATTAAGAACAGTCCCACTTCGTCACAGCTGTGAATCAGTATCAGGTCACGTAGTAAAGCAAAGTTCACTGATTAGTACATAAACTTGCAAAGTTGCTGCTAGCATTGCCAAAGCATAGGCCCTCCTAAGAAAAGCTAGGCCCTAGATATTTACATAAATACATTCCAGAAGGCCATTACAAATATACCTAGCGTAAGATAAGATGTTTTGACAGAATATTGAATAGGGATGTTTTGTCTGAGATATCAGGAATAAGGTACAAGGGGAGGTAACGTACGTAAGTTGTGTATCCCAGTTGTTTGTCTCAGTCTATAAATGTTTGGGTACCTCACCTTAACCCTTTGTGTGGCCAAGGGGACAGCAGAGACTCCCATTGCTGACTCAGCTGCTCCTTGCCACAGCACACTCCTGTGTTAAGGTACTTGTGCAAGTTGTGCCAGTTTTTAGGACTGTGTCTTGAAGGCAATAAACCTGACCAAGTGCCTTTGTCACTCAACCATGCCTGTGGTCCTTCTCTCTGAGTAACACTGAGGTCTGCTGAATTAGCAGGCTGCACTCTCTGCTAGTGCGGATAACATCAGAGCTCCTAGGACAGAAGCACTGAGCAGCTGTAGCAGCTTAGCAGCCTTGACAGCATCGAAGCAAAAACATTCCACCCTTCAGCACTTAATTACAAGAAATACAAAAGGCAAACCAGGCCTTCAGAAGACTTCACCATTGGATACTCAACCAGCACATCAAACTGTGAACAGAACTGATTCTATACAATTAAGAGTATGATTCTGTTACTGAGGCCATGGATCCTGTGACTTTCCCAGACCTCCGTGACTTCCTCAGTGGTACGGCTGAAGCAGCTGTCATCCCCGGGGCCTGCGGGAGCAGCAGACTCAGGGCTGAAGTGGTGGTGGGGGGGTTGTGTCAGCAGGGCTGGAGCAGCTGTCACAGCCAGTCCCCAGGGCCACCGGAGCAGTGACTGGTCCCAGGCTCCCTGTAGCATCAGACTGGCCCGCAGTCCCCTGAAGCAGCTGGCCATTGGCCAGTCCTGGGGCCCCCAGAATAGCTGGCCGGTAGCTGGCCCTGGAGCTGCCAGAGCAGCAGCCCCCAGTCACTCCCACTACAGTACTCCCGCTGTTATTCCCCTCCCTCCCCCCAGGGTATTTTTAGTAAAATTTGAGGGACAGGTTGCAAGCTTCTGTGAATTTTTGTTTATTGCCTGTGACCTCTCTCTCACTTTTACTAAAAATACCCAAACCAGAATCTAAACCTTATATATAATGCAGCAGAGACAGCGTCCCTTTCATATGGGTGTGAAACATGGACAGCTTACCACAGACACATTAATCAACTTTGAAAATTCCACGTGCTCTCTCCACTCCATTCAGAAGGTCAATGGCAAGACAAAGTCTCAAACATTAACGTCCTTGAAAAAGCAAAAACCACCAATGAGGCAATGATCAGCCAAGCTCAGCTTAGATGGACAGGTCGTGTTATCATAACCGGCAATGATGGACTTCCAAAGAAAGTTCCCTATGGAGGGAGCTGAAACTCAGAAAGCTCAGGAGGGAGAGTCAAAGAAAATGTTTCAAAGACACCCTTAAGCAGAATCTCACCTTATGTGGCATAAATATTGATAACTTTGAACACACAGCCAAGGACAGATATAAATGGAGCGCTACTGTCAATAATGGTTGTGAACAGTTTGAGGAAGACAGAAAAGAAAAACTGACTGAAAAAAAGGGGCCAAGCATCATGCAAAGTCCTCCATGGGAACCTGCATGTTTGTGTGTCACATGTTTGCAGTCTTGCTTCTCATGGGTCAGGCTATACAGCCACGTGAGTACACATGGAATGCTGTGACATCATCATCAGATATGACAGACAGACATAAATGAGTTCCTAATAGATTTAGCAATGACTGATTGGTTTGGTATTAGGACGGAAATAGCATTGCTACTGTGCACAGTACTCATTGGCAGGGTGGGGAGAAGGGTAACCCAATTGCGCCTTTGTATAGCAATGACCCATGAGAAGCAAGACCGCAAACATTGGTGAATAGTTTAGAAATCCAGATAAATAGCTTTTTTAAATTGTTTTGTAAAGGGTTCACTAGTCAATTATTGACCAAAATTCTACAAATCAACAGAGAATATTTCAACTAGAGCTGGTTAGAAAATGTTTCCCTCTCTCCATCCCCTCATCCCCAAAACGTTCACCGGTTAAGTTGGGGGAAGAAACCCTGAAAAAAATATATATTTTGGATTTCAGCTGAAAGTTTTTGAGTTTTCAGTGTTCTGTTTCCTGAAGGAAGGCTGAGAATTTGATGAGAAAGAAGATATAGTATGTGAAAATTTCCATTTAGTTCTAAACTCAATTTTCTGTCAAATGAATTTTTGATAAAATACATGTCAACCAACCCTAATTTCAGTTCTGCTGCTGACTTCTACTTGTTAAGCAGGAAACTTGCCCACTGGAGCTGCTGCTGTGTTTCTTGGAATATCTCCTGTCTCCGTTTGCCCCTCTGGTGTGGGCACCAGGGCCTGACTGTCTCCCATGATGCACCACAGACACTTCCTGTGACTGAGCTCTGCAGTGCAGGCCCATCATGGGGGACATATGCTGGAAGGGGAATGCAGCCGATAAATGAGAATGAGGGGGATGAAGGACCCAAACTACAGTTCCCATGGGGCACTGCGGCAGTTCACACAGACACAATGATTAATGTCAAACTGACCTGAAATAAAATGTTTCCTAACCAAAAAATAAAATAAAATAAAGTTGAAAATAAGTTGAAAGAGCTTCACAAAAATCAATATTTTCCCATGGAATATTTCAATTCTGAAGAAACCAAAATTTTCTATCAAAAAATATATCAGTGGGAACTTCCAGACCAGCTCTACTAACTGCTGTACAAACACTTTGGAGACACTGTCCCTGCCCTGAAAATCACACACACATGGGAGAGAATTCTCCCTCCTTCTACAGCCCCTGCACACTGCCACAGCAGCATACAGAGAAGCAACAGCCCCTTAGCCGGTGTGTGGAGGGAAATTCCCCCAGTACTAGCACTGTGCCAGACAGTCACAGGCTGCTCTGTGCAAGCCCCAGTGTAGGAAGTTGGAGGAGGCAGGTTGCCTAAGTTACACTGTTGGCTGTTTAGGGCCTTGACCAGCCTGGAGTCAGAATAGATCAAAGGAAGATTAAAGCCACTTTGGCCCCCTCCCTGGGTTGCATTTGTACGCGCAGCGCCTCCTGGAGGCACAGAACACACTCCCACCCTCAGCCCGTACAGATCAGCCCAATTCACCTCATTGGTCCATGCAGTCCATACACAGCTAGGTGATTGGAAGCCCAGCACACACTGTGACGGATTCTTTTCCTACAGAAACCAGAAGTCACTTACTCAAGCTTCTCTAACTTGCAGTTTGGATGTTTCAGTCCTTCACACAGAAGCTTCACTCCTGAATAACTCAGCTTATTATCACTCAGGTTCAACTCTCTCAGGGACTGGTTTGTGCTGAGCAGAGAGGAGAGATCTCCACAGCAAGCATCAGTCAGATGGCAATTCCAAACCCTGCAGAGATGGAGATGGGCACAGTGAACAAACAGTAAGGTGGCCAGATGTCCTGATTTTATAGGGACAGTCCCAATATTTGAGACTTGGACCAGTAGAAAATGAATTTTCATCTGGCTATTATGAATGTTTGTGTACAACCAAAAGATGTAATGTACAAAACCCACATTTACCAAATGTCCGTGAACACAATGTAATGATTGTATATCCAGTTGCTCCTGGAAATGCAGGTGATTTCATAAGTGAAAAAAGGACCTCAAAATATTCTCAATGCAAAATTCAGCACTTTTGCAAAGGCTGGTCTAACAAGGAAAGTATCAAGGAACCCAGCAATGACTTACACTAATTTCTGCAGTTTACAGCTGGGATGTTTCAGCCCGTCACACAGAAGTTTAATTCCTGAATCTCCCAGTTCATTCCCACTCAGCTCCAGCTCAGTCAGGGACTGGTTTGTACTGAGTGCAGCAGAGAGATCCCCACAGCAAGCAGCTGTGAGATGGCACTGCCACAACCTGCAAAGTGAACAGAGAGAACAATTACCATCTCCTTCCATAAAGGTGTCAGTATTCACTTCACTTAGTGCAGTGACACTTCTTTTTTTCTGGTAACTTGGTAGTTTAGATGTCTATAAAGCCTGTATGCATGTCATCCAATGCATTTTAATTATTAAAATTAATTACATGATGAATTCCTGACTCAGATTGTATTTGTGCACAATGCAAGGAGATTTTCAAAATATTTCAGATAGTGTCTGGCTCATCATCCAAGACTGCTATAATACCAAATATACAGCAGAATGTGGGTAAAACACAGAGCAGGGGATATATAATTCTCCCTCAAGGAGTTCAGTCACAAATTTAATTAATGCATTATTTTTAATGAGTGTCATCAGCATCGAAGCATGTCCTCTGGAATGGTAGCCAAAACATGAAGGGGCATACGAATGTTTAGCACATCGGGCATGTAAATACTTTGCAGTGCCAGCTACAAAAGTGCATGCAAACGTCTGTTCTCACTTTCAGGTGACATTGTAAATAAAACGTGGGCAGCATTATCTCCCATAAATGTAAACAAACTTGTTTCTCTGAGCGATTGGCTGAACAAGAAGTAGGACTGAGGAGACTTGTAGGCTCTAAAGTTTTACATTGTTAATATCTACATTTGTAAGTTTTGCCTTCACAATAAAGAGATTGCACTACAATACTTGTACGAGGTGAATTGCAAACTACTATTTTTTAAATCATTTTTACAGTGCAAATATTTGTAATAATAATAATAATAATAATAAAAAGCGAGCACAGTACACTTTGCATTCTGTATTCTAATTGAAATCAACATATTTGAAAATGTAGAAAAGCATCCAAAATATTTAATAAATGTCAATTGGTATTCTATTGTTTAACAGTTTGATTAAAACAGAGATTAATTTTTAAACATGGTTAATTGTTTTGAGTTAATCACGTGAGTTAACTGCGATTAATCGACAGTCCTAGAATCAAGCACATTTATACCTGTATGACTGCGTACACCCTTGTGGGAATGTGTCTGTCTTGGTAAGGTGGAGAGTGAGCTGGGGACTAGCAGGAAGAGGGAGGTGGCAGGTCACACTGGATTTTAAGGAAGGGTTACAAGGTGCCTGAGTTTGTGGTTATGGGATTAAATGAGAATGGAGAAGTCGAGCCGCATGGCTAAAATGGTGGCAGAACTGAAGGACGTCAGCACAGTGGCTGGGCTCCCACCACAGATGCTCAGTGAAGGATCCATCAACACCACTTCCTGCCCTGCATGGGTTGTCACATCCTTCTCCTGCTGAGTTTGCAAGACTGGATGGATCTCAGCACATGGTATTTATTACTGATTAATAAATTGTTGCATTGCCGTAACATGTAGAGGTTTCAACCAGGTTGAGGCCCCAGTGTCCCAGACGCTGTACAAAAATATGACAATCTCTGCCTCAAACAGCTGTTTGGCTAAAAGCTAGGACAAAGCAGGTGGGTGAAACAACACAGAGATTAGTGAAAAAGTCACGTACTAACAAAATACAGCGCTGGGTTACTTACAATAATGTCTGCAGGTTACAGTGTGGATGTTTCAGTCCCTCACACAGATGTTTCAGTCCTGAGTCTCCCAGTGTGTTAGCACTCAGGTCCAGCTTTTCCAGGGACTCGTTTGTAAAGAGCATCTTAGGGGAGAGGTTCTCAGGGAAAGCAGATGAGAGTTTGCAGCTGGACAAGCTGAAGAGAAGAAATGAACAGATCAAAGTTACCTTTGCACTGTATGAAACAGTTACTAACCATGCATGGTGGGTGAACCCTCCATTTGAAGAGGCTACCCCCCTGCCCCACCTGAGGCCCACGCCTACCCCACCCCACCGGAGCCAGAGTAGCCCTGAGGCCCCCATTGCAGCTTGAGGGCACCCCCCATACCCCTCTGCCTGGGTCCCAAGCCGCTGGCCAGCCCAGGCACCAAACTCCAGGCCCGTGGCCTGAGCCAAGCCCACACCGGCTTCGGGGGAGAGGTGGAGCAAGGGCGGGGCCTCGGGGCACAGCATGGGCGGGGTGACAGCCTGGGTTTAGGGAGGTGTAGCCTCTCCTGGTCTATTATATCTGCCGTTCATGCTACTAATGGTTCTATAACAGTTCTTCTTCAAGATGTATCACACGTGCCCTTTCCACTTTAGAAACATTTGCAAGCCCAGTGCACCATTCTCAGAGATTTTTCCATCAGCAGAGATGGCTCATGTGTCCTCCATTGGCATGCGCTGCCATGTGATGGTATAAAGGCTGGAGCTGCCGCCAACCCTTCTCAGTTCCTTCTAGCCAAAAAGACTCGATATGGAGGGATAGGAGGGTGGGATATGAAATAGACACATGCAACACATCTGGCAGAACAGTTACAGAACAGGTTAGTAACTATTTCTTCTTCTTCTTTGAAACAAAGTGGAAAGCACATGTGCTTACTTGAAGAATAAACACTTGATGATGGATTCCAGTTGAGGACTTTCATCATTTCATAGAGTTTAAGGCCAGAGGGGACCACCAGATCATCTAGTCTGACCTCCCATAGATCACAAACCACTACGTAGCACCAGGTCATCCCATATTAAATCCAAAGACTTTAGTTAGTCCAAAACATTTCAGTCCTCAGGAAACTAAACTGTCGTGCACCAGTAGCAGAGAACAGGAGAGACTGAGGTGCCACCAATGGCTGAGGCCCCTGCAAAGGCAGGGAAGTGATTTGGTGAGATACGCCCAGATAATATCAACAGGTGATCTGAGCCCGAAACTGCAGAAGATGACAACTTCCCTTCCCTGCCCAATTCCCTGCCAATCTGATATGAGGGAAATTCCTTCCCGAGCCCAAATCTGGAGATCAGTGTATGCCTGAGCGTGTGAGTAAGACACTCCAGCCAGGCATCTTAGACAGATGAATTATCTGTACCACCTCAGAGCACTCCACTCCATCCAGTGTCCCATCTCCAGCTGTGCGTAATCTCTGATGCTACAGAGGAAGGCAGAAAAATTCCAGACTACGCCAGATCAGTTGTGCATTGAGAAAAAATTCCTTCCTGCCCCCTGCAGTATGAGATTTGATTTGATTATTGTCGTTATATGAATGCAGAGCTGCAAGCAGATTATGAGCATGTTGAGGCAATGTAGTCACAGTATGAGTGAGGCATGTGATCTGGTCTGGAGAGGGTCAGACCATCTGGTCAATCCAGAGGTTTACAGTGAGGCAGCCTGACCCCCAGACATTTCTTTTGATGCACCCACCCCAAACCTGTCAGAGAGCAAGAGCCTGCTTCTACTTCTAGGGTGCCTAAAATTTAATTCTGGAGGACTGAAAACTATGGATAAAACTTCACAGTACAGTTACACTAGGGAGACAGGACAGTTTAACAATACTTCAGGGGTCTGATCCTGCCTCACACAAGTAGTCCTTACTACTAAATAATTAATTACTAAGTAAAGCAGTGTCCCCTTGACTTCCTGGAGACTAATCACATGGAGATGGTATTACAGGATCAGATTCTAGCAGCATTCTCACACCAGAATTCATAAAAGAATAATCTTGATGATTTACAGATTTTTTGCCTAGAAAACAATATACTCTTCCTACAAAATACTTGCTTACCTTACCTTCAGAAACATGAAAAATATGGATATGATTGATTAATAATTGTGACTGTAATTTATCCTTCTCCTCTCTTTCCCACCCCATTCCCTTCCTGTTCCCCTACCCACAGTCTGTTTGTTATGCTCACTTGTAGTGCCTTGTCTTCGCCTAGGTCACTGTTCCCTTGGAACACTGTAGGATGTTCAGAGGAATGGCAGGGCTGCCTGGGGTGGGGAGGGGGAGGAAAGTGGGGCAATTTGCCCCAGGCCCCAGGCCGCGCAGGGGCTCCCACGAGAATGTCGGAGGCTTCCCCCAAACCTCCACCTCCGCCTCCACCTCCGCCTTCCCCCATCCCCCGGCACCTCAGCGAGCCATGTCCAGGAGTGGCCCTGGACAGAGCTAAAGCAGCATGGATCGGGCCTGAACTCCTCCCACTTGGAGCTGCATGGTAAGGGGGCAGGACCTGAGTGCCTCCCGCTCAGAGCCGTGTGGTAAGGGGGAGGGGGTGCGAGCTCAGATCCCGACAGAGCCAGGCTGCTGCAGCGCTGGCCAGGGGCCAGGGCAGCTCCTGGATGCGGCGCATGCTGAGGCTGTAGGAGATGGGGGAGGCGGGAGTAAACAGCATGGTAAGCCCCTCTGTGCCAGATACCCTCCTGATCCCCTCCCACAGCCCTGACCCCCAGCTCCGAGCCCAGGCCCTCTGTGCCGGACACCCTTCTGACCCCCTCCCACAGCCCTGACCCCCAGCTCCGAGCCCAGACCCTCTGAGCTGGACACCCTTCTGACCCCCTCCCACAGCCCTGACCCCCAGCTCCGAGCCCAGACCCTCTGAGCTGGACACCCTCCTGATCCCCTCCCACAGCCTTGATCCCCAGCTCCAAGCCCAGACCCTCTGTGCTGGACACCCTTCTGACCCCCTCCCACAGCCCTGACCCCCAGCTCCGAGCCCAGCCCCTCTGTGCCGGATCCCCTTCTGACCCCCTCCCAGAGCCCTGACCCCCAGCTCCGAGCCCAGGCCCTCTGAGCCTGACACCCTTCTGACCCCCTCCCACAGCCCTGACCCCCAGCTCTGAGCCCAGGCCCTCTGAGCCAGAAACCATCCTGACCCCCTCCCACAGCCCTGACCCCCAGCTCTGAGCCCAGCCCCTCTGAGCCAGACACCCTCCTGACCCCCACCAGCTCCGAGCCCAGCCCCTCTGAGACGGACACCTCCCTGACCACCCCCCCACAGCCCTGATCCCCAGCTCTGAGCCCAGCCCCTCTGAGCCAGGCACCCCCGACCCCATCCTCCCGCAGCCCTGTGCTCCAGCTCTGAGCACAGCCCCTCTGAGCCGGACACCCCCTGACCCAGAGCCCAGCTCCCCACCCAGCCCTGGGCAACAGCAGCACCACCCCCAGGCAGCGACAGCCCATTGGCACCAACCATCACCATCACCCAGCAACAGCCCATTATGTAATTGCAAATGTATACATACCATTAAATCATTTAATGTTTTTAAATCATGTATTTCATGTACACCTCTACGCCAATACAACACAAATTCGGATATAACACAATAAAGCAGTGCTCCGGGAGGGTGGGGCTGCGCACTCCGGTGGTGTGATGGAGTAGGAAGCACAGACTGTCTGTGCGGGGGAGGGGAAAGCCAGAGGTTTAGGTGAAGATGCAGGAATTCAAACTGTGAGCTGAGCTTGGCCTGGGGGAGGGGAGGTGACACCTCTGGCCAGGGGAGACAAAGGAAGGAGGCGGAGGAGAGAGGAGGGGCCGGAGAGGACTGGGAGACGAAAGTGGGCTGAAGAAGAGAGGGGAGCAGGTAGACCGAGCTCTGATCCCCGGGGGGGTGGGGCTGTGAGGCCCCCCAAGATGGACCTAACCGGGGGGATCTGGTTATCTGGGCCTGCAAGACCTGTGTTGGACTGTGTTCCTGTCGTCTAAATAAACCTTCTGCTTTACTGGCTGGCTGAGAGTCCTGGTGAATCGTAGGGAGCACGGGGGTGAAGGGCCTGGGTCCCCCACACTCCGTGACAACTGGTGGCAGCGGTGGGATCGGCGGCACCCCGTGGACGGCGCTTCCTGCAGTAAGTGACTGGGGAGCAGTAAAACGAAGGGGCGATTAACCCCTGGGAGAGTGTGGCCAGAGAGAAGGACTTTGCAGTAACAGGGTCCCCCGGGGGATCACAGCAAGCGATCCCAGGGGCGGAGGAGTCTGCAGCTCGACCCTGGCAGAGAGGTGGTGACCTCAAGGACTCGCACACTAGGGGTCCCCCTGGAACCCGTGGGGAGCGGTGAGCACCCCGGCCTGCGAGCGGCCAGCAGGAAGATGTATTCCCAGAAGCGCAAGTGTGAGCTGGTGGAGCTGTGCAAGCAGGGGGGGCTGCGCCATGGGAAGCTCACCAAGGCCCAGCTGATTGCCCGGCTGGAGGAGAGAGATCGCAGGAATGAACCGGTCCCTGTCTCTGAGGGAAGCAGCCGGGCAGATGCAGCGCAGGCCCCAGTGTCTGTACCCGCTGGGAGTGGCCAGTCGGCGGATGAGGGCTCCTCGAGACCCCCCACCCCTAGGCCTAGGGGGAGGGGGAGGAGGAGCCCAGCTACGGAGGGCACCGTGACCCCCCCCGGCCAGCAGGAGATCGTCCCGGCGACGCTCGGCCTCCGTGGAGCACAGGCGGCTGGACTTGGAGAGAGAGATACAACTGAAAGAGATGGAGGAGCGTAAGGAACAGAGGGCATATGAGGAAAGACAAAGGCAACGTGAATTCGAGGAAAGGGAAAAGGAGAAGCAACGTGAATACGAGGACAGGGAGAAGCAGCGCAACCATGAGCTGGCCATGGCCCAGCTGAAAAGCAGGGAGGCCCCGGCTGCGGTGAGTGAGGGGGGGCCCAAGCCTACAAAGAGCTTTGATAAGAACTTCCTGGCCCCGCGTAAGGAGGGGGAGGACATAGACACCTTCCTGACGGCCTTTGAGAATGCCTGCGAGCTGCACCAGGTTGACCCTGCAGACAGGATCCGGTGCCTCACCCCCTTACTGGACTCCACCGCCGTGGAGGTGTACAGCCGAATGAGAGGGGAGGAGGCGCGGGACTACAACTTGTTCAAAGATGCCCTGCTCCGCGAGTTTGGGCTGACCCCGGAGATGTACCGGAAGAGGTTCCGGAGTCAACGTAAGACCCGGGAGGGCACATACCTGCAACTGGTCAACCGGGCGCAGGGGTATGCCCGCAAGTGGACAGCTGGGGCCCAAACTAGAGAGGACCTGCTTGACCTAGTCGTACTGGAGCACCTGTATGAGCAGTGCCCGTCGGACCTGAAGCTGTGGTTAATGGACCAGAAGCCGGAGAATCTGCAGCATGCAGGCCGGCTGGCCGACGAGTTTGTGGACAGTCGGGCAGGGGATGGCAGGGAGGCGTCTCGAAGGAGCAGGTCTGCCTCAACGCAGAGAGAGAGTCACCATGGGACCTCCCAGAAGGAGCCGAGGGAGGGCCCCCACCAAAGGGAAGCATCTGGCGTCAGGTCCAGCCGTCCCCCTCGAGGGGACCCACGAGACATGGGCTGCTATCAATGTGGCCAACCGGGCCACGTACGGGCCCAGTGCCCCAAGCTCCGGGACAAACTGAGCAGACCAACCCCACACCGGGTCAACTTGGTAGAGACCCAGCCGGATGAGGGGCAGCGTTCGCAGGAAAGGGGGGCGGGCCGCGTACCCCCTGCGAAGGAGGGAGGGGGGCCCCGGGTTGACCCCTCCGAGGGGCTGGATGCTCCCAGCCCTGAGTTTGGGGTTTACAGGGTGGGCACGGGACTACCCCTCCGGAGCGAGTGCCTTGTTCCCCTGGAGGGGGAAGGAGGTCACTGGGTACTGGGATACGGGCGCAGAGGTGACGCTGGCCCGGCCGCAGGTGGTGGGCTCAGATCGGATGGTGCCCAACACCTACCTGAACCTGAGGGGTGTGATCGGGACCCCATTCAGGGTGCCTGTCGCGAGGGTACACCTAAAGTGGGGGGACAAGGAGGGCCTCAAGGACGTGGGGGTGCACCCACATTTGCCCACGGAGGTGTTAATGGGGGGGGACCTCGAGGACTGGCCAAGTAATACCCAGGGTACCCTGTCCGTGAACCGTAGTCAGGGTCGACGCAGGGCTCTGCACCCTGACACCGGGGAAGGTACTCTGGCCGAGACACCGGACCCTGACCCGGTAGGGAGGGAACGCCCAGGGACAGGGCTCAGAGAGGCTGTGGCCCCAGACCCAGCCGGTGAGAGAGAACAGATCCCCGCCCCTGCCCCAGCGGCTGAGTACCAGGCCGCGGTGCGGGAAGACCCCTCCTTGCGGAGGATAAGGGACCTGGCCAACCTCGGTGGGGGACAGACCATGGGACGAGGTGGCCGGAAAAGGTTCCTGTGGGAGAAGGGGCTCCTGTACTGAGAATGGGCTCCCCCAGGGAAGATGGAGTCAGGGGGGATCAGGAGGCAGCTGGTGGTACCCCAGGAGTATCGCCGCCAGCTGCTGTGCCGGGCCCATGACATTCCCCCCTCAGGGCACCAGGGAGCCTGGCGTACCCAGCAGCGGCTGCTGCAGAACTATTACTGGCCTGGGGTCTTTGCCCATGTCCGGCAGCACTGCCGCTCCTGTGACGTCTGCCAGAGGGGGAGGAAGGCCCGGGACAGGAGGGAGATGGCTGTAAGACCCGGGCCCCGCCCCGAGGAGCCTGTCCAGAGGGGGGCCAGGGTCAGAAGGGGGGCTCTGAACCGAGAGAGCCCGAATCCCAGCCCCCCAGACTGGAACGTGGGGAGAAGGCCCCAGCCCAGGGTGCACCCCAGGGGTATTGGGGTGGGGAAAGGGTGCGGGCGGCATAAGGTTGTGCGGGGGTCCGAACTTCCCCGGGTCACTGGCTGGAGTGACCCCGCTCAGTTCAGTCTCGGAGGGGGGAGAGGTGTGATGGAGTAGGAAGCACAGACTGTCTGTGCGGGGGAGGGGAAAGCCAGAGGTTTAGGTGAAGATGCAGGAATTCAAACTGTGAGCTGAGCTTGGCCTGGGGGAGGGGAGGTGACACCTCTGGCCAGGGGAGACAAAGGAAGGAGGCGGAGGAGAGAGGAGGGGCCGGAGAGGACTGGGAGACGAAAGTGGGCTGAAGAAGAGAGGGGAGCAGGTAGACCGAGCTCTGATCCCCGGGGGGGTGGGGCTGTGAGGCCCCCCAAGATGGACCTAACCGGGGGGATCTGGTTATCTGGGCCTGCAAGACCTGTGTTGGACTGTGTTCCTGTCGTCTAAATAAACCTTCTGCTTTACTGGCTGGCTGAGAGTCCTGGTGAATCGTAGGGAGCACGGGGGTGAAGGGCCTGGGTCCCCCACACTCCGTGACAGGTGGATCAAAGCAAGTTCGATATAATGTGGTTTCACCTGTAATGCGGTAAGGCTTTTTGGCTTCCCAGGACAGCGTTATATCGAGATAGAGGTGTATTTTCAAATTATTAAAAAAATAATTTTTGAATGTATTTCACTGGTTATTTTTTACATTTCCAAATACATGATACTATAGTATTGCAACTTTTTTTTTGGAAGGGGCCTCTGAAATTGCTTTGCCCCAGGCCCCCTGAATCCTCTGGGTGGCCCTGGGGAGTGGGGTGGGTGGGGATCAGATGGCTGAGAAGTACGCAAGCTGGGCAGGTGATGAGAGAGGAACAGAACAGACAGAGGTGGGGATGAAATGAAAAGCAAAACCAGAGCAAGTGTGATTAACTTTTGTTCAGTAAAGGACAAAACATGTACCACATTGGAAATACATTAAAATAAATAACGAGACGATCTCAAGTGGGAGAGTCAACGTGTACTAAGGAAATTCAGTGCTTGGCAGCAGGCCCCACACACCCAGTTGGTGCACGGCTTCCCCGCTCACTGCACATTAAGCCCTAAGTAAGAACTGTAGCATTTGTAGTACTCGCACAGAGCCGTAGTTTAGACAGGCTACTAGGGGGCCATACGTGAGATGCTTACAAGTTCTCAGCTAGCAGGAAATGAAAGTCACTAGGTCACTTACCCTAATGTCCCAAATCTCTGCACATTCAACAATCACCCCACTGTCCCCAGGGGACAATTTAAGGAAGAGAACAGAGGACATTTATTCACTAATGGGGCAAATCCAGCACCTTTCCCAATGGCCACAGAGCAACTCTTTATTCCTCTGTGCAGGGGTAGGCTGGGTGTGTGAGATGCTGTGCTGAGGGTGGGTCTTTCTCTCATCATTAGCATTAGGCTGGATTAGTTTCTGTGAAGAAACTCCACAGTCGCTCTCTGCCCTGGGTGAGGAGGAGTCCTCCACCTTGTGCATCAGACCAGCACCTGGCTTACTTACTGGGAGGGGGCAGAGACAAGGGTTTGCCACACAATTAGTTTAGTGGTTTCATGGGGTTTGATTCTTTAGATGTTTACTATGATTTGCAGTTCAGAGATACATTTCAAACAGATCTTGGGAGACAGATCTGTTCTCGCTTACAGACAGCCCCCAGCCTGAAGCGAATACTCACCAGCAACCACACACCATACAATAAAAAGACTAACCCAGGAACCTATCCTTGCAACAAAGCCCAATGCCAACTCTGTCTACATATCTATTCAAGTGACACCATCATAGGACTAATCACATCAGCCATGCCATCAGGGGCTCATTCACCTGCACATCTACCAATGTGATATATGCCATCATATGCCAGCAATGCCCCTCTGCCATGTACATTGGCCAAACCAGACAGTCTCTATGCAAAAGAATAAACAGACACAAATCTGACATCTAGGGTGACCAGAGGTCCCGATTTTATCGGGACTGTCCCGATATTTGCTTGTTTGTCCCACGTCCCGACCAATGTTAGGTCGGGACACGGGACAAACAAGCAAAGGCTCCGGAGCCCAGAAGGGCTCACACCCTCCCCCGCCCTGACTCTGCCCCCTCCTTCCCCCATTGGCTCCCTCCCCAAATCCCCGCCTCTTGCCAAGCATGCCATGCCCAGGAGACGCAGGGGAGTGCGGGGCAGGGGTGAGTGTGAGTCTGGCCTGGCCCCGAGCAGGCAGGACTCGGTACCTGAAGGGAGAGTAGGGGCGGGCCAGGCGGCGGCTGTTCTCCCCACCTGGGCAGCAGGACTCGGGAGCAGCCGCTGCTGCAGCTCCCACTGCCGCGGGGGGAGGAAGCGGCCAAGCACGTGGCACTCAGCGGCTGCGGCTTTGGCGCCCGGGCCAGAACCCCCCGAGCCCGGGCCTGCTGCAGGGACCCAGCAGCGCGCACGCTGCGTCCAGCCCCTGGCCAGTCGTGTCTGGGCTGGCTGCCCGGCTGGTGCAATCCCACAGCGGAGGCATCGGCAGCCCAGCCCCATTCGTTCTCCTGCGGAACCCAAGCGGGATGGGGGGGCTGGGGCCTGCTGCCCCCACTACGGGGCCACCCGCGGGATTGCACCAGCTGGGCAGCCAGCCCAGACGCGACTGGCCCGGGGGGTTAATGGGTGCTAGAGCCGCAGCCGCCAAGCTTGGCCAGCGGCCGCTTCCTCCCCCCGCGGCAGTGGGAGCTGCAGCAGCGGCTGCTCCCAAGTCCCGCTGCCCAGGTGGGGAGAACCACCACCGCCTGGCCCTGCAGGCCGCCCCCTACTCTCCCTCCAGGTACCGCGCCCGAGTCCTGCCTGCTTGGGGCCAGGCCAGACTCACACTCACCCCAGCCCCGCGGTCCCCTGTGTCTCCCGGGCCTCCCTCCAGCGCTTGCGGAGGGAGGAGGAATCGGGGGTGGGGGATTTTTTTTTTTTTTTGCTCTGCTGCCATTTTTTTCCCCTCTGTCCCTGTCTCCGCCCCCCCCCCCCATGTCCCGATATTTGACCTGGGTGATCTGGTCACCCTACTGACATCAGGAATCATAACATTCAAAAACCAGTAGGAGAACACTTCAACATCTCTAATCACTCAGTGACAAATGTTAAGGTGGCAATTTTGCAAAAGAAAAGCTTCAAAAACAGACTCCAACGAGAAGCTGCTGAACTTGAATTAATATGTAAACTAGATAGCATTAACTTAAGTTTGAACAGAGGGCTAGTCTACACTTACCTGCCAGTTCGACGCAGAGAGTTTGACTTTTCGGAGTTCAAACTATCGCGTCTAATATAGACGCGATAGTTCGAACTCCAGAAGCGCTCCATTCGACTCTGGTACTCCACCACTGCAAACGGCGGTGGCGGAGTCGACCTTGGAGCCGCGGAGTTCGGTTCCGCGGCGTCTGGACGGGTGAGTACTTCGAACTAGGGTACTTTGAATTCAGCTACGCTATTCATGTAGCTGAATTTGCGTACCCTAGTTCGACCCCCGTTCTTAGTGTAGACCAGGCCAGAGACTGGGAATGGCTCGGTCATTACACTAATTAAACCTATTTCCCCATGTTAAAGTATCCTTACACCTTCGTGTCAGCTGTCCAAAATGGGCCATCTTGATTATCACTTCAAAAGTTTTTCTCCCCTGCTGATAATAGCTTCTCTTAATTAATTAGCCTCTTAGAGTTGGTATAGGTACTTCCACCTTTTCATGTTCTCTGTATGTATAAATAACATGGCTGCTACTCTGAAACCTATCTTCTGACTGTATGTTCCATTCTATGCATCCAATGAATTGGGCTGTAGCCCATGAAAGCTTATGCTCAAATAAGTTTGTTAGTGTCTAAGATGCAACAAGCACTCCTGTTCTTTTTGCTGATACAGATTAACACGGCTGCTACTCTGAAACATTTCAAACAGAATACAGAGTAATACCAGACAATGGGCAGAAATGCACTGCTGCCCAACTCCTGGAATAGCAGCAGTAACAAAAGGGCTGTAAGAGAGGAGTTTGCTTACGATATTGTCTTTAGATTACAGTTTGGATCCTTCAGTCCTTGCAATAATGCGAATGCAGCTGAAGTTCTCGGATCTTTCATCAGTGGGTTCCTAGAAGAGAGAATGTGAGTTTTAAATATCATTTCCTAAAGGCAGATTTCTCATCTCCTTTCCTGAAGATGAGAGGATTTTATTCCACAGCAGACACTTATTATCCTTTTTAAAAAGAAAACAAAGAGAAGCATATGAAGACACCACAGTCCATTGTTCTGGTGTCATTTTTGCTATTCATTCCTAAGAGTGGTGTAACCCACACTAATCCTGTGTAGCATTTGTCCCATCAAATGGCTCGGCCATATAAAAGAGGGTTATGGGTGAGCTGCTTCTTTCAGAGAAAATCCTGCTATGCCTTTTCAGTTGGGCAAGGGAGAAGGAATATATCCAGAAGAATGGGAAAGAGGGTTCTTAATCAAACTCCCTTACAAAGAAGATTTGAGTGATTATGACAAACGGCACAAGATTACACTTCTTTCAGGCCCAGGGAAAGTTTTCTGTGCAATCATCCTAAATCAGAGTTAACTAAAAGTGTGAATTTGAAGCAGCTAATTTAAACCACATTAAATCCCTGTGTGGACACTGTTATTCAGAATTTAAATGGCCGTTGGAAGTGAATTAAACTAAACCTAATTAAGACCACTTTAATTCTGCAGAACAGCATCCACATAGGGATTTAACATAGTATAATTAATCCACTTCAAATGTATGCCTTTAGTTCATTCAAATTAACTTTCCTGGATGTCTTCATGTAGACAATCCTTTAAAAGCCATAGATCGCAGATTTAGAGAATGGTAAGCTGGTTTTTGACCAGGTAGAAATTGTATAGACCTTAGAACAGGGTGGCCAACCTGTGGCTCCAGAGCCACATGCAGCTCTACAGAAGTTAATATGCGGCTCCTTTTATAGGCACCAACTCTGGGGCTGGAGCTACAGGTGCCAACTTTCTAATGTGCCAGGGGGTGCTCACTGCTCAACCCCTGGCTCTGTCACAACCTCTGCCCCCACTCCACCCCTTCCCGCCCCCTCTCCTGAGCCTTTCATGACCTCTCTCCTCCCACTCCCCCTCTGAGTGGCAGAGAAAATCATTCAAATTATTATAAATTTGTGCACAATAAAGATAAACCAAGAGTTAGCAGACTGGTTTAATGTTAATTCTGGTGTCCGGCAAGGTTGTATCTTGTGCCTCTTTTTTTCGGAGTTGCTATTGACTTTGACTGACTCTCAGTATGGAAATGGGCATTGTGTGGATACATGGGGAGCTTGGAGACCTAGACTTTGCAGGTGACATTTTTCTTTTAAATAAATGAGTTGAAGGGATGCAGTGAAAGACAGGTGGTCTTGCAAATTCTGCCAAGCAAGTAGGTCTCACTAATTAATCAATTAAAAACAGAAGTTATCAAAATAAATTTATGTACCAATAGTTTTATCTATTTGAGAGATGAAGCCTTGAAAAAGGGAATAATTTAACTTATCTTGGCAGCCTCATTCATGATAGTGGTGATTGTGTTTCACATAAAGCCCAGGATAGGTGAAGTGAGTGCTGTATTTCTATCATCACCAACAATATGGAAGTCCAATGTGATTAGCAAAATTATCAGAACTGAAATCCATCAATATGGAAGTCCATTTAATGCAAATTAAGCAGAGTTCATTGTTGGTGTCTGCATAGACTATTCAATGTAAAAGGGATGGACAGAATAAGTAGTGAATAGGTCCTAGAATGAGCATAACTACCTACTGTACAACAATACAATATGGAATAAGAGGTGGACACACTTGGGGCTTCTTTTAAGAATGTTCATAAGAGGCTTCCCAAACAGGCCTCTCTTTGTCGACTCCAGGGCAAGAGACAGAGAGACTGGCCTAGAGGCACATTCTTTAGCTCAGTAAAGGCTGAAGTGGCATTATTACAGATAAATATAAAAGACCTGGAAAACAAGCCCAGCACAGGGAGGACATTGTTCGATGTCTGCCTTCTGCCCTGATGGCATGGGAAGAATCATGAAGATGACACTGATGCTTTCAGGCTAATGGACCTGATCCTTTAATTTAGAGTCAAGGGGACTCATTTCTAGTGGCAGAGATTTTGCAGTCCCCTTCCACACACACAGCTTTTACCAGCAGCAATGGATGGGAAAAAAAAGGGTAGACCGTTCCATGAAAAATTTCACTTTTTCAGACAATTTTTTTGCCCCAAATCAGGATAAAACATCAAAACAACAGGCACTCCGCCTGTCCATCCCCCAGAGCTGGGTGAGAGGTGGGGATGCATTGCGGGTCCTCTGCCTTTCTCTGCCCCAGAGCTAGGGGGTGGCAGAACAACCTTGCACACTGCCAAGGCAGCCCTCTGGGAAAGCTTTTGTCAGTTTCACTAACAGAAAATGAAACTCACAAGAGCTGTTCAGGCAGGCAGCCACTTTCTATTTCCTCAAAATAAAATCTCTTTTTTTTTTGACAAAACTAAAATCCTCATGGAAAATTTCAGTTTTACAAACAGAGCATTTTTCATCAGAAGAAAAACTTTTCTTCCAGATCTAGTTACCAGGACCCAGTGGATGGGACACAGATTCCCATATGTTACGCTGATCCTTGTCTGCAGTTTTGGCCTCTTGGGTCCATTACTGGCTGGAGTAAGTTAGTGCGCTATTTGGTGGATCTTTGGTCCTCAGATCTGAGAGCAGCACTGGAAGGAACCCTAAAGCTTTGCAGTAGGGACAGCAGCCTATGAATTGCTGCCAACACCTGCCCCTGACTCAGGAGCAGGATCTATGCATGAGGAGACTATCCTAAATAATGCCCCTTTCACAGTGGCCTATAACTAAGATGAGGGAAGGGGGTGGGCAGGAGACATCTCACAGTTGGGTGCTGCACACATTACAGAGAAGGAATTAAGCATAATGCCCAGCAGAGCCCATACACAGAGCAATCTCTCTCCTCATCCGACGAAGTGGGTATTCATCCACGAAAGCTCATACTCCAAAACGTCTGTTAGTCTATAACAGTGGTCCCCAACCTTTTTAGTGGCCAGTAGCACATTCATGTTTTCAGAAGAGTGTGGCAGGCACCAACAATTTTTCAAGGCTTATTTTGTATTTGTACATTAAATAATACAAAAAAAATCATATTTAATATTACATAATGTATGAATCCAGAGAGAAGAGAGAAGCTGGAGAGAAGCAGCAAGGACAGAGAACACCAGTTCCCGCAGCCCCAGAGTACTCTGTCCCCAGCAGGTGTGGGGCCCCAGATTCTCTCCCCTGCTGGGCACTAGGCGGGTCCTGCGCCTGCCTGGGACCGAGAACACCGGCGCCCACAGCCTGCAGCCC
Organism: Mauremys reevesii; assembly: GCF_016161935.1. Classification (NCBI taxonomy): domain Eukaryota; kingdom Metazoa; phylum Chordata; order Testudines; family Geoemydidae; genus Mauremys; species Mauremys reevesii. The sequence goes on from NC_052626.1 coordinate 116,468,964, forward strand.
TGGAGTTCTCTGTCCCTGGCAGGGGCGGGGCTGCGGCTGCCAAGGACAGAGAACACCAGTGCCTGCAGCCCCAGAGAAGCTGGAGAGAAGCCACAGTCTCGCACCTACCAGGGACAGAGAACACCAGTGCCTGCAGCCTGCCCTGGAGTTCTCTCCCCGGCAGGCGCGGGGCCATGGCTTCTCTCCCCTGCTGGGCACTAGGCGGGCGCACATAAATGCCCCGGTGAGCGCCACGGCACCCACAGGCACCACTCTTTGCTGCTTTCTCCAGGTGAGAGAATGCATTAGCACTACTGCCATCAGCAGCAAGGTGGAGCTGTATTGTAAGATGTTGACTAATGGCTGGGAAACACCTGTGACATGGCCAGTAACTGGGCAGTGCAGGAAACAGCATGGCTTGGATTGTAGCCTTGAGGAAGATGCTAAGGCTAGTGGAGAGGGAATGAGAGGTGATTGCTTTAGGGCTTCAGGCAGCTTGCTGAGAGCCAGCACAGAGTCCAAAGGCAGCAGGAACTGAGCTACAATCAGCTTCCATTTGAGAATCTTCTGAATTGTTTGTGGCTAATCCTGCTGTGAGGGACTGGGGTATAGGTGGTCTTGCTTAGTGGTCACAGCTGGGCTGAACTCTGCTCTCTAGGGACAGTAGTTGCTAGGCAAGAGTTGGAGGGATCACAAGAGCCAGGTTCTGTGAGGGACTGGGGTATAGGTGGTCTTGCCTAGTGGTCACAGCTGGGCTGAGCTCTGCTCTCTAGGGACAGTAGTTGCTAGGCAAGAGTTGGAGGGATCACAAGAGCCAGGTTCTGTAGGCAAGAGTCAGGGTCAGAATCAGGCTAGAGTCAGAGGCCAGATATCAGGACACTAAGCAAAGTCTGGCACTGCAGCAGGCCAAAGTCTGTGTCGCAGCCCAGACATCATCCTGGGGCAACCCCTGGGGTTGAATAGGGCACTTGGCCAATCAGAGGGCCAATCAGAGGGCCATGGGTCTGGATCTCTTGGGCAGTACTTCCTGCAGCACCTATTCTCCACAGAGTTCCCTGGCTGAACCTCTGCATGGCCTCCTGGTAGCACTGGGGGAATATCAGCTGACCCAGGCTCTGCCAACCCAGCTTCTAGTCCTTATACCTTTTCCTTTTGCTATTCAGGTGCTCAAGGACCTGGGCAGGTCTAACACATTTGCAACTGCGACTAGGCTGTAGGAGAAGACAGGTCACTTATAGAGCTCTCTGGATCTCTAGGTAAACTGGTCCACAAAAACAACATGCCCTTTGACAAGTCAGATGGAAGGAGTAAAGAACATGGGCTTACTTATAATATGGAACTGTAGTTTGGAAAGCAGTGACTCTGAAAAGGACTTGGAATTATGATGGAGAACCAATTGACCATGATCTCCCAGAGCAATGCTGCAGCTGAAAGGGCTAATGGGATCATTGGGTGTATAAACAGGAGTATATACAGTAGGAACAAGAAGGTTACATTTCTCTTCTCGCACTGGTGAAACTGGCAAAGCTAAAATGTTTGCTCCAGTTCTGGTGTCCAGCTTCTTCAATGCAGACAAGTACTTAGCTAACCACTCCAGCCCATAGCAGCTAACTCCCTCATCCTTCTATCTGATCGAAGCTAGTTTCCCAGGAAGCTAATTGGTCCCAGCTGTTTCTGGGTCCTGCTGCTTAACCCTCGCTTCCCTATTTGTGCCTATGCTCCAATCATGAGGTTTTCTGACTCAGCTACCTCGACCCGACCAGGCCCAGAGGGACAGTGTAACCTCATTTTACAGGAAAAGACCAAGACAAATCTGCAAATATCTTATAATCCACTGAAAAAAAGGGGGCATTATAATGGTGATATGATGAGATGTCACTCTAAGGATTTACTGATTAATATTAAATAAACTGTGATACTTACAGAGGAAATAACCGTTTCCGTAGCTTTGCTATCCATCCTTCTTCTCGTTCTCCAATCCCAAGTGTACAATTACACAGGTAAAGTGACTGATTATTACAACAGTTCTTTACACAGAATGAAAGAGAAATTTCATCCATTGTTGTAAGCCTGATGTGTTCCAATCTAATTTCTTGGAAATTATCCATTGCCCTTTTCACAAACTCTTCTTCCTGACTCTCATACAAACAGTGAAACAACTCAAGCTGGTCACGCAGTTCCCCATAGGTCTTATAAGGCAGAAGGGAGATGTTTTTAGCTTCTGCTTCAAACCACTTCAATAAATCCAGCTTTATTGCAGATGATGTTTTACAATGTAATTTTTTCTCCATGTCATTTAGTCTCTCTTTATTTAAGAGACCAAACAAGAAACGTACTGTTAACATCAAATAATTATTTTTAGATGGTCCATAAATTTTTAGCAAGTGAGTCACATCTTTCTTAGAAGACAAAGGTCCTGTCGTTGTCTCTTCATCTTCCTCTAGCACATAGAACAGAGCTGCAAAAAACTCTTGGAAACTCAAGTGAATGAAACTGTAGACACTTTCACATTCTGTGTCTTTTTGAAAAATATTTTTATTCAGAAAGAGAGACTGAATCTTAGGCAAGGATAAATTGTGTTTCTTCAGGTCACCTTCTTCAAACAGGATTTTCCGTTCTAAAATTCCATCTGCAGCCAATGAGCAAAGCTTCCACAGGGTAGTTTTAGACTGTTGTATTGAGTCAGCAAAATGATCAGTTAGCAGAGTGGACAGAAAGAGCAAATATACTGATGTGGTTGTTTTTGAAGTTTGTGAAAGATCTTCCCTTTTTTCCATCTGTTGCTTCATAACCGTGCAGATGATCCAACACACAATGGGGACAAAGCACATGGTGAAGAGCATTTCATTTTCTTTGACAAAATTAAAGGCTTGTGTTGCTTTCTTTTCATCACCAAAGAATTTATAGAAATATTCTTTCCTTTCTTCCCCAGAAAATCCCATTATCTCTGCATAACATGGAAATTTCAAATTATGCTTTAGTTTCTCCAGAGCAGTTGGTCTTGTAGTGATCAGTAAGAAGGATTTTTGAAGAACTTTCTTTCTCAATAAACTGCACAGTACGGTTTTCAATGGCTTCTTCTCAAATGGGTCAGCGCACAGACTAACATCATCAATGTCTAGCAAGGAACTCAATTCATCAAAACCATCTATTAGGAATAGGAGTTTTTCTGGCTTCTCAAAGATTTCTTTAATTGGTCCTTTTCCATTAGGACAATTGTCTAAAACTAAATCAGCAACGCTTTTCTTTGCAGTAACAAGATTTATTTTTCTGCAATTTATATAGAAAACATAATCAAACTTTTTCTGATAGAGTTTTCCAGCTGCCCAGTCCAACATGATCTTTCTTGCTGTCATTGTTTTCCCAATTCCAGCAGCTCCCTGCAGCACAACAGTATTGGGGCTTTGTTGATTTCTACCAGGGTCAAATAAAACATTAATCTTAGTGAGACTGGTCTGGTGAGCCATCAGTTCTGTGTGTTTCCTTCCTCTAGTGATTATTTCATGTTCTTTCTCCTCCCGCTGCCGATGTTCCTTTACAATAAGCAGTTCTGTGTATCTTTTGTCTAGACTCACATGTTCACCCATGCGAGCATTCCTATCTTCTATCATTTGGTATTCTTCTTGTATATGTTCTCTATACTTCTTCTGGTAATCTAATTCAATGACAATGGCATGAAGCATTAGACATACTGAGTACAGTTGTTCAAACAAAGATCATTTGAACTGCCATTCATCGGTTATTCCAAAGGTTGGACAGGACAAGATATTGGTGACATTCTGTTCTTTCCGGTCTCCCAGCATTCCCACCATCATGTGACTTGACATTTTGCTAGAATTTTACATATTAAAATTAGTCTCTTGTCTTTTATTGTTTAATTATTTTGTACATGATCATCTCTCACCTTGGTTCTGATTCAGCAATGTCCTTAAGCACAGATTGAAGTCCCCTTACAATAAATGAGATTTGAGCATGTGCTTAAAGTTAAGAATTTGCTCAAGTGCTTTTCTGAATAAGGATAATTTAGCTCATTCCTTTTTTGGGGTGGAGGGAGAAGGGTTGGTCCCTCTGATCTTTTCTTTTAGTTTTGTCTTATTTTTTCTATTCTCCTCCCTTTCTCCCCAGTAAGTACCGTTTGTCTTCTTTTGTTATGTCTAACTTCTTCACTTCTTGTTCCCTGGTTATGTTTTATCTCCTCTCCTGTTTGCTAGCTCTTTTAATCCCTTTCTGTTTTTTTCACCCCTGGATACTCTTCTCTGCTTCACCTTCCACCCCCATTCCTTGGCCTTGATACTGCCACTCCAAACACTGGAGGATAGGATTGGACACTGGTATTTAGTTGGGGCCCAGCTCTAATCCTGAGTAATGTGGTATTGGAAGTAGAGTGCCAGTGTTTCAGTGGACAGCTGACTTGCTTATGAAGGCCTTGTCTCCTCTATGGGCCAAGATCCCTAGCTTGACTTCATCTTCCATGATGCATCATGGTTTTCTATCTTGCTGGTCTGCATGGTGCATCATGGGAGATGTAGTCCAGAAAGGGAGCCTGGCCCATAGAGAAGAAAGGAGTCATGAGGCACATGAACTATGACTCAAATAGAGCATTCCAGCAGCATTTCAGAATGCTATGTTAAGAGTGTTAAAACATCCTTTAAAAGGTTTTAAACCATAGGCACTATTAAACCAGTTTACGGGCTGTGGACATAGGGCCAGACCATATGAGCACACTTTCGAAAAACAAAAATGTGTTCTAGCCTGAGTACGAGCACGTAGACCAAAATGCATTAAATGATTTATCAGTGGACTATTTCTACAAATGGTCATCAGACATAATTCCAATACAGTGTGAATTGACCCAATAAGTGCACAGCAAATGGCTTCTTCATGTGTCAGTGTGGGATTTATCCCTCTTTAATGTTTTGGCCATAACAGTTTTGTGTACTTGTTCTTTCTTTGTAACTCAGCACAGTCCTTTAATTACATTTATTGTTGTTCTCTGAGTTCCCCTTGTTTGAGATGCATCTTTCTATCATAATTGGACTAAGAGATGGATGCAGTATTCTAAGTACAGTCTCACCAAAGCCTTTCAGAGAGAGATTATCATCTCCCTGCTCCTTGGCATAATGTATCTCTGCACAGGGACCCAGATCCCATCGTCTGTCGTTCCCTCTTGTTTCTTCTTCAATTTTTGCTGTTTTCTCCTTTTCCTGTGACAAAACTAACGAAGGAGATTAATTGCAATAATACCATAGCATTTAAGGCCAGAAGGGAACCACCTGATCATGTAGTCTGACCTCCATTCAACACCCCCCAGGCCCTGAACACTAAACCCAACAACCAAAATGAGATCAAAGTATTACAGCCCACAGGAGACTAGACTATTATGTGTCCCAGGCAGAGGATAGGAGGAACTAAGATGCACCAGTACCTGAGCCCCTCCACAGTGGCAGGGAAATGATTAAGTGAGATCTACCCAGATAATCCTTGCTAGCAACCTGCATTCACACACTGCAGAGGAAAGGAGAGAAAAACCCCAAGTCACAGCCAATCTGCCCTGCTGCTTTACATGCACAAGTTAGAAAATCCTACCCAGAGTTTTATCATGGAATTGCCACCTCACCATAACTATAGTGTCACTTAAGCTATTGTTATAACAGGGCTAGATTGGACCTGGTGTTTACACAGGTGTGGAGGGAGAAGGCATGTTCCTAATTGCACACCCTTGTAATTCCCACACAAGAATCAGGGATAACTGCAGTACCTGATCTCAGGGGAGCATGGGAACTGTATCCTTGGGGAAACCCAGCACCCCGAAGGGTCAGTGAGAAGCAGAGAGGAGGTAGAGCCCTGACCTTGTTCCCCTCCACATCTGACTGCTGAGCAGGAGCAGCCCATATGGAAAAATACTGGAGATGGCTAGAATTTCTTTTTTTTCCCACTATGGAAAATTTTGAGGTTTTGGCAGAAAAAAAACCAAAACAATCAAACATAAAACCATGAAAGCCAAATAGTTTTGCCTGAAAACCAAAAATTTTGATTTAAAAAAATGTTGCTGCAATGTGTTACAGGAATTGTAGTTTGCTTGCTTCCTGCTCCCATTCTCCTCTATGGGCAAAGTTCCCTAGCCTCAGCCTGACTACATCTTCCATCCTGCACCATGGTTTTCTCTCTTGCTGAGCCACCATGTTGCATCATGGGAGATGTAGCCCAGACTGGGAGCCTGGCCCATACAGAAGAAAGGGGTCATGAGGCACCTGAACTATGACTCCCAGGTACACTGTCCTCAGGTAGACTGAGCTCTGAAAAACAGCCCCAGGTCAGTTAGTGGCATGTCCAATAGGACTTGGAAAGGAAAGTGTTTCCCCCAACCCTGGCCTTGCTCTGGTGTTGTTCCTCAGCTTTCTGCCCTAGCTCACCTCCCCCTCTCTATGGATCCCATGACCACCACGATTGCACCAGCATGCACGGAGCTGAGCTCAGTGCTCTGGGAAGGGGTAGCCCTTAGATACATCTCAAACAGAACAGATTTTGTTGTTAAAGAGCACTAGGTGTATTTGCAGGTCCCTTCAGCTTTCTGCTACAGAAGTGCAGGCAGCTGCCTCATCCTTTCACCCCCAGTGAATAGTTTGAGATTTAAAGGCTGTCCTCACAGGAAAAAAGTTTAGAAACAACTAACAAAAATAAAAAGACGCGAGATCTCCCTGATTCTGAGGTTGGTGGCTAGTTCTAAAATGATCTGAGCTTGAGGTGTTCTAAATTACACCAATTGGCTGTGATCTCAAGGGGCCAGTGCACCTGCAGGAATTATTGGAGTACAATAGTGCTTGTTCCACAACCATACCTCCTCTGCTAGGGACTGCAAGAGATGCTGGCATGGGAGCAGCCCAGGCCACTACTCTGCTAACTGGGGATTCCCCTTCCAGTTTCTGCTGCACTTCTTGTGCCATCAGACCATGGCAAAAGAGTAGAACTCAGGGGAATCTGGGCCTATACTGCCAGTTCCCTCAAATCGATTTCTCTTTCCCCCATTTCTCATTCTCAGTTTCTCCACTAAGATCCAATCTGAAAACTGAACAGGAACGCCATGCCATTTATCTAGGGAGGCCAGACAGCAAGTGTGAAAAATCAGGACACAGCGCGGGGAGTAATAGGCACCTATATAAGAAAAATCTCCAAATATCAGGACGATCCCTATAAAATCGGGACATCTGGTCACCCTACATTTATCACAGCTCTTTCTTCTGATGTCGCTTGCCTGTAAAGTATCCATATAGCAACTTGTATGTTCCCTCTCATGCTGGAATGTCCAATTTCACACACAGACTAGGAAAATCCTGCAACCCTGCTTTGGATCACTCCAGCTCCCACTGGCTTTCCCTTGTGTCATGTGGCCAGTCAGCTGTTTGGTGAAAATGTACTTGGCCAGAATCTCTGCTGTGATCAGTTTCCAATTTCAGATCCTCATTTCTATGTCCCAGCTGCAGCACAGGTTACAGAAGCCTGGATGCTGTTCTAACTTGCATCAGCTACCAATGGTCCCCAAGGAACAGTCTCCCCACTGGGGATGCACTCCAGTCACTCCTCCTCCCCACCTCTCTGTCCAGGACACTCTCTCTACACCACTTTGTTGGCTCTGGGGACACCCCCGCACTCAGGATTTCTGCAGATGGAGTGCTCCCCTTGTGTCTGCTGAGTAAAAAGGTAGTGGAGCAGGTCAGAGAATCTGATGTGGGCAACTCTGCTCTGAGTCCCCCTCATTTCCAGCTGGGATTCAGAATTTGTCATTCACATCATCAGCCAGTTTCTCTTTCTGCTCCTGCTACCCTGGGGGAGACTCACCCAGGTTTTACAGTAATTTTAGGTTTCTTACCTTTCTCTCTTTCTTCTCTGAGTTTAGCAGCAGCATCTCTGAAATTGAGCTGAGTGAAAATGTCTGTGGTTACATCCATGGCAGCCTTTGCACCATAGAATTTCATCAGGAGGTTCTTAGTATCTATCCAGTCGGCATTCTCCAGCTGACCCTGGGGAATGTTACCGTTCCCCTTAAAGTCAGAGTGTGATAGTTTGTCTTTAAATCTTTTGAAGTCTTCCTGAGAAAGGTTGTCAAGGGCACGTACAAGCAAGTCACTGATGCTGCTTCGGTTTTCCATCACCAGTATTGAGGGGAAAGAATCTAAAACATAATGTAAAGTCCCATTATTAATAGTTAATATGGAATAACAACTCTTATTCGTACATAGAGGGAAGAAATGTAGCCTAGTGGTGAGAGCAGGTCACTGAGGTTTATAACTCCTCAGTGCTTTTGCTCACAAGCGACTCACTGGATAGCTAGTTTTGTCTTCCTGTGCTTCAGTTTCCCTATCTGTAAAATGGGGACAATTGTGCTCGTCTAACTCAGAGGGGTGTCATGCAGCTTAGTTACTGTTTGTAAAGCCAGCGGAAGTTTTAGGGTGAAAGGTGCTACAATAGTATTTATCATCTGAATAGACTTCTAAACACTGGGGTGGGGATATCTTCTTCAGAAAATAGCCTAGCCCAGTGTTGAATCTGTATATCAGAGACCTGGAGTATCAGGGCCTGTTTCCTGAGAACTAGTTCTAGCTTGGAAAGCCTCAGGAGTATTTTGAATATCAGTGTAGCAAGTGAAGGGTAATTTCTGACAGTGATCAGCCCCCATAAATCAAATGAATAAACTATAACTACGTCAGATTGAAATTAGCCCTTTAGCGCAGTACGGTTTTCACTGGCTTCTTCTCAAATGGGTCAGCGCACAGACTAACTTCATCAATGTCTATCAAGGAACTCAATTCATCAAAACCATCTATTAGGAATAGGAGTTTTTCTGGCTTCTCAAAGATTTCTTTAATTCGTCCTTTTCCATTAGGACAATTGTCTAAAACTAAATCAGCAACGCTTTTCTTTGCAGTAACAAGATTTATTTTTCTGCAATTTATATAGAAAACATAATCAAACTTTTTCTGATAGAGTTTTCCAGCTGCCCAGTCCAACATGATCTTTCTTGCTGTCATTGTTTTCCCAATTCCAGCAGCTCCCTGCAGCACAACAGTTTTTGGGCTTTGTTGATTTCTACCAGGGTCAAATAAAACATTAATCTTAGTGAGACTGGTCTGGTGAGCCATCAGTTCTGTGTGTTTCCTTCCTCTAGTGATTATTTCATGTTCTTTCTCCTCCCGCTGCCGATGTTCCTTTACAATAAGCAGTTCCGTGTATCTTTTGTCTAGACTCACATGTTCACCCATGTGAGCATTCCTATCTTCTATCATTTGGTATTCTTCTTGTATATGTTCTCTATACTTCTTCTGGTAATCTAATTCAATGACAATGGCATGAAGCTTTAGACATACTGAGTACAGTTGTTCAAACAAAGATCATTTGAACTGCCATTCATCGGTTATATCCAAAGGTTGGACAGGACAAGATATTGGTGACATTCTGTTCTTTCTGGTCTCCCAGCATTCCCACCATCATGTGACTTGACATTTTGCTAGAATTTTACATATTAAAATTAGTCTCTTGTCTTTTATTGTTTAATTATTTTGTACATGATCATCTCTCACCTTGGTTCTGATTCAGCAATGTCCTTAAGCACAGATTGAAGTCCCCTTACAATAAATGAGATTTGAGCATGCGCTTAAAGTTAAGAATTTGCTCAAGTGCTTTTCTGAATAAGGATAATTTAGCTCATTCCTTTTTTGGGGGGGGAGAGAGAAGGGTTGGTCCTTCTGATCTTTTCTTTTAGCTTTGTCTTATTTTTTCTATTCTCCTCCCTTTCTCCCCAGTAAGTACCGTTTGTCTTCTTTTGTTATTTCTAACTTCTTCTCTTCTTGTTCCCTGGTTATGTTTTATCTCCTCTCCTGTTTGCTAGCTCTTTTAATCCCTTTCTATTTTTCTCACCTCTAGATATTCTTCTTTGCTTCACCTTCCACCCCCATTCCTTGACCTTGATACTGCCACTCCAAACACTGGAGGATAGGATTGGACACTGGTATTTAGTTGGAGCCCATCTCTAATCCCGAATAGTGCAGTATGGGAAGTAGAGTGCCAGAGTTTCAGTGGACAGCTGACTTGCTTATGAAGGCCTTGTCTCCTCTATGGGCCAAGATTCCTAGCTTGACTTCATCTTCCATGATGCACCATGGTTTTCTATCTTGCTGGGCTGCATGGTGCATCATGGGAGATGTAGTCCAGAAAGGGAGCCTGGCCCATAGAGAAGAAAGGAGTCATGAGGCACATGAACTATGACTCAAATAGAGCATTCCAGCAGCATTTCAGAATGCTATGTTAAGAGTGTTAAAACATCCTTTAAAAGGTTTTAAACCATGGGCACTATTAAACCAGTTTACATACAGGCTGTGGACATAGGGCCAGACCATATGAGCACATTTTAGAAAAACAAAAATGTGTTCTAGCCTGAGTACGAGCACATAGACCAAAATGCATTAAATAACTTATCAGTGGACTATTTCTACAAATGGTCATCAGATATAATTCCTAATACAGTGTGAATTGACCCAATAAGTGTACAGCAAATGGCTTCTTCATAGGAAGCAGCCCTGCCTGTGTCAGTGTGGGATTTATCCCTCTTTAATGTTTTGGCCATAAAAGTTTTGTGTACTTGTTCTTTCTTTGTAACTCAGCACAGTCCTTTAATTACATTTATTGTTGTTCTCTGAGTTCCCCTTGTTTGAGATGCATCTTTCTATCATAATTGGACTAAGAGGTGGATGCAGTATTCTAAGTACAGTCTTACCAAAGCCTTTCAGAGAGAGATTATCATCTCCCTGCTCCTTGGCATAATGTATCTCTGCACAGGGTCCCAGATTCACAAATGTAAAACATATTTAATATGTGTCCCTTAGCAGTTTCACTCTTCCAGAAAATCAGTGTTCCCTACTGCTGCTTTCACCATAAGAGGAGTCATGCTGGCTGAAGGAGGCTCAGTGATGAAGATATTGCAAAAATCACTCTGAGATGTGCCGACTTGCCCTGTGCCCTCTGACCCTGTCCTGTTCCTCACATTCCCCAGCAGCACAGCTCCAATGGAGCCACACTGTCCTCAGGTAGACTGAGCTCTGAAAAACAGCTCATACAGCCCCAGGTCAGTTAGTGGCATGTCCAATAGGACTTGGAAAGGAAAGTGTTTCCCCCAACCCTGGCCTTGCTCTGGTGTTATTCCTCAGCTTTCTGCCCTAGCTCACCTCCCCCTCCATATGGATCCCATGACCACCACGATTGCACCAGCATGCACGGAGCTGACCTCCAGGCTCTGGGAAGGGGTAGCCCTTAGATACATCTCAAACAGAACAGATTTTGTTGTTAAAGAGCACTAGGTGTATTTGCAGGTCCCTTCAGCTTTCTGCTACAGAAGTGCAGGCAGCTGCCTCATCCTTTCACCCCCAGTGAATAGTTTGAGATTTAAAGGCTGTCCTCACAGGAAAAAAGTTTAGAGACAACTAACAAAAACAAAAAGACACGAGATCTCCCTGATTCTGAGGCTGGTGGCTAGTTCTAAAATGATCTGAGCTTGAGGTGTTCTAAATTACACCAATTGGCTGTGATCTCAAGGGGCCAGTGCACCTGCAGGAATTATTGGAGTACAATAGTGCTTGTTCCACAACCATACCTCCTCTGCTAGGGACTGCAAGAGATGCTGGCACGGAAGCAGCCCAGGCCACTACTCTGCTAACTGGGGATTCCCCTTCCAGTTTCTGCTGCACTTCTTGTGCCATCAGACCATGGCAAAAGAGTAGAACTCAGGGGAATCTGGGCCTATACTGCCAGTTCCCTCAAATCGCTTTCTCTTTCCCCCATTTCTCATTCTCAGTTTCTCCACTAAGATCCAATCTGAAAACTGAACAGGAACGCCATGCCATTTATCTAGGGAGGCCAGACAGCAAGTGTGAAAAATCAGGACAGAGCGCGGGGAGTAATAGGCACCTATATAAGAAAAATCTCCGAATATCAGGACGATCCCTATAAAATCGGGACATCTGGTCACCCTGCATTTATCACAGCTCTTTCTTCTGATGTCGCTTGCCTGTAAAGTATCCATATAGCAACTTGTGTGTTCCCTCTCATGCTGTAACGTCCAATTTCACACGCACACTAGGAAAATCCTGCAACCCTGCTTTGGATCACTCCAGCTCCCACTGGCTTTCCCTTGTGTCATGTGGCCAGTCAGCTGTTTGGTGAAAATGTACTTGGCCAGAATCTCTGCTGTGACCAGTTTCCAATTTCAGATCCTCATTTCTATGTCCCAGCTGCAGCACAGGTTACAGAAGCCTGGATGCTGTTCTAACTTGCATCAGCTACCAATGGTCCCCAAGGAACAGTCTCCCAGCTGGGGATGCACTCCAGTCACTCCTCCTCCCCACCTCCCTGTCCAGGACACTCTCTCTACACCACTTTGTTGGCTCTGGGGACACCCCCGCACTCAGGATTTCTGCAGATGGAGTGCTCCCCTTGTGTCTGCTGAGTAAAAAGGTAGTGGAGCAGGTCAGAGAATCTGATGTGGGCAACTCTGCTCTGAGTCCCCCTCATTTCCAGCTGGGATTCAGAATTTGTCATTCCCATTATCAGCCTGCTCTTGCTGCTGCCCTCGGGGAGACTCCCAGGTTTTACAGTAATTTTAGGTTTCTTACCTTTCTCTCTTTCTTCTCTGAGTTTAGCAGCAGCATCTCTGAAATTGAGCTGAGTGAAAACGTCTATGGTTACATCCATGGCAGCCTCTGCACCATAGAATTTCATCAGGAGGTTCTTAGTATCTATCCAGTCGGCATTCTCCAGCTGACCCTGGGGAATGTTACCGTTCCCCTTAAAGTCAGAGTGTGATAGTTTGTCTTTAAATCTTTTGAAGTCTTCCTGAGAAAGGTTGTCAAGGGCACGTACAAGCAGGTCACTGATGCTGCTTCGGTTTTCCATCACCAGTATCAGGGGGGAAAAAAACCTAAAATACAATGTAAAGTCCCATTATTAATAGTTAATATGGAATAACAACTCTTATTCCTATGTAGAGGGAAGAAATGTACCCTAGTGGTGAGAGCAGGTCACTGAGGCTTATAACTCCTCAGTGCTTTTCCTCACAAGTGACTCACTGGATAGCTAGTTTTGTCTTCCTGTGCTTCAGTTTCCCTATCTGTAAAATGGGGACTATTGTACTCATCTAACTCAGAGGGGTGTCATGCAGCTTAGTTACTGTTTGTAAAGCCAGTGGAAGTTTTAGGGTGAAAGGTGCTACAATAGTATTTATCATCTGAATAGACTTCTAAACACTGGGGTGGGGATATCTTCTTCAGAAAATAGCCTAGCCCAGTGTTGAATCTGTACATCAGAGTCCTGGAGTATCAGGGCCTGTTTCCTGAAAACCAGTGCTAGCTTGGAAAGCCTCAGGAGTATTTTGAATATCAGTGTAGCAAGTGAAGGGTAATTTCTGACAGTGATCAGCCCCCATAAATCAAATGAATAAACTATAACTACGTTAGATTGAAATTAGCCCATCCCAAGGCAAAATGCATGAAATGCAGAGAGTGATGAACTTACCATTAGCCAGACAGGTACTAGATCTGATGGGCCTCGTTTGTTTTGTTTCTCTCAGCTTTCTCGGTGCTCAAACAGATGCATTAAAAAAATAATCTAGGAGGAAGAACAAAAACTTGAGCAAATGGCTATTTTCTCAGCAAAGAAACAAAAACATCTCCAATTAAAGCTGATCTTCAATGCTTCCTTGATTTTTATAACAGGCCTCATATAACAACATATTGCCCAGCCACTGCACAAGGACATAAGTGAGTGACTTCCCTCTGCTCATCATGGGATATTAGGAAGGATCTCAAATGGCAAATTAGAGGATTTAAACGAAGATGGGATCATTTATTTTATTTATTCTTTGTTGAAAAATTAATGGCATGCATAGCCCTGTAGGGCACAGAGAGGAATACACAGCCACAGCCCCATGCACCTACTGGTATCATACAGTTGCAGGAACAGCTATAAAGACGCAATTACACAAACAAATAAAATTTTCATGTAACCAGTTAAATGGGTTCTGATTAGAAGATTTCATGATTTCAGGAATGTAGGCCACAAGGAAGAAGGAGCTGTGGGAATTGTTGTCACGGAGTGTGGGGGAGTCCGGCCCTGCACCCCTCTTCCTGGGACTCACAGTAACTCTCAGCCAGCCAGAAAAACAGAAGGTTTATTGGACAACAGGAACACAGGATACAGCAGAGCTCGTGGCCAGAGATAGGACCTTTCAAGCTGGCCCTTCTGAGGGTTCAGGGTGCTTGGATCCCAGCCTAGGATTCCCTGAACTCCCACCACCCAGCCCCAAACCGAAACTGACCCCACCCTCTCCACTCGGCTCTCTGCCTTTTCTAGTTTCCCGGGTTTCTAGTCTGCCCCACTCATGCTCTCTCTCTCCATTTCTCAGGTGCATTGTGGAGAGAATCTGTCCCTTCTTGCATCCCCGACATGCTGCTCAGACTCTCACGCCAAGAGAAAAGAAAAGAAAAACAAACAGAGTGCTTATAGTTTACAAGGAAATTGGCCCAGTCAGTGGAGGCGGAGCAATAGACAAGGGATATGGAGCAAGGGGGAAATGGGGAGGGAACGGTGCCTGCCTAGGGCTTAAAACAGGAGGGAAGGGACTGGCTGAGTGTCCTGAGAGCAGAGCTGGCAGAGAGCAGAGCTAAGGAAACCCTGGGGCTGGTGAATATCATTTCAGTGCTGTGTAAATCTTTACACTCCGGGGGAGAAAGTGTTAACTGATGCCCCGGCTTTCTGGGCTGACACTCAAAGCTTTTAGAGGCAGGTTCAGGTTGTGTCCTTCGCACTTAACCCAGCAGTGATAATACGAAGTAGCCACATAGGCACCTTTGAGTTCCAAATAACAGTTCTGACCCAGGGGCTAACTTGAAACAGAACAACAAAATGTAACCCTTGGAGGGGTGTGTGACAGGGTATTTTGGTCACTGGCAGGTATCCCTGTCAAAAACCAGGCAAGCCCTGGCTAGAGGCACCCAGGGAATGTGCAGCTCACAGTCGCCATTATGAGCACTGGTGCAGCGGAGTTCGTTGAGTGAGTTGGAACAAACCTTGTATCCCAGAGGGTTGCTGCTTCTGAGAGTTTATTCACCCACCTTTGCTGGAACATAAATTTTCAATTATGATCAACAGTGGGAAATCAATTAAAAATTCCTTATATTTTTGTGTGTATTTGAAATTGGCCCATGTCTGAGAGATTCCAGTGAATGTGTGAGAGAGTTGGGTGTTTGTGATATCTGCTATTCATTAGCTAGAGAGGTAAAACAAAAGTTGGGTCAAAACTTCCAAAAGGAGTTTTTTTAAATGTTTCCCTTAAACACTTTACTAAAGAGTTGGTTTTTTGTTTTTGTGGGGGAGGAGGGAATTAGACTATTCCAATTGCTTAGGGAGAGTCACTGTTTTGTGTTTGGTGAGGGAATTCAAACAATAAAGTTCACAGCAGAGGGACTGAAGTCCTCCTTTAAGTGATTTTCTCAATGCCAACTTCCTCCATATGTTTACATTAGAACTATAATGTTCTCTTTGTTCTCTTTCCCATGCGTAGATCTGCAAATATGTTTGCAAAATAGAACAAAATTTAGAACACTTTTCTTCCTTAAGGTTTAAATACAAGACATGTATCTGGAGATTGAATAAAGATACAATTATGAGATTACAGCCACAGTATTTCTAGAAGGAAACAAATAATTCAGACCTCCTCTTCTCTCCTAATAAGAGATTTAGAATCGCTTTGTAAAGCTGTATCTACTATGATTTAGTTCAACTGCAATATAATGCAGTCTGTGCTTAACCTGCATCGCTGAAGAAAGCTGGTTTGGGGTGAATTAACCTTTTTAAATTCACCCCCAAAAGGAAGCTGACAATTGTTGCAACAGAAAACATGTTCACATTTTCAAGCAGCTCCTGTTTTTTGTCTGCTCACTCAGCTTAAAATAAACTCTTCTCATTTTTATTGATAAGCTGTGAAAGAAGAAACTATCTTACAATGTTCTGTTCCTCTTCTCTGCACATGGAGGGAACATAAGGGAGGATGGGAGTAAGTAGCTTGTGATAGAGGACATGTCCACACTGCAGCTGGGAACATGCTTTCCAGTGCAGGTAGACAGAGATGTAGAAGTTCTGCTCACGCTAGTGTGCTAAAAATAGCAGTGTGGCCTTGATGGCCCTAGGCAGTAGCTTGGACTAGCCACCCAAATATGTACCCAGGGTGTTGGGCAGGATTGCCCTGGGATACTAGCTCAAGCAGAGCTGGTGCATGTCTGAATACTTTATTGGGAATTATACCTCCTGGCTGCGGGGTAGACATGCACACAGTGAGTTTCGTTTGGGCTAGTTGTATACGTTTGGTCACTAATGTAAGCTTTTGTGCTTTCAGTTCAGTGAAGTGGCACTTTCAGACTTTGTCAGCTACTGTGCATGTGAAAAAGGACCTGAGAGGGTGAAAAAAGAAAGGAGCAAAACTGAAGTGGTTGACTCTGACTTGGCCAGGATATGGTCTTAAATGAGCCAAATGCCTTCAACCAGGGGCGGCGAGTTCTATGGGCCCGTGGAGCCCAGGACCCACCAATAATCCAGAAGGTGGGCCCAGCTCCAGCAATGTTTCGGCCCCAGGCCCTGTGCTTTTGGGGTCCCCAGTTGCAATGCCGAGCGTTCTCACGGCAGCGGCAGCTCCCGGGAGAGCCCTCAGCAGCAACTGTGCTCACACCCCATTGGCCGGGAACCCCAGCCAATGGGAGCTGCCGGGGGCAGTGCTGGAGCTGCCTGGCCGCGCCTCCACAGCAGGGAGGGGGAGCGAGCCACCGGCAGCGTCTGAGCCCTGAGCTGAGCAGCAGCAGGGTCTGTCCCTGTCAGACAGACTCAGCCGGTGAGCTGTGGGGGCAGCCTGAGCCAGAGACACAGCCGGGGAGGGGGGGTTGGTGGGGACAAACACACACAGCTGGGGACAGACAGACACAGCCGGCGGTGGTGGGGGCAGCCAGACAGACACAGCTGAGGGTTGTGGGACAGACAGACACAAGGACACAGCCAGGGGGGGGTTGTGACACAGACACACACAGCCGGGGGTAGTGGGGACAGACAGACACAAAGACACAGCCGGGGGCGTTGGTGGGGCCAAACAGACACAGCTGGGGGGGTTGTGGGGACAGACAGATGGAGCCATGGGCGGGCAAAGGAGCAGCAATGGGCACCCCGGGGCTGGTATAAAATACACAGGATGGGGGGAGCTTCCTGAGGGGACTATAGCAACACCCCCCGCAGAGCAGACCCAGGTTGCAGCTGGCTCCGTCCATCACAGCCCCCTGCCCCACAGAGACCCACACAACCCTCTGCCCCCTCGAGAGACTCCCAATGACCCCTGTGCCCCTGTCACTCCTCTCCAGAGAGCCCTCCCCTTTGTGCCAGCCCGCTCCCCTCCCCCACTGCCTCCTCTCCTCCAAAGCTCCCTACAATCTCCCCCTTTGCCTTCCGCCCCCCAGCCCAGCCCAGCCCATTCCATTGGCCGGGAGGCTCCCAGTCTAGTGGCTATCAGGGCCCACGGGAGCTGCACCTGAGGCAGGGTGCCTGCCTGCAGATGCAGACCTGCCTGGCTGTGCCTCCACAGCACAGGGAGCGGGACCCACAGGTGAGCAAGCCCTGGTCATCATCATCATCACAGGCCCAGTAATTCTCTGGATATTTAATTTCACTGAGGCAAAATGTGTGCAATTTTATGGGTTGAATGATTGAATGACATAATACCCACCTGCCCGCATTGTCCATCACTAAGTCCAGTAATTTTGTCAAGTGTTTGTTGCACAACATGGTGGTGCCTACCCCTACCTTGTGCTTCAGGGGGTGATGGGGTCCAGGGCAGCCTGTTATAGCCTGTTATAGAACTACCTGATTAGTAATTGGATATGTTGGCTGGCATTTTTTTTTACGTGTTCGCTCCCCCTGATGTTAGAACCTGGCTACACCACTGGGGAGGGGAGCTTCCTAGACCTGTGCAGCTGGGGCTTGGGTGAATTTTGTGATACTGTGCCCCTCCCCAGCTACCACCCTACAGTCCCCACTCCTGCACTATGCTGGGCAAGGGGCAGCCCCATCCCCAGTGAGGCTATGGTGAGGGGTGGCAGCAGGGGAGGCCACATGTGATGGCAACCTCCCCCCTCGGTACCCACCATAGGAGAGGCGAGTGGGCTTTCTGGACCTGAGAGGGACCTAGGAGCATGTGCAGTGAACTGCGGGGGAGAGGAGGGGTCCCTCCCCTGGAGCTTGCTGCTGCCAGGGAGGGTGGAGGGGAGTCCTCTTTGGCCCTAGCCCTGGGGCAGCCTGTCTGCACCCCAAGTTCCTTATCCCCAGCCCTGCCCCAGAATCCTCACCTGACGGGAAAAACACACAACTTAAATTTGGTGGTCAGTTTAGAGTATCATAGAATATCAGGGTTGGAAGGGGCCTCAGGAGGTCATCTAGTCCAACCTCATGCTCAAGCAGGACCAATTCCCAACTAAATCATCTCAGCCAGGGCTTTGTCAAGCCGGGCCTTAAAAACCTCTAAGGAAGGAGATTCCACCACCTCCCTAGGTAACCCATTCCAGTGTTTCACCACCCTCCTAGTGAAAAAGTTTTTTCTTAATATCCAACCTAAACCTCCCCCACTGCAACTTGAGACCATTACTCCTTGTTCTGTCCTCTGCTACCACCGAGAATAGTCTAGATCCATCCTCTTTGTAACCCCCTATCAGGTAGTTGAAAGCAGCTATCAAATCCTCCCTCATTCTTCTCTTCTGCAGACTAAACCATCCCAGTTCCCTCAGCCTTTCCTCAGAAGTCATGTGCTCCAGCCCCCTAATCATTTTTGTTGCCCTCCACTGGATTTTCCAATTTTTCCACATCCTTCTTGCAATGTGGGGCCCAAAACTGCACGTAGTACTCTAGATGAGGCCTCACCAATGTTGAATAGAGGAGAATGATCATGTCCCTCGATCTGCTGGCAATGCCCCTACTTATACAGCCCAAAATGCTGTTAGCCTTCTTGACAAAGGCCAGAGGAGGGAGTGTTAGTGCCTGTGCGGACTTCTGGGAAGAGCATGGGGTGGAAGGGGATGCTGGGATGCTCTGGAACCACTCCTTCAAAGCCAGTCAGGACTCTGGGGGAGCCTCCTCTCTGAGCAGACTGTCTCCAGGGCAAGAAGCTTACACCTTCCTGGGTCTGACCTCAGAGCATTCAGCCTTTCCACACCATGCACTTTCCACAGTGAGTCCGCCCAGGCGGGCTCCTGGGGCAGCCAGAGGTCCCTGCACCCCAACTCCGCAGTCAGATGTGACTCTCAGCCAGACTGTAAAACAGAAGGTTTATTAGATGATGGGAACACAGTTTAAACAGAGCTTGTTGGTACAGAAAACAGAACCCCTCGGTCAGGTCCATCTTGCGGGGTGGGGAGCCCAGAACCAAGTTCTGGGTCTCTCCCCATTTCCCCAGCCAGCTCCAAACTTACACTCCCTCCTCTGGCCTCTGTGTCTCTTCCGGACAAGGAGGCCACCTGATCTCTTTGTCCCCAACACCTTCAGTTGGCATCTTGCAGGGGAAACTGAGGCACCCACACAGTATTCAGAGAAAATATTAAGAACATTCCCACTTCATCACAACAGGTGCAACAAAATATAATACTGTATATTGAAGTAGGCAAGTGCTGCTTCTGACTTTCCACTTTTAATTGACCCTTGTAATCTTGTGGCGCTGACGCGTTGTAGCTTCATTTTATATCGGCTTACAGGGCGGGAGCGGGGGGGCACCACCATTTTGGGCCCCACCAAAAATTATACAAACCTGCCGCCTATGCCTTCAACCACAAACAGGAAGTTGCCAAGCCCCTGCTTGCATCATCTTTAAGGCCAGAAGGGACCATCATCATCATCCAGTTTGACCTCCTTCACATCACAGGCCACATAATCTCATCCACCCTTCTCCTGTCAAAGACCCCTAACCTCTGCCTGAGGTACTGACAGCCTCAGATCATGATTTCAAGTGACAGAGAACCCACCATTTACACCAGTTTAAACCTGCAAGTGCCTGGAAGCTGCGATGAGTGTTACAAAGCAGCCATCAGTGCAAGGTGCACATGATGTTTGTGTGGGGAACAGGGGGACTAGAAACAGGTTTGAAAAATTATAGAACACGGCAGCTTGTCGTTGTTTGCCAGAGACACACAGCAGTGACAAACAGCACTAGAGAGCCAGCATTCCCAATGGAGACACACTACGGCCCTTGTTCTGCAAAGTCTTACTTATATTTTAAATAAAAGCATCAGGTGGAAGCTGAGAGCAGAGCTCATTTAGATCCCAATCCTACAGAGGCTTTTATGTACCTGCTTAACTTTATGCTGTGTAAGTAGTGCATAAACAGTACTGTATTCCAACAGTAGTCAGTGGAGCTACTGTTGGAATAATTAGTATTTATGCAGGGTACTACCATGACACTAATTTAACCATAAATGCCTTTACTAAATCCAAAGATTGAACAGAATTCACACAATTACTCTCATCATGTCTCAAAAGCCTAAAAAATAAGTAATTTGCTACATCCAAACAGTAAACAAAAATTAAGATACTTACAAACAGGCTAAACCCAGAGTGCTTAGTCCATATTGGTCGGCTTCAACTTGGTTTAGGCAGGTATTAACAAAGAACTGTTTGAGAGTTTACTTTTTAATACCCTTTAATCAGTGATGTCATTGCTAATTATCAGACTTTAGCTAAGCCCAGAAGAAGGAGTTTATTACCTAGTCAATTATTTACTACACCTGGTTCCCAGTTTAACCCTGTTTTATTTCTATTACTTCAGCCCAAACCATAAATAAAGATAACACTGGTATTTCAAAAGGTCCCTGCAAGTTTAACACAACACCTGCTCTCTCATGATCTTATTCTTTTTGGTCACATGCTTTGGACCAATGGCTCATGCTAATATCCCAGCTCAATTTAAAACCATAGCTCACCCAAATGTAATGTGGGCCTATATTTCTACAGCTACTTACAGTTAAAGCACACATATAAGTCTTTGCAGTATAGGGCCTATAAGAACTCCGTTTTCAGCTTCTACCAGATAACAGTATTTAAAATTATTTTCCTTCTAATGCAAATGTTGCTCCACTGCTCTAGGTGCTTTTCCAAATATAAAATATGCCATATAAAATAATTGACCCTATATACACCTAGTATAATGTAATAAATATTGTATCATGTCGTAATAGAATGTATTCTTAAAAAGTTCCTTGGTTATAGAAATGGAACCTGGCTACTGTTCTGGCAGACATGGCTGCTCAGTAGAGAACTCTGCTGATTCCGTGTGCTGCATGAAGGTTCTAGGTGAAGGCCAGTCTCTGGAAGACAGGATCCGAAAAAGCTTGATGCTGACAGCAAGAAAACACTTCAGAGTCAGTTACTAGAACATAATTGATAAACATAAAAGATCTCGCAGATCATGAGGGAGATAGAGTTATGGACTTGAAATCCTGGGCATCAGTGACTGACTGGTGCAGATAAGAAGCATTTCCAACAAGAAAAGAAACATCTAATCTATTCCGGTCATAGTGATAATGTACACTCAGAGGGAGTAGTACACATTATGACAGATTCTGCGGAAAAAGCACTTACCATCTGGGAACCAATGTATCATATATGTTAGATTCCAACCCAAATTCCTACAGATGTCAATTACACAATGTGATGCTCAGATAGAGAAACCTACTGACAAAAATAAAGATAAGTTCTACAACTGCCTCCTATATTTCTCTTCCAAATCAAGAAGAGTAGGTGGATGAAGCATTTCAAAACAAATAACAGAATTATCCATAAGAAAAGGCTTGGTAGCAATGGGGGACTTTAACTACCCAGACATCTGTAGGAAAAGTAATATGGCAAAACAAAAAATCTCCAGTTAATGTCTTCAAGTGTACTGGAGACAGCTTTTTGTTTCAGAAAGTGGAGAAAGTAACCAGCGGAACAGCCATTTTAGACTTGTTTTGACCAACAGGGAGGTAGTGATAGCAAATCTGAAGGTGAAAAGCAATTTTGGTGAAAGTGAGCATGAAATGGTAGATTTCATGTTTCTAAGGAAAGGAGGGAGTGACAGCAGCAGAAAAAGGACAATAGACTAAAAAAAACCCAGATTTTAATGAACTCAGAGAACTGGTAGCCAAAGTCTTATGGAGAGACAATCTAAGGGAAAAACCTTTTCAGGAGAGCTGTCACTTTCTCAAAGAGGCAATATTAAAGGCACAATTGCATATTATCCTGATGCAGAGGCGCTGACTGTCTAATGTGCTGTGGGCGTGCTCCCCTCTGGCTCTGCCCCAGGCCCTCTCCACATTCCACCACTTCCCCCAAGGCCCCACCCCTGCTTTGCCTCTTCCATCCCCCACTCTGACTCTGCCCTGCCTCTTCCTTACCCTTTCCATCCTCTTCCCCGAAGCGTGCCCTGCCCTTGCTTCTCCCCCTTCCCCACCAGCACCTCCTGCACACTGCAAAACAGCTGATTGCAGTGGCTAGGAGATGCTGATCATCGGGGCTGCCAGCAGGTAGGAGGCACTGTGGGGAAGGGGAAGGCGCTGATTGGGCGGGCTGCTGAGCACCCACCATTTTTTCTGTGAGTGTTCCAGCCCTGGAACACCCATGGAGGCAGCACCTATGTCCTGATGTGAAGGAAAGACAGGAAGAATAGTAAGAGACCAATATGGCTCCATCAGGAGTTCTTTAATGATCTGAAAATCAAAAAGGAATCCTACAAAAAGTAGAGAGATGGACAAAATGCCAAGGAGGAGTACAAAA